>NW_020455801.1:15777-18677 GCF_003342845.1 Nothoprocta perdicaria
CTCCTCTCCTCTCCTCTCCTCTCCTCTCCTCTCCTCTCCTCTCCTCTCCTTCTCATGGATAGTATTTTCTGGGAGAAAAAACATTCATGTTCCTTCACATCCCAGGACAAATCTGTCACCCCCCTGGCAAAACAACTAATCTTTCTTCATAGGGAGGGATGGATTATAGGGGTTTGTGTTATTCCACCTCCTATTTTGGGATGTCTTGCTTCTCAGAAGGCCTCCAAGGGAGCAGAGCTGGTGCAGGCAGGTTGTGGAGCTGGACTCCCTTCAGGTATGGAGAAAGAAGACTGCTCAGAGCAGATTTTAGCCAAGGGATTCCCTGCTGACAGCAGTTTTAGTCTCTGAAGAAATGCAAACGGAGTTGCCAGATGCTTTTAATTACAAATACTCAAACTTTGGTTGATCATATTAAACCCTCAGTTCCAAGAGTTATGTGGTTGTATGAGAATCCTCAGCTTTCATTGTAGGAATGAAGTGATTTGTGTCTTTATTGCAGTGGATACCAAAGTTTTGGTATAACAAATGAAAAATCTGGTTTCCCACTGCTGCTAGCTGAAGAAAAAAGAAGAAAAGAAGAAAGAAAAGATAAGAAAAAAAAAAGGAAAACAAAAGAAGTGGTTGAAGAAGAATGCAAAAGGTGCAAAGAAGAGCTACATGGTCAAGACTGGAGTGTGGAAAACCATTTATTAGTAGCCTTCATCAAACTGGGGACAGCACAGTAGGGTTGTGCTGAGAGAGCTGGAGAGCTTTGGTACACAGAGCAAATTGCTGTGTTTCTCCTTAGGGGTAGTTTATGGTGATGTTCTGAGAGCTTCTCCTAAATCTCCCAGGTGCACTTAGGGAGAATCATTGCAGTGAGGAGGAATTAAATGCTGTGAAACCGTGCTGATGAACATGAAAGAGCTCTGCATCAGGTTTCACTCCTTTAGAAGTCCAAGTTTTTACCCAGCTGGGTTTTTATCCAGCTTTAATCCCCATGTCTGCTTGTATCACTGCTAGTAGGAGAATTAGCAAGGGACACTATGATTCTATGATTCTATGACACAGCAGTCACAGAATCACAGAATATTCAAGGTTGGAAGGGACCTCTAGAGATCATCTAGTGCAAACTCCCTGCTCAAGCAGGGACACCCAGAGCACGGGGCACAGGGCGGCATCCAGGCGGGTTTTGAAGACCTCCAGAGAAGGAGACTCCACAACCTCCCTGGGCAGCCTGTTCCAGGGCTCTGTCACCCTCACAATCAAGAAGTTCCTCCTCACCTGGAGATGGAACTGCCTGTGTTGCAGTTTGCACCCATTACCCCTTGTCCTGTCACTGTCACCACTGAGAAGAGCTTGTCCCCTTCCTCCCTACATTCCCCCTTCATGAACTTACACATGTTAATCAGATCCCCTCTCAGCCTTCTCTTCTCCAGGCTAAACAGACCCAACAGTCTGCTCCTTCTTACCTCCGGGAAGATGCCTATGAGCTTCAGCCTAAGGTTTACAGTTCCTCATTCCACCCTGCCACTCTCACATATAATTTCTCCTGGATGAACTAGGCCAAGCAATTTCAGCCTAGGACACAGCTGGGTTGAATGAGTAACTGACAGACAATGATACTGCAGAACGGTCCAGCTTGACTGCAGCCCTCATGGCCAGTGTTGAGATGTTCACAGGTGAGCAAGTCAGCACAGCCAGTGCTCCCAATGGCCTCACTGGTGCCATAAAACAAAGACAGGAGATGTAGCGGGATGGATGTCTTCCCTTGCTGCAATTGTCAGGTTCCTTTGATCTTCTGGTGAGGGGCTAGAATTTGGCCAACGGAGTCCTGGCTCTCAGCAGTACCACATCCACACTGCTGTGCAGGTGCATGGAGAAATAGCTCAACTTCTGCTGAAGCATTTTGTCTACCCCAGTGAGTCAGACCGGGCATGTTGTGGGGAACAGGTTGCTCTGGTTGCTCTGCTTGCCTGTGGGTGGCACAGAGCAGTTCCCCGAGCTGCTGCGAGGTTCGTGCACATCAGTTGCTGGCAGATCTGGTGGCTGTTTTGGGCCTCGGTTGCCAAAGATTTATCCTCCTTGCATTAAATGCAGCTTTCCCAGTGCTCCCGACCACAGTCTTTAATCCCTGAACAGCTTGAAGCTAATGCATTTCACTCCCAGAGTGCGTGACGCCGAGTGAAATGATTTGTAGTAGCATTTGCATCAACCCTAAAAACATCTCACCATCTTTACTGAGATTCTTGGCCACATCTGACTGCTTTGAACGTGAAATACACTGCTCTGAGGCTTGCATGCACCACCAATATGTACAACTCACCCAAAACCTGGCTATTCTCCAGCTAACTCTGAGTCACAGCAATTTGCCAGCTTCATTTAATAATCGACAGGACCGTCAGGCTTCCCAACACTTACTGTTTGCTTTTTCTGCGTTTGATTTTCCGTTGATGGTGCCAAAAGTAATAAAGCACATTGCAACCTTTCTGTAAGTGCTTTCCACCTGTCTCTGCCTCTCTCTTATCTGCATTTGCTCAGCCCTGTGCCTACCTGGTGTATTTGCCTTGACAAAATTCCCTCTCGCCAATAAAAGCGCAAGTTGCCCACTTCTGCTTCTCGTCAGTCTATGTACCCTGGTCAGTATAGCTGCTCTGAAGATGTATGGGGATGTAAAAGCAAAAGTAAACCATAAAATAAACTATGTCCTCACTTGCTTCTTATTCCAGGACAACATTTGAATTTTGTGAAATTCCTCATTTTAAACAAAAGTGCAACTTTTTAATTAAAATAGCTAATTATGCACAATGCTTAGAGCAGATATTCTTCTTTTCTTTTCTTTTCTTTTCTTTTCTTTTCTTTTCTTTTCTTTTCTTTTCTTTTCTTTTCTTTTCTTTTCTTTTCTTTTCTTTTCTTTTCTT
>NW_020455801.1:18687-24646 GCF_003342845.1 Nothoprocta perdicaria
CTTTTCTTTTCTTTTCTTTTCTTTTCTTTTCTTTTCTTTTCTTTTCTTTTCTTTTCTTTTCTTTTCTTTTCTTTTCTTTTCTTTTCTTTTCTTTTTTCCCCCAGTATCTAGTAATTTCCCAGAGTTTTTCTTCCAGGAAAGGGACAGGCTTTCTACAACAGCACAGCTTGCTTAATGGTAAAACTGCATCGTTCTGCAACACATCAACCTTAGTTCTGACTTGACTGCTGTTGCAGAGATGGGCTCTGAAACTGGGTCAGATTTGGACTACTCTGATTCACATTGTCAAGATATTCGGGGGATTTCTAAAATTGGGTTTTTTTTTTTTTTTGAGCAAACATCCAACTCTTTTGTTTATGCATGTTGGGATTTCAGAATTATGAGGTCTCATTAAGTTTCAAGGAATTTTGGAGCAAATCCACATGAACGGAACATTCCTGAGAAAGGTTACACGTTCATTGGGAAAATATCTGTTTTCTCCTTTGGAATTGGACTTGGTGTTACTTCCTGACCTAGTTTAAACCTGCAAAACCCTGTTTACTCCTCCACATCCATATGTTTGCACATTGACAGAAAAAGCAGCATTTAGCTCCACTCAAGCCTGTTTCCTACATCAATCTCAGCTCTGAGAAAGAAATGGATCACATCTGAGTGCAACACTTTCAAAATGAATTAGATATTTTAAACTGAGACACCATAAAAGGGAATATGATTTTTCAAAGTACTAATAACTCTGAAAATCATGTTTTTCTTAATGTAGTCTGAATTTCTCTCAATTCAGTACTATATTCAGAGACTCTGATCTAGGACTACATGTGGGCCAGAGGTCCAAGCGCTCATGATGGTCGCAGGTTGTCTAGTCAGTGCAGTTAGTGAAGCCAGTAGAGCACATCTGCTCTAAGGTGAGTTGGGCTGCACTGGAGGCTCAGGCAAGAAAACCCTCAAACCACATTTAGATAACTCGTCGTCTTAAACTGCACCCTGTGCTAGATCTTAACCAGCAGAACCAGGAGTGATGTTTCTACAGAGCTCCAAAGTTCTTCCTCCTCTGTCTGACCCATTGGAGGTGTTTTAGAGATGTCTAGACCATGCATGAACAAACTCCCAAGTCTTGATACATGGGTATCTCAAGATCTCTCAAGCTCATTATCATCAGTCAGATGATGGCTAAGATGGGCTGATTTCAAGCGTTTGCTGTGGAACTCTATTCTCTAGCTATGGGAGAAAATGGGGCACGAGGGCTGCTGAGGTTGACTTCTTGGATTATGTTGGACCTGGCCAGGCCATGCCTGGGAGCTCACTGTCAGCAAGAGATGAATCTCACATTCTCCTCCTGTCAGCACCTTGGTTACACACTGTGAGTCTTAAGGAGTTCGAACCTACATTTGTGTCAGGAGCTTGCTGGGTGGGGGACTTTATCCAAAAGTGATATTTCTGCCCAGTTTCTGTGCTCTAATCTCCTTATACGTTCTAGAAACTCTACAGACTCTGTATGTCAAAGAAGGAGAGAAGCTTACATGCCCCCAGATATGTTTTGCCTTCATGCAAGTCCTCAAAGAAGCAACCCTATCTCTTCTGATATTACCAACCACCCTGAGCATTGATCCATTTAATGCTGTGGAAATTGCCTTGAATGTCTGTAAAGTCTTCTTCCTCAACGAAGTTCGGTCAGTGGGATTGAGTGTCCTTACCATAGGGGTCTTGAATCATTTTGTCAAAACAGGTATGTATATGAGTACCCAATTCCTCCTAACCTGGTTAACGGAGAAATAATTTACCCAAAAATACCTTCATTCTCCTTTCAGGCTCAGTAACTACTCTTTTTTAAAGGCCTATATTTGTAGCACAATGCAGTGGTGGCACAAAGGCCTACAGGACTGGATCATGGTACGTTAAAGCAAGTCCTACCACTCTTGTGCTGTCTCACATCCTTAACTTGAGGTGATGCTGGGCATCCCAGAACATGCATCTTGGAGCCCCAAAATCAGCAGTTCTCTCATCATTCTCTGATTCCTCTTTCATCCTCTCCTCCTCAGAGATTTTATTCTCAAAGAAACCTCAAGATTTATGAGTGCAAATTCTAAAGGAAATTTTCCCCACAATCCCTCAGATTCCATCTCCACTTACCCTGATCTTTATTCAGTGGCTGGTGTTTTCTATTTGCCCTGCTTCCTCCACATCTTCCTGAGAAGCCCTTTCAGAGGCTCATTTTGTCTGGGGAACAAAATTAATCCATCAATAAATAAATAACTGTACCTGCTTGAGCAGCAACAAGATTGTGACTTCACTGAAAATCGGAGTTATTTAGATTTCAACGATCAACTCTGCTTGATTCTCCTCTCATTTCCTCTTGAAAGCCAAGTCATAGGATAACATTTGCTCAATTGCCAGATTGAATTTTGACCAGCGTGATGATGCTAAAGTGATTTAATTTGAAAAAGTTATTGCAGGATAGCAATGTAATGCTGTTAATGCATCCCCTCATAGATCTGATCTTATTTCCTTGCTCTTGTTACAGAGGCATCGAATGCAATTTCTCCTTAAAATCATGACAAAGATATAACAACTGCTTTGCTTTTTATAAACTCAAGCTGACCCCTCTGGCCAGTCATAATACTTTCAGCACAAATATTGGGAGACAGAAGGAAGGTTGGGAATGGGTAGCTAAAATTATTTAGCTTTCATATGTTTATGTTTTAGCATGAACCGGCCTTGCTGTTCTTGTTTTGCAAAATCACAACAGGAGGAGGATCTGAAACAGAGACATTAGAACAAACTGGTACATTTTTGGTACATTTGACCTTATCAGAGTGAGCCTACAGAGTGCAAAATAAATTGAGGAGACCAAAACCTCAAGGATTTTCAGTCTTTTCGAAGTGGTCTTTAGAATTTCTCCCTCCTGAAACCTTGAGAAATGGAACAATGACAGACGTGAAACTCTGCAGACTGCACACATTATGATCTGACCCTTGTGATTCAGCTGAATACAACTTGGAAATCCTTCGGGTTAGTTAATTTGCTTTATACTTTTTCCTTCTAGAATGAAAAGCCCCCTGCAGAGCCATGCCTTTTCTCAGCCCCAATAAGGAGTAAATTTATTGCATCCCAGGGTTATTTACAGCCTTCTGTCAATGCTGTTCTGCTGGTGGAGGTTTGGGACTTCATGATGCTGCTTTAAACCGGTGTTCTAGCAAGATCTAGACAGGTCATGTTGACCCACGTTCACCTCTCTGCTCTCTCTGAACCCCCTATCTACCAAGTCCACTTAATATTGGAAAATGGAATACAGGGCTTTGCGATGTTTGCAGATTTCTCCCAAATTGTTTGATTTTCCACCCTGCATGCTCAACGCGGTGGGTTTGCTGCCGCAGCGACAGGACTCCCTGTCCTTGCTGCATTTTCTGGATCTTCTCATCCTATTATTTGCTTGATGTACCTAGTCAGCCATTAAATATGTCAATATTTGCCCACACAAGAGCCCATTCACTTCTGCAGGACGCTGTGCTGGCGACAGAAGACCTCCTGCGTGACTCTAATGGCAGCACAGGAAATTGGTTGACACCACTTCACTTTACCCAGGCCTTTTGTGATGATTTCAATTAAAGATACTGCATACATATATTTTTTTATTGAAACGGTCCGGGTGGTTTTGTCTCTGTAAGAATTACAGCTGCATGGGTTTAAAAGTGGAGATTGTGGAGATTTAACCGTTCTGTTCCCTACGGAATACTGTGCTGGAAAGGAGCTATGTGCTTTTACAATTACATCCAAGCTTTGTGTTGAGGTCACTCTTTTGTTCATAAGTTGATAGAGCTAAAAGAGCTCAGCAGATGCCTGAGTTTTATTAGCAACCATCAAATAAGGATTTTCTTTAGATATTTTCAGACACGCAGCTTTTGCTGCTTCCCAGATCTGAGTGTAAATCCAGAGAAACCTAACAGTCACTTGCACAAAAATAACGTGCGTGCGAAGCGTTTGGTGGTGACGTGGGGTCACCGCCACTGTAATGATCCTACGCTATGATTAAGATCACGAGCACTGAATATGGAAAAATCAGCTGTATCACAGAACCTGGGAGGGTTTTTGACCACAAACTACTGAGCAGTGCTTTTCTGGCAGGGCCTTCAGCATGGGAGCAAAGCCAGGAGGGAATTCTGTGGTTTGGAATCTAGCAATGCCGGGAAGCGCTGCGCAGGAATAACTTAATGGAGCCAGGACAGAGCTCAAGTTTGTATTGATCGTGCCTTTTATTATGTGTAACAAGTCTTGTAGGACCCTCAAATATCTCAAACATAGTGTGTGGAGACTCTTTGTTTCCACCAGGCAATAAGGCCCTTCCAGAGTTCGAGCAGTGAGGTTCAGAAAGAATCCTGCAGATTGGATAACTGCAGCAAAAACCAGTGCCAGGTCTAGATTCTGGCCTGGCCAGGCCTCCCTTCCTCCATAAAATAATTAAGGTTGGAAAAGACCCACAAGGTCATTGAGCCCGTACACTTGTGCAGCTGCCCTCAACCTGATCCTTGCCCCATTTCTCTTCGATCTGTCATGCACGGACTGAAGACCCAAGCCAGAGCCTGATCACACAGCCTCACTTCTCTTCTTCCATACCACTTCCCTCCCTCCACAAATCAAAGCTCAGCCCCATGGCATCCTTCTCCAGCACTTAACAATACCATTTACCTTCTTAAGCCAAGAACACAAATCCAAGTCCCCTAGCTCCACCACAACCCTCAACTTATATGTGGTGGGACCAGCAGTGATGCTAATTGCAACCCACCTGTCCTGCCCTGGGTGGTCAATGGGTGTTGGAACCTCATCCTTGGAGCTTTAGAGGGTTGGATTCTCCCCTTAATGTTAAGGACTAAATGAGATACCCAAGCAGGAAAGCTACTGCAACTCTGGAGTTATGTGGTCCTCCAGAGGATCTTTCACTAAAGCAGGTGGTCTATGTCCACATCTTGCTGGACTCTTTTCCTTGGTGCTATTTTTTGACCATTACTAGGCATCTGGCTTAGAAAAATATTGCATCACTGTTTGGAGCTGCTGGTGCCAACAGGGTTGGCTGCTCCTTTGGTGGCAAGCTGGAGGGACAGTCTGCCAACGAGGAGAGGACATGTCTCTCTTGTGCTGCAATCTCCCCTTCTGGAAAAGATGGGCTATTTTTGTCCAGCTGAACACAATAACTATGGCCATAAAAAATGCATACAAGCCTTTGTATTTTGAAATTTTTCTAGAATAAAGACAAGCAACGTTTCGTGCTTTCCTTTCTCTGCCTTCTTGGACCGTCGGATTCTGTGGGAACCCTCTGGGATGCTGCTGGATGGGAGGGAAGGGAAACCATGGCAGTAAGCTTTGCTCTTGGATGAAGCATTGCAGCCTCAACTTCCAGGTGAGACGTGTGCATGGATGTGGCTCCCTGTCCGTCCATGCCCAGCCCTGAGAAATCCTCCACCGGGAAAAAGGAGTAAAGAGAGGCTGGTGTCTGCTGTGATTTCAGGTGGCAATGATGCTTTTCTTCCAGATCTTACTAAAACACTTCCTTGTTCTTTATTTGAACATCTCCATTGGGTGGCTTCCTGAACGTTTCAAGAACTTTTTGAACAGTGTCTTCTGCAGGCTCTTGCATGGGAGGACCATGCCCCCACCTTTCCCTTCCTTCCACGGGTTGAGAAGGATTGGGTTAGGGATCACTTAGGCAAATTGGACACTCAGAAATCTATGGGCCCAGACGGGATGCACCCAAGAGTGCTGAGGGAACTGGCCGAGGTTATTGCTCAGCCTCTCTCCATCATCCTTGAGAGGTCCTGGAGAGCAGGGGAGGTGCCCGAGGACTGGAAGAAAGCCAACGTCACTCCAGTCTTCAAAAAGGGCAAGAGGGAGGAGCCGGGCAATTACAGGCCGGTCAGCCTCACCTCTGTCCCTGGAAAGGTGATGGAGCGGTTCATCCTAGAGAGAATCT
>NW_020455801.1:25792-41823 GCF_003342845.1 Nothoprocta perdicaria
CTCTGGAGGTCTTCAAAACCCGCCTGGATGCCACCCTGTGCCACATGCTCTAGGTGTGCCTGCTGGAGCAGGAAGGTTGGACTAGATGATCTSTAGAGGTCCCTTCCAACCTTAAATATTCTGAAATATTCTGAAATATTCCTTCCTCACCATCCCTTCTCACATTCCTATCAGCAGTCACACGCTGAACTCTGGCCTCTACTGTAAATATGATTAGGACTGGCTTAGGCTCAAATCGTAAACATTTCCAGCAAAGGGATTGATGTGTGCCAAGTAGGGTCTGAGCTCCCCCTGAGCCACAGTTCTGGGAAAACAGCTTTGTTTAAATGGGAAAAGAGATGGACTGATTCTCACACCCCTCTCCGGATGCGTGCAGTACCTATGCTTTGAGAAACAGGATTAGGCAGTAAACCAGCAAGAATAGCTTAGTGGGAACACTGTTACAGCATCGTTGCAGGGAGCCCAGGGCATATAGATGATTCTTGAGATATGAACCATCCGGAGTCATAAAATTCCACAGGCATCTGGTGCAAAATGGACCTATCTCACACCATGCAATAGGTTTGCTATGGAGTGTGGTAAAGTCTCTAGAAATTCAAGCAAAACTGGTATAGGCTGTTTTATACTGCTTGCTGGAAGCCGGAGCAATTTTGTCTGTTCAGACACGGATCTGCTAGATACTCCTGGATGGCACTTCTCATCTCCAGTCCTCTCTCTGGTCCCAATGGACACCAGACACTGCCCAAACAGGAGCACACTGGTCTTGAGAGGACCCTCATGCACTGCATTTGTGCCAGAGGTAGTTGATCAGTTCAGCAAAACCAAGTAATGAAGGGAACATTTTCTCCCTGGTGGGTAAGAAAGGGCGATGCTTCACCCTTACAGTCTGGATCATCATGTCCACATGCGCAGACAAAGGATTGCTCAGGACAGTTTGCCTTGAATCTTCTCTTGCAGGAGGCCCAACAAGAAATGCTGGAAACTGCCTGATATATAGAGTAAAATGATGGCAGGAAGTCTTGAAGAAAGAAAAATAAAGGTGCCAGGGGACATGAACGATGAACGTTGCGTGCAGTGAGAATATGAGTGGGACAGTGAGCAAGGCAGCACAAACTTGATGAGTTCAGAGAGGTTCCTGGTCATGCCTTTCTTGAGAAGCATAGAAAATAAGGCTGGGGAGGAGAGAGGTTGTCTGAGAAAGGTTTGACTCAGCTGAAACCATTAATGAGGGATGTTCAGAAAACCTTCTGTGATGTAGACTCCATGCTCATGTCAACCCATGTCATTCTTTATCTGCCTACCCCTTATCTAACCTCAGTCTTTTTCACTGCTGTTGCAGCCTGTGACACTTTGTACTGGGCCCCTAGTCATGGGGAAATGGGAATAACCATTTCCCATTGATTCCCATTCCCGTATTCCCATTTCCCCCTGACTTTCTGCAGCAGCCTTTTCCACCGCTGCAGGCTACTCCAGGGCTACATCCCTGCTTTGCTGCTGCACTTGGCATCTCAGCTGCTCTGGACCCATCTACTTCTGCTTGAGTTTTGCTCTTGCAGTGACCAGCTGTGATGCAACTTTGAATTTCTAACCTAAAGCTGCTGTTCTCTGGCTAGAGCTTATTTGCTTCAAGCCCATAAGAACATCTCAGACAGAGAAAGTAAAGGTCCTTCTGGCCTGACATTCTACCTTGAACAGCAGTCAATAATGGGCATTTAGGAAGATTAATTACAATTAATCCTTCTCCTGGCATGTCTCCCAGCTCCTAGCATTTATTTCAGAGGCTTCCGGAATAACAGGCTGCATCCTGGCCATCATGTTTAGTAGAAATCGATGAACTTCTCAGCTGTGAATTTGTCCAATACCTTTTTGAACCTGGTTATAGCTTTGTCCCCCACGACCTCCAGTGCCAATGAGACCCATAATTTAATTATGAGTATTTATTACCAAGTTCCTTTGAATTTGTTTTAAATATTCCACCTGATATTTTCATGGCTGTTGTCACCTGCACTAGTTCATATAAAGGGAGAAGAGAGCTGCATGTGCAGATCATAAATAATTGAAAAACTGTGTATCTTCTCCACATCTTTCATTATACTATAGACCTCTCTGCTGACATTTTTTTATTGTCTCTTTTTTAAGGCTTAAGAGTCCTAGTATACTCATTTCCTCCTCTATGGAAGATACTACCTTTGAATACGCTTATTCTAGAAGGTTAGCTTCAGGAGTTCTTTTTCCTCACTTTTTAAAAAAATATTATTATTTTTTGCCTGTGCTGTATGTAGGGATGGTAAACATATGCTGGGATGAGTAGACTGCGTGCTGCTAAGTCACAGTGTGCTCATTTAGCCCTAGGCCTGGTCTTGAGTTTTAAGAACCATGGAGGAGCAGAAAAGATAATTTAATAAGACAGATTAGGAGAAATGGCCCAACACTGTCTAATTTAATGTTTTACTAGTATCACTTAGGTCAAATGACTGCATTTACTACAGACTCCTTGTATGAGACTAGACGTACCCTCTTGCTGCTCTGTGTCTTGGCTTGCAGCCCCAGAAATAGGGGTTAATAGTAATTTCCACCTCACAGATGAGGGGGAAAAGAGAAATTAATTATCATGAGACATCCAAATGTAACAGGATCCTGGGCCCTCTGAGAGGACATCTGCCAATGTGTCTGTGTTTGGTTTTGCGATATTTAGTTTGCTTTTATTGGGAAACATACAATGATTTTAATTAAACTTTTTGCATATCGCTATTTGCAGAGGGGAGGCTAACATCATGTCACCTCTGTTGCTCCCTCCCTTGTAATAATGAATGCAAAATTCATTATTACTTGCATTACAGATCCATTCTCACCATAAAAACCTACGTGCATTGCTAGTGTGCTGCAACGCTGCCAGCCATAAATCACGGGGAACTATAAACACGTCGCCCAATAAACCACCGAGAGAAAATAATGCCTGCTGGGAGAGCATCGTAAATGGGAAAGATCATTTGCTTCACATACTATTTTCACTCATACATTTCATGCTGTTTACGCATGGGGAGCTTGGGCTCCGCTGAGGCTCCCGATTGGTTGCACGGCTGCTCCGGGGTCAGTCTTCAGGGTGAGTTATAAACGCTGCCCTCCCGACACGGGGACGCGGATGCAAGTTCCTCCTGCGGATTGTAACTGCCCTACGAGCTGCACGCACGTTGCAAAGCACCTGGCCGGGGCTGCTTGTCTTGGTAAGTACCCTGGGTAGCTAGCAGGTTGGTCTTCATCACCGATGCATTGCACTCGCCGCGTAACCCATCTGCGATTTGCGTCCGGGTACGGATGCAAGTGGAGAACCTGAGTCCTGACCTGAGTTTGGGAGGTCCCCACTGCTCCGTGGCACCAGCTGGGTCTGATTCGCCTGACAGGGAGCTGCAGTTTCAGCCAGCATCCAAACTTGGTGGCCTCAGGCTCTGCACCCTGCACATCACGTGCAGTGACCACGGCACCTTGCACGGGAAGGTTTTGCCTTTGCAGTGCCATGGAGCAGTCCCATGTGTAAGGCCAAGGAAGAGTCAGCCTCTCATCCTTGGTTTGGCTGAGCCCAGCTCAGCCAGGGGGAACAGCACCTCCTTAGTCTTGCCCTTAAAGTCAGCAGAAATCCAGCTTTGTAGGAACTATGTCTCCAGAGCTGCTTCTCTGACCTTTCTTCTTCAGCCAAATGGCTCATCCCTTGCTCGGACGCTGGAACTGGTGGCAAAGCGCTTGCGGAAACATCAGTCTCCTCTTGGGGCAAAAAAAAAAAAAAAAAAGGATGATTTTGTTTCATCCTTCCCCATCCCATCTCTCAGGCCCCTGGGAGCAGAGCGGAGCCCTTTGATAAAGCAATTGCAGGAAAAAATCGAAGTGGTGGAAAGAAAAGAAACCAGAACCTGGATTTTGAGGGCTGGAAACGGAGGGAGAACAGTGTTTTCTAACCGCATCCCACAGAGGCATCTGCATTTGTGTCTCACCCTTTTCCCCCCCTCACCCTCCCAGCTATTTTAGGTAGCTCATCCAGCACAGAAACTCCCCGGACAGAGGGCAGCGCCATTGGACTGTTTTTCTTTCTGCAGCAGGATGCCTTTTTAGGCCAGCGGCAACGACTGCTCAGCTCCTGCTGTTAATCTCTAAATCCGTGCCCACCTGCAGCTGCAGCCTTGTTTCCCCATCAGGGCTTGGCTAGGAAAGTCTAACTGCTGTGCCTCAGTGGTCAACTGGGAACCGTAGATGGGAACGATATATAAAAGGCTTGGATTGCAAGCCTTGGATTGCAAAAAGGCAATCCCTTTTTGCAACAGCTATGAGTGCATGCTGAACCAGAGTAACTTGGAAGGGAGCAGAGTTAATAAATCACATTTCTTACGGCTTAAAGCAGTGCGGTTGGGGTTACTGGTGTCTCAGGATGTCTGTGGTTGGCGTGAGGGTTTTCTTTGCAGGAGGAGCACCACAACGGACCCGCTCTGCACTGAATGCTTGTGAGTTTGTGGCTGATCTTCGCTTTTTCAGCAATTGACCCCCTGGGGAATGTGTGTGGGCAAAGGATTCCTGACTCAGATAAAATATCCCTGCCTGGAGGGAAAAGGTTTGGGATTCTTCTCTGGTTGCTATCAGATTCAGGCTGCTTTTTGACCCTGGAGAAGGAAGATATTTGTTCCTTCTGAGCTTTGGGCTTTGTCACCAGGTTCACACAGGCGCTGAGAGGCTAGTGGAAGGAAATCATGTCAGAAATGCAATAAATATACCGCAAAGGATAAGTGTGTTTATGCAAAATGAACTGCGTAAACCTTTCTTGTTTCTTTAAATCATAATTCAGGCATCTGACCTATTTGCTTTGTACCCGACGGAAAGCTCATTAAGTCTGAAATGTCAGATCTTTTTTTTTTCCTTTAATTATCTCATTTTGCATACCCATGGCTTACCCTGCCCCACTATGCAGGAAGTTGTTTAATCACAGGAGAAAAAACAGGTTCATCAGACTCGTTTGGCCCTTGCTAGACCCATGTTGGTGGCTCCTGTTTGCCCTCCTGTCCTGCACTAGGTCAGAGATGTTGGAAAGCTGCCAGTGGTGGCCTGGAAGGGCAGCCAGACCCTTATGAGATGGGGAAGGGAAGAGATTGCAGACCTCGAAATACGCCTCTCTTAAGGATGAGACTTTTTCTCAGGAATCAGGGACCTCCTCGAGTCACCTTGATAAAAGATCATCATCATCCAGTAGGTGATAGACACCTACTGTGTGTATTGGGTCTTGCCCACATTTGGATCTCGTGCTTTCCATGATCTTCCTTCTGCTCCTAGCATTCCTATAGGATCACATTGGATTACATCTAAGGCCCACTTGTCCTTGCTGCAGCTGGGCTTTGGCCTGTCTTATTTCATCTCTAAGGGCTCGAGCAACACTTTTATACTCCCCCTTGGTGTTGCCTTGTCTTATTTCTGCTCCTTTTGCCACTCTAGCTCTTTGCATTTTAGCTCACTGAGCAACTCCTTGGTAAGCCAAAAGTCCTTCTCCTGAAATTCCCATGTGGTTGCTCATGTTCCCAGCTTAACTCCAGATCCTGAACTCAGCCATCTCGTGATGGCATCAGCCTCAGCTTTCTCTGTAGAGACATTTCTGCCACATATTTGAGCAGCAGTTTAAGTGCCCAATTCCTTGTTATATTTTGTCATTTGTTTACGATGCTATATAGTGAGGCCAGAGTTTAACTTGCGCCATTCTCAGGTCCTTCAGTCTGCAATTAACATTAAGCAGATAACAGAAAGCCATCTGCTTAGCGGCTTAGTCTTGGTTAGGATGGCCATAGTAAAGTCATTTGCTTACTCAGCACATCAAGTCGGCCTGTGGAATTGAGGAAATGTTGTAAAATAATAGTACTCACTAGGAAGTTTAAAGATTTCCTTTTAATAGTACTTTTTTCCCTTCATTCTGTGGTTTGACGGGCAGTCAGGATTTGGTCATATGCAGCTCCATGGTGATTACATCCATGTCCTAAATAGCACCAAGGTATCTGCACAGGTTGGTGGGGGAGGTGGAGGAATGTGGGGCTTTACATCACCCATCCATTCTCAGTAGAGAGTCCAACTATTTGGAGTTTCTGTTGTTGGTTTGTTTTTAGGTATAGGACATGAGAAATCTGAGCTGGAATGGAGCATGACTCACATACCACATGGGAATTCAATGGCTCCTTCTATCAGCCTTCAGCTTTCCTCATGATGGGCATCCCAGGCCTGGAAGCCTTTCACCACTGGATCTCCATTCCTTTCTTCCTACTGTATTTTATTGCTCTCTTGGGGAACGGTATGATCCTCTTCATCATCAAGAAGACCCAAAGTCTTCACGAGCCGATGTATTACCTCCTCTCTATGCTGGCAGTCACTGACCTGGGCTTGGCTTTATGTACACTGCCTACTACTATGGGCATTTTTTGGTTTAATATCCGAAGGATTGGGTTTGATGCTTGTCTAGCTCAGATGTATTTTATCCACATTCTGTCCCTAAGTGAATCCTCTGTGCTCCTGGCCATGGCATTTGATCGGTTTGTTGCTGTCTCCCACCCACTGAGATACCCAGCCATATTGGCCAAGTCCACTATCATAAAAATAGGGCTGGCAATTATACTGAGAAGTATGCTCTCTCTCCTTCCACTACCCTTCTTGCTCAAGAGATTAACCTATTGCAAAAAGACTGAGCTTTCTCATTCCTTTTGTTTTCATCCTGATATCATGAACCTAGCATGTGCAGATATAAAAGTCAATGTCTTCTATGGCATGATTATTCTTTTATCAACGGTGGGAATGGACTTCATCTTCATTGTGCTCTCCTACATCCTGATCATTAAAACTGCTATCAGCCTTGCAACCAAGGACGAGTGTCTCAAGACTCTGAACACATGTGTCTCCCATATCTGTGCTGTCCTAATATTCTTCATCCCGATGATTGGACTGTCCATGATCCATCGCTTTGGAAAGAACATCCCTCCCTTGGTTAACACCTTGGTGGCCTATACCTACCTTATAATTCCTCCTGCTCTCAACCCCATTATCTACAGCATAAAATCCAGCCATATCCGTGGGGCTTTGCTCAGAGCATTGAGGAAGAAGAGTATGCCCACCTGATGGCTTCCTCTACCAGTTCTGGTAGAAAGTACTAGTGGATGGGTTTCTTGGCATTCCATTCACTGGGATTATTGACATTAATTAAGATGAAAGAACTGCAAACCCCATTGGTAGTTTCAGCTCAACACAGACTTGTGTTCTCCCATTTTTTTGTCCTGGCACGGCACTTGGATCTATCTGGAACTGCGAGCACTCCAGGCATCGCTGCCAGCAGCATATACAGATGAAAGGACCCAACTGTAGGGAGACAATTGCAGGAACACGATCTGCCTGACTTTCTCTTTTCACTTCACATGGCGGAGTGGATCAAACAGTCTCCACAATGCATGTTATCCACACTGCGGTAGCCAGCTAACAGTGTTTAAACTTTGCTCAGGCACCCGAGCACAGTGCCATTATTCCCTCATCTCATCTCACAGCATAGCTAGCCCAGCTGGCAAGCTCGTCCAGAATATTTCAGAATATTTCAGAATATTTCAGAATATTTCAGAATATTTCAGAATATTTCAGAATATTTCAGAATATTTAAGGTTGGAAGGGACCTCTACAGATCATCTAGTCCAACCTTCCTGCTCAAGCAGGCACACCCAGAGCATGTGGCACAGGGTGGCATCCAGGCGGGTTTTGAAGACCTCCAGAGTAGGAGACTCCACAACCTCCCTGGGCAGCCTGTTCCACTGCTCTGTTACCCTAACAGTAAAGAAGTTGCTCCTCACCTGGAGACGGAACTTCTTATGCTTCAGTTTGTGGCCATTACCCCTCGTCCTATCGCTGGCCACCAGTGAGAACAGCCTGTCCCCTTCCTCCCTGCATTCTCCCTTCCTGAACTTATACATATTAATCATATCCCCTCTGAGCCGTCTCTTCTCCAGAGAAAAAAGGCCCAGCTCACTCAGCCTCTCTTCATACGAGAGATGTTCCATTCCCTTAATCATCCTGGTTGCCCTTCTCTGGTCCAGGCAGAGCTTGGGCCAAGAGCTTGGAGTCACTGATCTCCCAGTCATCAGTTGCTGATCTGAGACAACCCCATCTTCAGGGGTGATCATTTCCAGCTTCATGTCCAGGGCCGAGGCACAGAACATTTCCTGATAATGAGATCCCTTTTAATGGCCCTCTAGCACTAGACCTCTGCAAAAATAGTCATAGTCTTCATCTTCATCTGTGTTTCTAAATTGCTCTATCCACCAACAGTGCTACTTTTGCACCTCCTGTGGATTTCATTGAACCTTACCGTGTTTTCAAACCTAACACTCGAGTCATTGCTTTGCACAGGATTTAATGTATGCCTGTATTAGAATACGATAGCCTCAATAAAAGTTTATTTATTGTAAAAGGTCAAAAAACACAATAAAGCTTTTTTTTTTTTTTTTTTTTTTTTTTTTCTGGTTTTATGACAAAGGGATATTAGGCTAGTGCTGCACAAAATCTTCAGGATTTGTTGTACATGAGCCGAGGATTTTATTAGATTTTCTATCATTGCTGCCTGAGGGTCTGGCGTGCTTGGCATTCTTGATCTTGATAAAGGAGTGCTCTGCTTCCAAGATGAAATAGCAATGACTAAACTTACTGATACTATGGCCATATACTAAAATACTCTGAGATCAACAAGGCAATAATGCACTCCTTGGAGGACAGGAGGGGCTTCTAGGCCCAGTTTATGGATGGGAAGGGATAGTATCCCCAAGCATCTTAGTGTTCTGCTGTAGGATGGGTCTTAGCCAGGCACACAATGGGTTTAAGATCAAGATCCAGGCTTTTTACTCCCACAGACAGAATAAAATTGATGAGAAGCTTCCTTGCTGCCAACTGATGGATCCATATTTTTGTGGCTTGTATGCCACAGTGTGGCCAGCCCAGAACAGACTATAAAGATATGGTCAATAATCACTTGGGAAGGTACAATATAAGTAGGGACAAAACTTCATGTCAGAGTTGGCTTGCTAAGCACTTAGCATTTCTTTTGGAGAGTTTCAGACTAAGCTATGGCTAGCATTTTTTTTCTGTTCTTCTCTATTCCTAACCATACCCAGAACAAAGAGAGAAAGAATAATGAGGGAACAAAGCCATAAAGGAAATAGAAAGGCAAAACAGAAGATTCCCAAGGGAAGGATTCCCAAGCCACCATTTGTTTTGGGTAGTGCTAGTTATTTTGCTGAAGATCCCAGAGGGCCATTGCGCAGAGTAAAGAAGAGTTTAGTAAAACATCACCAAACCCTCTGCCGTTGAAAATTTTGAAAATTTTGAAAAGCTATAAACATTTTGAAAAGCAACAGGAGCCAAAAGAACCTACGCCTCAAGTCAATGTGCATTCGGGTGGTTAGGGCAACTGGGCATGAAACATAGAGAGAATTTTTTCCCTACCAGGAGACCAGAGAGAGGAGATGCATACAGCGCAGTTGGTCCATGTGCATTGCCAGTTCAGCAGAGCTTTTTTTTTTGTCTCTCTATCCACTTCCAAAAGTGCATAGACAGAGGGTACTAAATGAATGCTCAAGTATATTTAGGAAACTCTACATAAGGTACCATCTTTTAGAAACATATGTTCGTAAAGCTAATTTTGGGTGCCTCAGGGAATGGAAAAGATAATTGTGGCTTAACGTTTGTGTAAGGGAAAAACAAGATAAATGAGTCACTTAAACCAGCTAATTCTTATTCTGTGATGTCCTGAGTGCTATTTTTTTGTACCACATGGTCACTTACAGTATTTGCCAATGGATTTATTTGCCAATGGATTTATTTCCTAGGAGGCACAGGATGAGTGGGGAAAAGCATAGCTGACTTGCATAGCTCAGCCTATTTACCTTAAAAAATATCAGGCCCAGGACACCAGGATCCCTAGGCATAAAACCTGCAGATTTCCCCCACTCCACTGTCCCCTATATTGGTCTTGCTGCAGTAGCAGTTCATTGTAAGCCATAGGGAGCTGTGCTGTATTTCCTAGCTGGCTCTTGCAGACCTTCATGGATTTTTTCCCCTCATTTGGAGCAAGTTCTGGTTTGACTCTGGAATATTACAAGCCCAGACTAGATCATGCTAGACCCACGATGAAGGTCAGTTCTCATAAGTTGTGAGGTCCTGAGCTCAGACCCATTGAAAGCATCAACACTTCCACTAACTCTAGGGTTTGGGGTGGATTAATTTCTGGTGGGTTTCGAAGCTGGCACATTCTTTCCAACACTATTATTGAAGGGTCCCATAAGGGTCTGAAGGGATTAAGAAAATCCCGCCAGTATGAAGAAAATCTAGCCAGTCTGGTTTGGTACAGCCCTTGTAGAGTTTCCAGTTCTCAGTTAAATAGTTTAAATGAGCACGTCCCTATGAAATGCTAATGAAATGGATTTACATGAGGATCCTATTTTGAGCCCATGCCTGGCTGCTGTAACAAGTGGTTCCCTTGTTTAAACCCAGTTAACTCCAGTGACCTCCAGCCAGGAGCAGTTAGCAGCTTGCTGAGAGCTGATTGCACTGCGTGCTAGACCTCTTGCTGTGCGCTCCGGTGGGGAAAATGAGCATCCTGCAGCTCCCAGCTGCAGGCTTTGCCTCCTGGCCACAGTACAGAGGCTCTTCCCGTACGAGTCCTGGTGTCAGCAAATTCAGCATGCAGAACAAAGACGTTGCATGGGCACAGAGCATTGTTACAGCCCAAAATGGCTGGAAATTGGGATTTTTAGTCTGTGTCATTTGCTTTGACTTTGGACTTGTTCCAAACAGAATCCAAAAAGATGTCTTTTTTTTTTTTTTTTTTTTTTCCCACCCTAAATTTCTTGAGAAGTGGGAAGACAGAGGAAACTTCCACTGGAAAATACCAGAGTTGTCTCCCAAAGGGTGTTCCTACATGTGGGAGATATTCCCTGCCTCTGCCCTGTCCGCTGGAGCCCCCATGGTTGGGAACACTGTGTCAGGAGGCATCTAAGACCACCTTTGCTTTGCCACATAGTCGAATGCAGTCCAAACAGGGGGGACATTCTTGGGAAGGACATTCAAAAATGGGGAAGGTTCATTAATCATCCTTGAGACACTTTAGATCTTTTGCCACATCTGCATGCCTAGTCTTTCTTCCTACCTTAAAATATAGGGGGAAAAAATGATAAAACCACATATTAAGATGAATTTTTATTTAAAAGATGTTCTGATTTTAGAAGTTTATTATGTTTTTAGTGTTTATCTTCTTTTTTCACTCTGGGGTAGTATTTTGATTTGATTTACTAGTGAGCTGAAATGGAAAAACAACTACATTTTCACAAAGTTGCTCGGTTGATGTATGTTGCTAGGATTTTAAGAGAAAAAAATATTTAGATGAAAAATTTTGGTAATCTTCAGTAACAGAAGAAGACAAGTATCGAGAGCATTGAACATTGTATTAAGGCTATCAGTCTATTCCACAGAAATGCCCAGCTTTTGAAATCTCAGCATACGAACTTTCAAAATCCTTGGGAGAGGCTGTCCCAGAGTTGGAAAAGGTCCAAGATGCAGCATCAGAGGGATGGGGAGGAGGTCACACACCTGAATGCAGAGAGCTGGATTTGTGAACCGTGCTTTCCTAGAGCAGAAGCTCTACATGAAGCAGCAGATGAAGTCCAAAACAGCATAGCAAGATCTAAAACAAGCAGAACAGGGTCATCCAGTACCTACTACCAAAGCAAGCGTGACTCAGTCCAGTAAATCATTCTTAGGTGGCCTCTTCTGCCAAGGACTCTTGCAACCAGAGAAATGCCCCTTCCTCTGGCTAGGGATGTGCCAGACAGCAGAGATTATCCTTAAACTCTCAGTATTACTTCCTAATGCTTCTGGTCTGCTTACAATGCAAAAGGGCCCCCACAGCCCTTGTAGGACATGTATTTAGAAAACAGAAGTCAACAGACCAAATCCACAGGAGATGTCCCAACCTGCAATTCCCCCTTGGGACAGTCTACACAAATACCACATGATGGAAATCGGCGGAGCTGTGCACGTTCACCTCTGCAGAGAGCTGATCCCAGGTGGCTTATAAAATAGATCTCGTTAGAAGGACCTTTTGCGCTGGTTTCTTTTTAGAAAGCTTGAAATTGCCAGAAGGTGAAAAACAAGGAAGCAGATAAAAGGGCTTTTGAGGAGGCATCATATATACTCCTCTCACTGACACATTGCCGATAGGAGGAATAGAAAGGACCATTCAGATGCTGAAGATCACTCCATTGCCTGACTCATCCTGAGAAGCTGGAGACTCCAACACATCTTGGCTGAGCTGGAGAAGTCTGGTCAGTGTTGATCAACATTAATACCATGATCAGCTTTGGTGGCTGTTGCTAGTGCTTCTCTGGCTAAGACAATTTTGTTGTCTGCATGTGGTAATGTCTTAATTTTGATTCCTGGGGCTTCCTGATGGAAGGAGAAGACTAGGAAAATAATATATGTGGCTAGTACTTTTAAAACAACAATCCATTTTCTATCTCTTCAGAGAGCAAGCTCCTTACATGATTTGGTCTTCATTGCACTAGCAATCCAAAATACTTATTCACATGTGAAAATGGTGCATTTATCAACACCTAAGAGCAAAAGATGAACTGAAACATCTAGGCACAGTTCAATTTGTGTTTGTGTCTCCTAGTCACATTCTCTCATAAGCACTGACTAGGGTGGCAGATTTTTTTTCTAGAGATTCACCCTGCAATTACACTTTACTGGTTGGCAGGTAAGTTGGCTCCGATAATTGCTGGCAAAACCCAAAGTGCTTTTTTTCATTTAGCTTTCATCTTAATCTAAGTGGTTTGCTGAAAATTTTGTCAATAAAATGGTTCTTAGGCAATGTAATGTTAACAGTATATTTGCACTGTCTATAAACTGTTTATAAAAACGAAAACCTGTGGCTATAAGAATGTGAATTTTCCTTGTTATAGTTTAAAGATGGAAAAGAAAATCAGGAAAAAAATATGCCACCAGAGTTATAAAGAATGGGCTTCACTCTCAGAAGAGCAGTAGAATGAGATTTTTTTGCAATTGCATAATACCTTTAAAAATGATTTCTATTAACAAAGTGTAGAGCTTGCCATAAAAAAAAGCATTCTGCACCAGTTTCATACATTTCAATATATGTTTACAGAAAGTAGAGATGAAAAAATATTCAGTTATTCTGTACATCCAAACTAATACATATGCATGTCTCAGACAAATAGATCTGTGTGTCTGTCCGTGCGAGTACACGAAATATTTGAGAGAAATGAACCATGGAGGCAATACAGGCAGTTTCACAGAGCACATTGCTGCCAGGCCAGTGCAGCAGATCAGGAAAAAAAAAAGTCATGCAAAAACGTAGTTTTCTGGGATTTATCGCTTGAAGGGTTGATATTATAATGCTTTCTGTTTAAAATAATTAATGCTTTTCCTGATTAGATTTGAAGGTCACAGTTTGGTGGGTATATGTGTTGTTGCCTATAGCCATAATTGAAGAAACAGGTAGGAGAGGAACTTTCTGGAGATATCTTGAACCTACATAGCCATGATAATTTTAAGACACTGTTTTATCTCATGGGCAAATGCCCTTGAGGTTGCCATCATGGGAAAGGGGTTTTAATGGTGTTTTGCCTCTTGCCTTCGCAGTGGAGAAAGTGGGATGGACTAGAGTGACTGCGCATCATCCCATTTGCCATGACCTTCCCTAACAGCTCCGACCTCAGTTCTTCCTCCTTCATCCTGGCCAGCATCCCCGGGCTGGAGGCTGCCCACTTCTGGATGGCCATCCCGCTGTGCTCCATTTACATTGTGGCCGTCGCGGGCAACTGCGCCGTTCTCTTCATTGTGAAGACAGAGCCTAGCCTGCACGCTCCCATGTACTTCTTCCTCTGCATGCTGGCTGCTATTGACCTGGCCTTGTCCACCTCCACGGTGCCACGTGTCCTCTCCTTCTACTGGTTCAACACCAAGGAGATCAGCTTTGGTGCCTGCCTCCTCCAGATGTTCCTTATCCACTCTCTCTCGGCCATCGAGTCCACCATCCTCCTGGCCATGGCCGTGGACCGCTACGTGGCCATCTGCCACCCACTGAGACACTCCGCCATCCTCACCAATGCCCTGACAGTGAAAATTGGCTTGGTGGCCATGGCCAGGGGAGTCCTCTTCTTCCTGCCCTTGCCGTTGCTCCTCCTGCCCCTTCCTTTCTGCCGCTCCCGAGTCCTGTCTCACTCCTTCTGCCTGCACCAGGATGTGATGAACCTGGCATGCGCCAACACCACTCCCAGCGTGGTGTATGGCCTCACTGCCATCCTGCTGGTCATGGGCCTGGATGCCCTCCTCATCTGCATCTCCTATGCCCTCATCCTCAGGGTCGTCTTGCAGCTGGCATCATGGAAGGAGAGGCTCAGGGCGTTCAGCACCTGCATTGCCCACATCGGCGTGGTCCTGGCCTTCTACGTGCCACTGATCGGGCTGTCCGTGGTGCATAGGTTTGGAAGAGGCCTGGCTCCGCTGGTCCATGTTGCCATGGGGGATGTCTACATCCTGGTGCCCGCCGTGCTCAACCCCATCATCTACGGGGTGAGGACCAAACAAATACAGAGGAGGATCCTGAGTCTAATTCACATCTACAAATTCAGGACTTCTCAGTGACCCGTGCTCAGCTTTTGCCTCCTGTACCATCACCTCATCTCATCTTGGTTTTCCCACAGAGTCTCCAGAGCAGGGACCATCCTCTGCTTGCCCAGCACCCAGCATACAGCCAGAAGACTCCGAGGAGCTGCCATAAGGAAAAAAAAAAAAAAAAAAAAAAACCCAAAACACCCCCAAAACCACCCCACTTTCCAAAGGTGATTGTCTGCATCAAACTTGGACAATCTAGCAGAACGGACCAAATTCAACCTTGACCAGACAGACAACTCAGCAAACTATTGAAAACATCTGGACTCTTGCCCTTTATGTTTCCTAGTTCCCATCTCTCCCACAGCAATGGGAAAGCTGAGTGAATGCTGCAGTGGTTTCTTCTTCTTAAGTCGTGCTCTACTGAATGATTTAGTTAACTCACTCCATTTGTGCCTGTGGCACTTTCGAAAAATATCTTAATACAATACATTTTTTTTTGTCAGAAATTTGGCTGTAGCAACCATTTTTGAATTAAGGAATTACAGTAAGTGATATTATACTTGCAAAAAAATCACTCCAGAAAAGGGAGTTCTCCACTTGTCTGGGGCTTGTTCTGACCCTCCAGGTGTTCAGCGAAGGCACCTCAGCCTCCTCATAAGAGACACTGGAGAAATGTTAGACCCAGAGATACTGGCAGTTAAAGTGAAAATTTGCATTCAAGAAATATCAGTCTCCCAAGCAGAAAATAAATGGGTTGCAGATGTGAAACCCTTCATTTCAGATATACGTAGACTTCCTAAATAGTTGCATATCAATTTCAAGATCTTTCTCTTTCAATTTTTTTTTTTGTTTTGGTTTCATTTTTTTATACCTTCTAGATATGCCACATGAAACCAGAATTCCTTACGATTTTTCCCCCTTTACTTTCACAACTCTTTTATCAGCAGGACATTGCTATAAAAACCAGGCAATACAAAAGCCTTTGGCACGATGAAGAAGGTCTGAAAGCAAAATGTGTTTTGACCAATCCACAGATTCACACTTTAAAAAATGACTTTCCCACAATGCTTTTGTCTTCTACAAAATGGAAAAGCATTAAAAAAATGTTTTTTTCAGTGCCACCACTTTATGTTTTGGAAGAAGGTTAAAGATCCTGGGAAGTAGTTGTGTAATAGGATTTTATAATATTTTAAAATTATACAAACAGATTTAAAGTGTTCATTGTCAGTTTATTTTTCCCCCAATCCATTTAAAATGCTTTTCTTTTCTTTTCTTTTCTTTTCTTTTCTTTTCTTTTCTTTTCTTTTCTTTTCTTTTCTTTTCTTTTCTTTTCTTTTCTTTTCTTTTCTTTT
>NW_020455801.1:42122-49453 GCF_003342845.1 Nothoprocta perdicaria
TTCATTTATAAAAAAAAAAACAAATAGGCAAAAACTTGTTTTTCTTCTCAGAGTAATTCAGGTTGGAAGAAGCTCAGGAGTTCTCTAACCCAACCTCCTACTCAAAGAAGATGCTTCTCTGAGGTTAAACCAAATTCCTTAAGTTTTTATCCAGGTGAATATTGAAAATATCCAAGGATAGTGTTTGCACAACCACTCTGGGCCATTTGCTCCAATGCTGGACTCTCTTTGTAGGAAAAAAACCTCTCGTATCCAATCTGAACCTATCTGGTTTTGAACTGTGCTCGTTGACTCCCATCCTACTGGCATATGAGTGGAGACTAGCTCCATCTCCTTGATAATCTTCTCCTAGGCAAGGACTACAAGTCTACCAAAGCTGCCTCTTTTCCAAGTTGAACTAATCCCATTCCCAAGCCTCTGCTCGTGGAGCACTGCTTCATCCCTCAGTCATTTTTGGTGGCTTTCAATTGCACTCAGCCAAGTTTGACAGGGTTTCCCTTGTCCTGGGCAACCAAAGCTGGATGCAGTAGCTAGATGTGGCTTAACAAGTGCTGAGTATGAGGGTGATAATCCTGTGCCCTAATTTCCTAGCTGTGTCCTTGCTTGTGCAACCCAAGGTGCTGTTGAGCCCCTTGTTGCTCCAAGGTGCATGGTACCCAGTAGTCCATCCTTAGACCAAGAGTTGCAGGAGCCCAGGGTGTCCAAGTTAAAGTGAGACAAGTGGCCACCACTTTGCCTGTCAACACTTGGAAAACATGGAGACTGCAGGCATTTTCCCTGGGGGAATTTCCTCTCTCCCCTATGGGGTCTGCTTTGCAGAGGCAGATCATGGTATGCTGGAGACAATGGCCACAGCTGTCCTGGATGCAAGAGGCCCCTGGGGCAAATACTCTTCCAGAAAGGTCGTCCCAGGGGGTGAAGCAGCAGGAAGTGAGGAGAGCCCAAGGAAGATTACAGGGCATGTAAATCACAGAACCACAGAATGTTCAAGGTTGGAAGGGACCTCTAGAGATCATCTAGTACAACCCCCTTGCTCCAGCAGGGACACCTAGAGCATGGGGCATCCAGTCACATCCAGGTGGGTGTGGAAGATCTCCAGAGCAGGAGCCTCCACCACCTCTCTGGGCAGCCTGCTCCAGGGTTCTGTTATACTCACAGCAATGAAGTTCTTCCTCACATGGAGATAGAACTTTCTGTCTTTTAACTTGTACACATTTCCCCTTGTCCTGTCACTGGCCACCACCAAGAAGAGTTTGACTCCATGCTTCCTACATTCTCCCCACAGGTACTTCTATATTTTGATCAGATCCCCTCTCAGTCTTGTCTTCTCTAGACTAAATAGACCTAGCTCACTTAGTCTTTCCTCGTACAGCAGATGTTCCAATCCCTTTATCATCTTCGTTGCTTTATGTTGGACCCTCTCTAGAAGCTCCACATCCCTCCATATCCGTGCTCATTATCACCTGGCCAGTGGAAGTTTGCTTGTGTGATTTTGGATCTATAGGGAGATATTTCACTTAAGGTTGAATGGCACAAAATTTTTTGGGAAAAATGAGACTGATTTCAGACCACTGGCCTGAGAATCCTTCAACCTTTCTTATATTTACCCAAGGAGGGACATTGCCAAATTGGGGCCATGACAGCCAATTCTTCTCCTCGGCTCCTGTGGCCACACGTGCATTTCACAGAGTAGTTGCAATGTGGTCTGCAATGTCTCTGTCTTCTAGAACGGTTGTCAGACTTGCTTTGATTAAAATTCTTCAGAATCCACCATGCATCCTGCAAGCACTAGGAGGGGAAAGTGGAAAAGAAAACCTCTTGCAAGTGCTGTAGAGATATTTTGACTATGAGTGTTCATTCGTGTCTCTCCATCTGCATAGCAAGGTGTCTTGGTTCCTGTGCATTGAACTGTACGAGACTCTGATAAATGTGGACAGACTTCTGAAATATATTAAAAAACCCACCACTAACAACAGCTTCTCTAGACAATAAAGAACCTCTAGACTTTCCAATGCTCTGTGCCTGCCCCGTAAGAGGGAAATTCCCTTGCCTTATTCCTGCCTGGTTCTGCAGTAATTGGAGTTTAATGCAGGGTAAGAGGGCCATAGAAAGGTTAATCACCTATGAAAAAACAAAAAACAAATGTCTCTGTCTGATCTCTGCAGAGCCATTTTACCTCTGTCTAACAGTAATCTCTTGGTGCTACCATCAATTTCCCTATATCTTATATTTCTCTGTTTCGCTCTGCTATGTTTTACTGCACAGTCACGCAGTTCTTGCATCACAGGTCTCCAGCATTCCTCATACCCCTCAGCCACGTCTCTGTACATTCATTCCCACGACCCTCTTCCAGTTTGTTTTCCTTGCCCTCTCTTTGCCGCATGACTGTGGAGGGGGGAATTAAGTCCTGCTGTGGACTTCACAGTTTACACTTCCCCTGGGAGTCTTTATCTGTGCATATACTGGCCTAAATCTTGCCAAATCAGGAGGAGGTGGAAACTCAGAGAAATGCATGTTCCTGGCTGGCTACTGCTGCCGTGGGTCCCTGCACCAGGTTCTCCAACACAGGACTCCATGCACATGCATAATGCACAGGACTCAGTGCACACGCACATGGGCAGACATGTCAAAGGAGCAATGTGAGAAGGTTTTTGCAGGTGCTGGACAAACAAAAAACACATGCATGTGAACACGAGTGATGCACGTGGCCCAATGCCATTTGTATGTGCCAGCTGGTCTGGCTTGGACCTGGCTGTCAGATCCCATACTGTGCATGCAAGCACAAATGGGTCCCTCCAGGATCTGTCCCCCAGAAGCTTGGTGTTTTGGCTGCTATTTGCATCTTCCTTGACATTTTTTGCCCACTTTTGGCCCTGCCCCTAAAAGGTCCATAACACATTTTGAGCATTCCCATTAGCCCGAACAATGTACATAAATTTGCTCACCAACCGCAGCAGGTACAAAGGTCTGATCACCTCTGAGAAGATCCTTCAGTGGTGCATCAATCCATGACCTGAGGGGTTTACTCTTTGCTATTGTCTCTGTTTATTAGCATCTCTGTTCCTTGCTGTTTAATTTGTTACCTTCCCTGCCTCTTTTCCTAGACTTTCCTGCTGAATTAACCAGATATCCTCACAAACCAGATTTCCTCACAGACCAGATACTCTTACATTCTCCAAGCACCTCTTGTGTTGCTGTTATTTCAGTATCCACCAGTCTCGCAGAGACTAGAAAACAAAGTGCAGACTAGAGTGGGAAAAATAATATCTTTCAGAATAGCATATTGTGAAATAAAAAAAGGTCACATAATTGCAAAATCACAGATTTGCTGAAGTTGGTTTCTCCTTTCTGGAGAGACCTCCAGTACTTTGCTCAAAGAAGGGTCACCTAGAGCAGGAGAAGAGTCACCTGGAGCAGGTAGCCCAGGACCATGCCCAGACAAGTTTTGAATATCTCCAAGGATGGAGACTCCACATCCTTTCTGGGTGTCCTGTCCCAGTGTTGGAATACCCCCACAGTGAAAATGTTTGTTCTATGTTCCTATGGACCTTCTTGGGTTGCTTTTTGTGTCCACTGCCTCTTGTCCTGTCTCTAGGAACTGAGAAGGGTCTGACTTTGTCTTCTTTACACTCTCCCATCACATTTCTGTACACATTGATGAACTCTCCCGTTAAGCCTTCTCTTCTCCAAGCTGGAATGTCCCAATTCTCCCAGCCTCTCCTCATAGGAGAGATGCTCCAGTCCCTTCAACACCTTCACAGCCCCACACAGGACTTGCTCCAGCAGCTCCATGACTCTTTTGTCCTGGGGAAATCAGCATTGGACCCAACACCCCAGATGTGGCCTCAGTACGGCTGAGCAGAGCAGAAGGACCACTTTCCGTGGCCTGTTGGCCATGCTCCTCCTGATGCAGCCCAAGAGACTGGTGGTCTTCTTTGCCACAGGGGCAAAAAACACACCCTTGCTCACAGCTTCATCCAGCTGGATTTCAGAAACCTCCACAGATGGAGACTGCACAGCCCGTCTGGGCAACCTTTTTCTCCTTCTCATGTGCTCTTGTGGCCCCTTTATGTATATGCATAATAAAAGAAACCTGGGTTGGGAAAAAGAAATGAAATTTTCTGGAAAAAAAAAAAAAAAAGGAAAATATGTGGAAAGCTGGCAGTGAACAATTTCCACTGAGGAGGATGAAAGGGAAGAATAACACATTCCCTTTCATGAGAAAACTTTAAGCCCCTCTGTCCTTTTGGCTAATACAGGTGAAAGGGCTGCACCCAGGGCTTCTTGCATCTTGTCCAAAACAACTAGATGTGTTAAAATAGCTATCTTTAAAGACATGTGCTGTCTTGCTCTGGAGCCTTCAAGAGGCAGCAAACATCCTGCAGTCCAGTACATTTTCTTCGAATTACAAGCTAGTGCATATTGTAAAATGTGCATCCTCTTCGTAGTCTGTGGCCTATATTGCAGCTTGTAGCTTCAATTTCCGTGAAACAGAGCTTTTCCTAAACTTCTCTGCCAAATTAAGGCATGTTTTATTTCAAAATAAATATTCCCCTCTAAGCAAGTTGCAAGTAGTTGCCATCTGGGACTTTAAGGCAATTTTGCCCCTTGTCATTTTTGTCATATCCTGTTTTATTGCATCTTAGAAGGGTAACAAATTTCCAAAGAAATGAAAACGATCTGCACCTGCCTAACATGATTTGGGCAAGTGTGAATGAATTTTCCAGAGATGGGCCGTGGACCTAAACTCTTTTCAGATGACCATGGCATTGAGAAATGGCTCCTGCCCATTCTCCATCTGTTCTTTATTTGTTCCCTTTTGTGTTCAGGGAAAAAAAATAATAAAGAAAAATGAATGAACTGGCTTGAAAATGCTATATTTTATTTCCTAGCCATCTATTTTTCAAGAAGACAGCTTATGAAGCCTCAGAGTAGGGATGCATGATGAATTTCCTATGGGCATCAGTAAAAACTCCATCTTTTTTCCCCAACTTCAGGCAAGGAGCATTGCCCTGCAGGGATGGGGAACTGCAATAAAGTTGTTCCTGCTGCTGTCTTAGAGAGCAGAGTGGGACGTGGGAAGGTCTGAACACCGGGATCTACATCCAGAAAGCTGGAGGACCTTTGAAATAGATGAGAACAGCTTCTGCCATTGCTTCATGCTTCTTAACCCTGGTGAAATTTCTGTGGTCCCAGACTGTTCCATAGGCTGCACTGGAGGTTGATATGGTGGCCCTAAGAACGAGTTTTATTTATATTTGCAAAACTTGCTTTTTGATTGAAAATGTCATTGCAAAAGATTTGGCAGAGAGATTATGCAGTGAACACCACAAAACCAGCAAAAGGAGGTGCAGCATGTGGAAAGCTGTGGAAATAATTCAACAAACACATGATAGGCTCCTAGACCTGCTTTTAGACCTCTATACACTTCTGTGTCTGCATCTGTGTCTGCATCTGATGGGGACTGATTCCCCCCTTAAAGTAGATGAAAATTCCCCCCTTGCTAGTAGATGAAAAGTAAAACAAAAAGTCTACATTACTACTGTTTGAGAGGGTTTCATAAATTGACTTAAATTTACTAAAGGATTTATTTTAAAAAAAAACAGTTCTATGATTTAATCTTGAACAGAGTCATTGCCCTAGAGTCTCCTCCAAATATGTAAACTACAAGAAAACAGAAATCAAACCAAGCAGAATGTAACTGTCGGTGAGCTCATCAGCAGTGAATGGGTTAAAAATTGTTGATTTCTCTCTCTCTTTCTCCAATTACATGTTAAGTAGAAGAAAGGCAGAGCTCCTGCTGGGTTTTATCTCCCAGATGCATAAACATCTCCTGGGCTTCACCGTGCAGCTTCCCTGCCTGGAAACTTGCCGGAGGCAGGTGAGTATTTAAGGTTAGGGCAGTAGTTTGCCCTTCTGCGGTACCCTCTGCAAGCTTTGCAATAGCCCGCAGACAGCAAAGCTCCAAGGCAAGTGTCCTGCTTTGCATACTGCTTTGGCCTGGGAATTACATCCACATTCCTGGTGCCCTCTGCGGAAGGATGAAGCACTAAGTGAGGCTGAACTCCTGGAGGAAGCTGAGAAGAAGGAGGCAGAATAAAGGAAAATATGAGGAATTCCCACTCCTATGATGTTCACAACTATGAAACTAAAAATTTCCTCCTAGGCTGCATGTGATCCCCGAGCTGTGAGCATTTCTAAGGCTAGAGAAACAGCCTCCACTGCTCCTCCACCCCTAGATCTGCCATTCCCTCTGAAGGTCTTGATGCAGAAGGTGTTAGTCTCAGGAAGACTTCTGAAGGATCTTGTAAGGTCAGGAGTTTTGGTTTAATCTGTGTGTCAGGTTTGGATTTTTTAAGGAACCTTCTTTTTTACCCTAGTTCTGAGCGCAAAAGGATGAGCTAAACAAGACGCACAGGCTCAGTGAGCTCTGTCTTTGTGTAGCGGGGGAAAAGGAACATCCTGAGAGCCTACATTTGTAGGGAAATTGCCAGAAGAACATGGCACTGGCTCAGTGTTTCCTACTGAGATCTGATGTTTCTTGACCATGCCAAATATTTCTTGCTGCTGTTTATAGCAGCAAGCATTGCAGCTCAAAAAAAGACTTCCCTAGAGATACACAGCTGGTGCTTATAACCTCATATCCCCACAATATGCATTTCAAGAAGGCTTACTTTGGAACAGGTTTAGTCTGGTCTCTTGGACACTCTTTGAAGACTGGAGAGGACCAGGTGTACTCCTGCAGAAATCATCCAATTTTGTTCCCTCCCAGACAAATCCAGGCTGTATGCTCCAGAAGGACCCATAATGTGAAATAAAACACTGTGAAATAAAACTGAAAACAAATTGGCAGGACACTTGCTTCAGAAGTGCTCTCCTGGATTAAGGTGAGGAGCTGTTAGAGGGTTGTCTGCCTGTGTGGGAGTTTTGAGTACATAGATTGTCTGTTTTGTGTTTAGCACTGTGAGCATCTACTCTAGAGTGTACCCTTAATCTTAATCTTTTTTTTTTTTTTTTTTTTTTTTTTAATGGCACTTAAACACGTAAGAAATCTTAGAATAGACAGGCAAACAGTGTTCCATGTCGTCTCTGAACACCAGTGCCTTCGCCCAGCATCCTTCTTTCGTGCTGCTCGGCATCCCTGGGCTGGAGCAGGAGCAGTTCTGGATCGCCTTCCCCTTCAGCATTCTCTACGCYATTGCCGTGCTGGGCAACACGGCCCTGCTCGTCTTCATCAAGAGCGTGCCCAGTCTGCACGAGCCCATGTACCTCTTGGTGGCCATGCTGGCCTTCACCGACCTGGTGCTCTCCACATCCTCCCTGCCCAAAAT
>NW_020455801.1:49776-53571 GCF_003342845.1 Nothoprocta perdicaria
CATGCCTACTGTGAGCACATGGCGGTGGCGAATTTGGCCTGTGGGGACACCAGAGTCAATGTCATTTATGGCCTCTTTGTAGCTTTTGTGGTGGTGGTTTTTGATGTGATGCTGATATTTGTGTCCTACACCATGATCCTGCGAGCAGTCTTGAGGCTGCCATCCACAGAGGCAAGGCTCAAGGCCTTCAGCACTTGTGCATCCCATGTCTGTGTCATGCTGACCCTTTACATCCCTGCCCTCTTCACTTGCCTCACCCACCGCTTTGGACAGCGCGTCCCTCACCATGTCCACATAGTGGTGGCTGTTCTCTACATGCTACTGCCCCCCGTGTTAAATCCCATAATTTATGGGGTGAGAACCAAGCAGATCCGGGACAGAGTGGTCCTGCTCCTCTTCCAGCGGAAGTGAACATGACCTATATCTATGTGTCTCAGACTATGCATATAATTTATGAATTACTCTCGTAGCTTTAATGAGAGTTAGAGAGAAGGCTTTTCTTTTTTTTTCCCAGGAGGAATTTTTCCCCCATTCCTGGAGTTTAGAAAGGGAGTTCAAGTAGGAATCCTTAGAGTATCTCTCCTGTTATTCCACTCCAGGGGCTTTCATTCATTGCATGCCAGAACTGGAAAAATCATCCAGTTACCTACTGGTAGATGGAGAGCTCACTTCTTGCAGATGGAATCACAGAATAGTTGTGGTTGGAAAAGACCTTCAAGTCCATTGAGTCCAACTGTAACACACCACCACCATGCCGTTAAACCATGCCCCTGAGTGCCTTGTCTACACTTTCCTTGAACACTGCCAGGGACGGTGACTTCCCTGGGCAGGTTGTTCCAATGCTGGACTACTCTTTCTGTGTAGAATTTTTTTTCTAATATCTAACGTGAACCTCCCCTGATGGAACTTCAGGCCATTTCCTCTTGTCCTGTCAAACAGCTGTTTTGGAGAAGAGGTGTTGGGTTCCTCACTGCTCCAATTCTTTCACTAGCAAGGAAAAAGAAGCTCCTCATCATTAAAAGGGTTTCGGTCTACCCCGTAGTCTGAATATATCCTGAAGAGCTTCCTGCAGTGGTTCTCATTATATGGATGGTGTTCCTTGGAATATGAATGGTGTTCTCCGGACTGTATGATAGGAAGGTTCTCAAACACAAGTGCTGATTGTCATTGTGGAAGGAAATTAATAAAACTTATTTTTAAGTGGCATGTTTTTATTTTTTATTTTTTAAAAGAGGATAAAATATATCACTGAAACAACCCCACACAAGCAAATTCCAGAAGCTCCGTACAAGTGTAAACCCTTAATAAAATCCCAGAAATCTTCATTAACATAATTACTTGGCATGGCCTAGAACAGCTAGAGCATTGCTAGCAGAATTTCTCCATGCTAATACAACTCAACAACCCCAGGAAACAAACGTATTCTGCAATGCTACTGCTTTTTATTTGAAAAACACAGGAAGCGGAATGAAATGAGGGTCAGACAGTGACAAAAATAAAAGAATTCGAATGGGTTATGGACTTCTGCTGTGTTTTTAATGCAGACTCAACCCTACTTCGTACTGCAGACTGAGAGGAGTTCTCCAACCTTGCCTAGCATTTCTCAGAGCTCTATCTTCAGCAGCAGCTCTGGCTATCACGGCAGCTCAGGAGCCAGCTCTAGGCTCTGCTATCACTTCTCAAGGTGGATACCGGCAGGGAAGCAAGGAGAGAAGCTCCAGGAAAAGAAAATTCACTTCAGCTGAAGTCAAGTAGATGTTAGGCTGCAGAGGGAATGGGAGTACTAGTGGCCCACTCAATTAATTCCAGCTCAGTTTATTCTATTTCTTCAGGAAAAAAAGCTTTTCCCAGAGGCTGTGGGTAACTCTCTGTGACACATTTGATGCAAAGCTGGTCTGTAACCAGGCAGATCTCTGGTTCCCTGAGCAGAGACGACAGGGAGGGGAGAACAACGTGACAGAGATATGTCTGCAGTTAAAAATAACAACTCATCTGTGATTCACTTCATAGGGTTGCACCATTTCTTGTAGACTGATGTTCAGCTCTAGCGAGGCAGAATCCCCATTTTTCGGTAGCCCCCTGCACAAAATGGGCATTTTCACTTTTGTTCAGAATATGAAGGTGGCCCCTAAGAACTATGTCCATCCAGTCCAGCATCATCCTGCCTCTTCCAGCGGCAATGGGAGAGATTTTGTAGGATACATTTTCCCACTGAAAAATATCTGTGTATCACTGTTGATCAAAGGTGGTTGGCTGACTCACATCAGGTGCGCACACAAGCTGTTCTCGTCAACTTGCTTGTCAATATTAACATTCTTGTTAATATTGGACATTCACTGACAACAGCTTAGGCTTCTACCCCAAGATTCCCTTCTCCACGAGAAAAGCTGAATGCGAAATCTGGATCTTTGCTCAGTATGGATGGCATGGTCACTGGGATGGTTGAGAAAGTGTCCTGCAGTCAGTGCTGATTCTGTTTGTGACCTCTCTGGAGGAAGTTGTTAGGAAGATGGGATGACCTGTACCCAAATGGGGGACACAAGCACCCTTCTGAAGAGGGCTAAGGTTTTGGTATACTGCCTTAAAATCCAAAGACATCAAATGCTCTCACTGCTGAGAAAGACCAAATTTGATTTCTTAGACAGGCAATCCTTTCCTTGCAGGAAGGTGACCTCCCCACCACAGCATCTGAGACCACAGATGTCAAGAGAGGGAGATTTGGTCACCTTGTGAGGTTCACAGCTCTCCTCAGCCCCTAAAGAAGGGCTCCAAGGAAAGTTTTCCCATGTTTGATGTTTCCTTGTGGAAGCCAGAAGCCAACATCACATTAAAGTCCTGCTTTATTTTCAGACTTAGCTTGTAAACGTACTAACTAACCTAGTGCAACTTCATGGTAGCCGCAACCTGACCCTTAGATTCACCATTAACAGCACTTTTGCCTCATTTCCTTTCAGACAGCAAAGCAACCAGAAGCAGAAATCCCTACAGAGTCTGTGAGTCCACTGAGATTTTGTGGAGCAGCAATATAAACACCCATTCTCTAGCAACCTGGAGGCAAGATAGTCGAGCTGATCACACTACTGTATTACTCTGTATTTAAGGCAGAAGTTCTCTGCTCCTATGGAGGAGGAGATTCTACTCCTATGAATGTACATATAATGAAGAGCTAGTTACCCTCAGATTCTCTTCTCGTCAGCTGGGGGCAGTAAGCACCATATTTTTCTGACTATGGATGGTTTCTTCGTATTTCTTTTGGGGGAGATGAATTACATTCTGGTAGTTCCCCTTTTCCTCCAGTGATGGCAGATCCCTGCAGCCAAGTGAGGTGATTCTGAAGAGCAGACCTTACTTGTGCTTGGAAATCGGGTGTAGCAGTTTGGAGAGCTGGGTAAGTGACTCTGAAATCTTGTTTTACATAAAATAGGAAGGTGTTTCCTTCAGATTACATCACTATGGACAGAGCTTTCCTTTCCAACAATAATTTTGTTGTTGCATGCTTTTCTTTACCAGCAAATAACAATAGGCTTATGTAGAAAATAGTATTAGCAATTGTGCATGTGAGAGCTCACAAGCCTGAAATGTTTTGGTTTCATCATGAGCATCTGGGTATCAGATGCTCATAAGGCTTCTTCTTAGTGTGCTGAGGAAGGCTTGCTAGCTGGATCATGCCAAATGCTTTCTGCTGGAAAGCAGCTCCACGGAGAGGGACCTGGGAGTCCTGGTTGACACCAAGTTAACCATGAGTGAGCAGTGTGCCCTCGTGGCCAAGAAGGCCAATGGGATCCTGGCCTGCAT
>NW_020455801.1:54230-104935 GCF_003342845.1 Nothoprocta perdicaria
TGCAACTCTGCAACACCTCCACAGAAGTGATCTAGGGATTGCATTCTTCAAGCACCAGAAGATCTTGGGGTGAGGGAGCTGTAACAATATCTAAATGCACAAGTCTAGATGTCTGGACTGTTGTTTTGCAGAAGGACAAGGAAATACCAGAGCAAGGGCTCTTCATCCCTGGGCTTCCTTGACTTTATGCTCTTTGTATAAGATACCAGCCTATTGTCACCCCTCATCTAACATATCACTTTTGAAGTCTTTTTGCCCTCTGTTACAACATATTCAACATAGTAGTCAGCCACTGATCTCGTTTCTATCTCACGCTGCTTTGTCATGTAGATGTCCATTACTCAGCCTTCATTTAGGTGCTGTATCTACCCATCTCTGTAAGCTTTTTGTAACTTAGGAGCTGAATTACTCCCTGATAAGAGCAGCTCACAAAGACAAAACGTCCTTTCATTGTTTCATAGAAAGCTCAGAAGTCTGGATCTCTCATTACAGTAAAAGCAATGAGAAAAAGGTTTTGGTTTTTTGCATGATTATTCTTTGACCTCTACAATTTTTTTTTGTAGGATGTGTTGGATCTGTTGTTTGGACTTTGATAGAACAAAGATGTTGCCTTAAGAAAATGAGCAACAACAGCCTCCTTAGACCTTCTACATTCCTTCTGACAGGAATGCCAGGAATGGAAGGTGGAAATGTGTGGATTGCTCTCCCTTTCTGCTCCATGTATGTTATTTCCATCCTAGGCAATAGCACGATCCTCCTTGTCATCAAGGCAGATCGCAGCCTCCACAAGCCTATGTACCTCTTCCTGTCCATGCTGGCTGCCACAGAGCTTGGCGTCTCCCTGTCTACGCTGCCCACGGTGCTAAGCGTGCTGCTCTTCGATTCACGAGAGATTGAGATGAATGCTTGTCTTGCTCAGATGTTCTTCATTCACTGCTTTTCCATCATGGACTCGGGAGTGCTGTGGGCCATGGCCTTCGACCGCTTCGTGGCCATCTACAACCCACTGCAATACGCATCAGTGCTGACCAACCCCCGGATCGGGCTCATTGGGCTGGGGCTCGTGGTGAGGAGCATTGGCCTCTTGGTCCCCTTGCCAATTCTCCTCATCAGGCTGCCATTCTGCAGGTCCCGTGTGCTCGCCCACTCCTTCTGCCTGCACCCCAACTTAATCCAGCTGCCGTGCGCAGATGTGCAAGCGAACAGCATGTACGGCTTGTTCGTCCTGCTGGTCACGTTTGGGCTGGACTTGCTGTTCATTGTCCTCTCTTATGTTGTCATCATTAAGACTGTGCTGAGTATTGCGTCCAAGGAGGAGCGCCTCAAGGCCCTGAATACCTGCGTCTCCCATATCTGCGCTGTCCTGATCTATTACTTCCCCATGATTGGCTTATCCCTGGTGCACAGGTTTGGGAAGCATGCATCTCCCGTGATTCACTTCCTCATGGCCAATATCTACCTTCTTGTCCCCCCCGTGTTAAACCCTGTTATTTACAGTATGAAAACTAAGCAGATCCGCAGAGGCATTTGCAAACTACTAACTCCAAAAGGACACTGATATAATGCACAGAATATTCAAGACATTTTGCACCTGGTAAAATATCTGGTGAATAATAGTTTAGAGGCTGTGTGCTCCACCCTGCCATCCCTTTGCCTGTTGAGTATCCTGAATTTTTAACCTCTTTCCATGCTGCAAGTATCTACAGCCTTTTATATATTTATCCCATTCCTGGTCAATAATGTGGGAGAGCTGAGATTCTCAAACTGATGCCCCCTTTTTTTTAGACAAATAGGATCTAAGAATGGAGGTCCTTGGAGAAGAGGATGTTTTCTGGTGAGTTCTTTCTATGGGTTCACATAACCTGAAACATAGGCTCAGAAAAATCTGATGCTTCCTAGATGTGATTGACCATCTCTACATGCACTAGATCATTGATCTACACATGTGTGATAGCTATTTGTCCAAGATTTTCACAAATGCAGCGAGACTTGCTAGGGCTGATACAGGGCTGCCAGGTATCACTGAATCTGGATGTATGGTTAAAGTCCTCTTCTTCCAGCCAGGTCAACAGGAATGAGATGCGTCCAAAAGCCGTGATTTGTGCTGCTGGAGCTGAAGGATCATGCCTCCCTTCACCTCAATGCTCCCAGACAGCACAATGTGGAGTGTGGAACTGACTCACGGCTGATGAGAAGGTTCATGGGCATTGCCTTAAGTGACCACGTGCTGGACCAGTGCAGACCCCAATGCAGGCAATCAAAGCAGAGCCTGTGCAGTGTCACTGCAGCAGCACTGGGCCCAGGATACTTTCGACTGATGTGAGAGCAGAATCATATGCAGCAAGTGTGGAGATCAGATCATCATCTGGTGGGAATGGGCCCAGTTCAGTCACTACACTGGTCCAGATCCACCATCCTGTGTGTGTTAAATCAATGGGAGAACCATCTCCCACCTGCAAGGAGGTATCTGCATGAACCAGATTACCCTAAATTAGACACCTGAGGTAGGTCTCATCCCACCTATGCTCCCTGTTCACCACACCACCCTCTGCTTTCATTTCCATTAATTTGGAAAGGACTGCTCTGGCGTAAGGTTAGAAAGCAGAGAGGTGAAGCAGTTCTGTGTATTTAAAACAAAAAGTTCTGATAGCAATGGTAGTTGCTCTGGACAGGGCTGTGCCTCCAATGGGCTCCAAGGACATCCATCCATCCATCCATCCATCCATCCATCCATCCATCCTGCAGAGCCAGGAAAGACCAAGAACACCCCTGCCTTCCCTTCTCTCTACTCATAAATCTGACAGTATTGAAAGCAACCTGGAAACACTGGTGTCTGCTGATGCCTGAGGAGCTCCTGAGGGAAATCACAGCAAAACAACAAAACAAACCACATGCATCCAGCTCAGCCAGAGAACTGAGAGGCTGTCAGCGCTTTGCAGGTTCCCTGCTGAGTTCTGCTGATGTGACCCAGACAAGACAAAAGCTCCTCTGGGGGTGGGCAGGACAGGGCACTGGCTCAGATGAGCATTCACAATGACTTTCTTGGCAGCCAGGGGGAGAATCAAGAGCTACCGAGAAGTTCTGTCGGTTCTGCTATAATTCACTGCAAGAATTCCTATTTTGTGGCCCCTTTTTGGTTAAAGCAAAACAAAACCAAGGGAATTACATATACCTGCCACAATGCAGCTAGATTCAGCAGTGCCTGAACTCCATGCTCTGAAATGCACTTTTGAGGGAATTATGATCCAAATGATATATCTAGTTACAGCTTGTCAGATGGAAAAGTCGCCAAGTTGCATAGTGTTCCTGTGAGTTTTGGCTGTGGTACACCCAAAAACTTTTTACAGGTAGAAAGAAGCACACCTTGTAAGAGGACTCCAGATTTTATTGATTTTGCAGTTAAAGTTTTACCCGTTCTATCAAAATACGGAAGATATTATTAGTTCAATGGCTAACACATTGTCATCTGCAAGCTTTGAGAATTCACTGCATGGTCCCTTGTCCAGGGTACAGCTGAAAATGATGAATAAAATGATAAAATGAGCCCTGGGAGATGTCCTTTGGGGTCTTTTCTGCTGACTCTTCTCTGAGCTGAAAATGACCTGCTCTATACTTGAACCAACTTCCTTCCATAGAAGGTTTCCTATTCTTTAACAGTTTCTAGCCAAAGACTTTTAGGGTGTCCAAACCTATAACATCTCCCGGACCCACCTGCTTGTAGATACCCTCACAGATGTCTTCTCTTTGCAGTAGTCTTTGCAAGACCATACTTAGCTGTATTGTTTATCTTATGTTTTACCATAGTACCTACTGTCTCACCAGGGACAGAAGTCAGGTCCATTCACTGTCATGTCTCTCAGGAGACCCTCTACAGCCTTTTGCAGGTGGAATTCAAGTGACCATCCCCTGTCCTCCAGCACAATGGTCCTTCGTGGTGGAGTTATCTACCCTTGCACCTTGCCTAGCAGTTCTGCAATTTCACATCAGAACTCCTTCTGGACTGTCATGTGAATGACTCACGCTCCTGGTACTTACTCATATTTAACTGACATTTATGTGTGCAATCCTTTCTTCATATTTATTTCAAACTGCTAAGGATCCTCCAATCCATCTGCTATGGGCAGTGCATCCATTTTAAGAGTCTACCCAGCACCTTCAGTGGTAAAATTTGACACTTGGCCACCAAGTAGCTCATCAGTTTCCTAGCTGGACTGCTGATTTTGATAAAGCTGGAGAGCTTTTAACTGTCAGTGTGAGCATCCTTTTTAAGGTGTCATTCCCATTACTTTTTAGCTCTCTTAATCTCTGGTTAAATAGGATATAGCACATTTTGCAGGCATTTTTGTGCTCTTCACTTTGTTAAGCTTCCCATATCTCAGAGGTCCCAAGGCTGCTGGCCATGACCAGGTCAGGCCAGGCTTTGACACAGGAGCCTGACCACCCCTTGGCGAATGTGCTTGGTTTGCATACTGTAGATGATGGGGTTCAACACAGGTGGGATGAAAAGGTAGATGTTGGCCATGAGAGCATGGCTAATGGGTGCAGCATCCTTCCCATACCGGTGTATAATGGACAGGCCGACCATGGGGACATAGAAGACCAGGACAGCGGAGAAATGAGATATGCAAGTGTTGAGGGCTTTGGCTTGTGCCTCTCTGGAGGCAATGCCCAGCACGGTCTTAATGATCATAATGTAGGACACGGTGATCAGCACAGGGTCCAGGATCACTATGAGCAGCACTAGAGTTAAACCATACAAGCTGTTCAGTGTGCTGTTGGTGCATGCCAGCCGTATCATATCCTGATGAAGACAGTAGGAGTGAGAAAGCACGTGGGACCTGCAGAACGACATCCGTGTAAGAAGGCAGATTAAGGGGAACAGAGTCATAGTGCATCGGCACACAATCGCCAGTCCAGCCTTTGCAACCCTGCTAGGGGTAAGGATGGAGGAATATCTCAGCGGGTAACAGATGGCCACGTAGCGATCAAAGGCCATGGCCAGAAGCACTGACGATTCCATGAAGGAAAAGGCATGGATGCAGAACATCTGGGTGAGGCAGACCGGGAATCTGATCTCCATGACGCCGAACCAGAACACATGTGGCACTGTAGGCAGGGTGGACAGAGTTAGCCCCAGGTCTGTGATCGCCAGCATAGAGAGGAAATAGTACATGGGCTCATGGAGCCTTTGGTATGTTCTTACCACCAGAAGGATGGTGCAGTTTCCCAGCATTGCGAGGAGGTATATGAGACAGAAAGGAATGACAACCCAGCGGTGGAAATGAGCCAGCCCAGGAATACTTACCAGCAGAAAGGCCAGGGAATCACTGCTGTTCCCTGGGGACATGCTAGCTCTAGGCTCAAGCCTTACTGGAGCTGAATTTCCATTAACATTCCCAGGTAACGTGGGATAAGATTTCACAGGGAGCTGAAAGCAAACTACCAGCAGAATGCAATCTATGGACTCAGGCTGAAGATCTAATTTCTTTTCTTCTCCCTCGAGATGCGTTGGATGAGAGGCTAGAACGTTAGAGTTCTGGACTCAGTTCTCATCCCAGTTTCATTTCCTCTGGGTTCCTTTCCTGTCAAGCAGATATTAATATGATTTATTGCACTGGTGCTGCCTCCCTTCCAAGATGCTGCAGTGTCTTCTCTGTCACTCTAAGCAACATCGTTGTTCTGTCCTATCGCTCAGGCTGTGGTCTCTATGTGCATCTGAGTCTCCCTACAGCTCTCTGCATCCAGGCACACCAAGTTCATAAAACACTACAGCCTGTCCCACTATTCCCCAATCTATCCCCATGCCCAAGGTGCCAGGAGGTTCTCTGTGCTGTGTATGTGCATTGCCTGGCACGGTGGGGTTGTCTCCAAGGACGAGTTATGGAAACAGAAGCAACTGCTGAAATTCATCTACAACCTGCTCTGATTCCAGAGGGGGCATGAGCAATCTGGCGTGTCTAACCTTGGCAAATTTAGAACACTGTCATTTTCCTTCACACCAGAGCTTATTGAATTTTATTATTGAATTTTATTATTGAATTTTATTATTGAATTTTATTATTTTATCTAATTTATTATTTATTATTGATTTTTATTGCCATCACAACAGTCTTTCTGATAGCAGATCAAGCTGGCTGGAAGTAGCAGGTGTTTCAGTAGACCTACATGTTATCAGTATATACAGCAACTATGGCTCTTAGCACTGATGTTATTACAGCTAATAGTTATGGGTAAAATAAAGCAATTTGCACACAAATGTCATGCTCATTTCTTCTACTGAACCATTCACAGCTTCCAAACCATGACACACGGTGCCTCAGTGAGAAAGAGGGGGGTGATGAGAAATGCAACTAATATAAGCAAAGCTGCTGTCAGGGGGTAAACATTGTATGCAGGCTCTGAATTTCTCTATTAAAAAATAAATTAAAATTATGGATTAAAAAATAAGAGGAATTGTGAAACCCACCTACACACTGAGCAGCTCGAGAAGAAGCAATCATGTGCTAGGCTTGGCTTTTGTTTTCTTCAGGGTCATTGATATGGAACAATTCAAACTTCCAGCTCTCCACACTCCACAATTTCGTGCTCACTCTGCCTACACAAACAGGAGACGTGGCATTGCCTAATTTGCACGTACTTGGCTAAACTCATGAATATGTTGAGAAAAATGGAAACTGTCCAATTTCCAGCTGCCGCACACCTCAGACAAAGTTCCAGGCATCTGCACTGCTGACTCCTACTGCGCCAGCTCAATAATTGGCTTGATAAGCTAAATTAGCAGGCAGCTTTCCAGAGTGCTCTCGTTATTGCAAGTATGAATAGCTCCGGGCTCCTGCCTTTGGGTGTAGAGTCATGCCTCGTGTCTCCTCGTCATCACCTTCTAAATGTGCTTTGGGTATCCTGCAAAAATAAAAGTTTACATTGCTTATGTCTTTTGCACATGAGCATGACCTGAGTGAAGAGCTGTTCAGCTGGGAGACGATGTGCTTTGCTTGTCCAGCTCCCACAGTGGCACGACACGGACTGAGGATGGGGAGAAGGGAGAACTGGTGCTGCCCGTGTCTCTTTGGAAAGTCCGCACAACCATGAAGCGATGCCATGCGTTCAAATTGCCCCATGGCTGCATGTCTCTCCTACCTTAAATGCCCCTTGTAGGGCTATTCAGCTCGAGCACCAGCAAGAGGAGTTGCTTCTGCTTCTGGGTTGACCCAGCTCCAGATAGAGGAGCAAGACACCGCTCCAACCAGCAAGCAGATGTTCAATAACCTGCATTTTGCCAAAGATCCCCCTGAGAAATACAGCTCTAAGACTGACTTGAGAGCTCTAAATCCTGACTGAAACATGCTGTGAAGCCATCGACTGCTGCTCTCTGTGAAAATGTCCCTCCTTTAGCCAGGGGAGTTCAGACATTGCACTCCTGCAAGGTCTCTGAAAGGTGGCCAGTGAACACCTCAGGAGCAGACAACACACTGTATCAGGAATAGATGCAAATAGTCAATGGAGATATGTAGAAAGATAAATAAATACATAAAGGATTTTGCTGGTAGCAGCTACCTGGGTGGCTACATGATGGAGAGCACGAAATAGCTGTCAGAGTGCATTGAATGCACTGTGAGAGCAAGCAACCGATTGCAGACCTAAGTTATCATTTCTCACAAGATCTGAATGCAAAATAACACTTGAACATTTAAAACACCAAGACGAATTGAGGCTTACATACAAATAAGGTGGTGCCCCTGCAGATACCCTCACCTCTGTGCTGCTCAAGTCCTCCAACAGGCAAGACAGCCAGACACAACACCACACTCCCAGCTGAATGTTCCACATGTGGAGGAAACTGTTTGTTTTTATAACACCCATGTGAAATCTCAGCACGGACTAGAATCACCTGTGACCTTCCCCTTCGCATCCCCAGGGTGCGATGACACCTCCATCTGCCAGCAGCTTGGCAGCAGCACAAGGGTGAATGCTGCAAGAACAACCAGAAGGATCCTAAATGTTTACGAAAAGCTGATCAGAAAACAAATGGGTGAAAAAAAAAAGCTAATTTTCTTTTTTTTTTCCCTTTCTTCTTTTAATAGAAAGATGATTTTTTCAAACGCCAAAATCTGAACAAAGGCAATTAGTTCTGCAAAAAGCTAATTTTCTTTTTTTTTTCTTTCTTCTTTTAATAGAAAGATGATTTTTTCAAATGCCAAAATCTGAACAAGGGCAATTAGTTCTGCAATGAATTTTGGATGCAGAAGACATCTGAACGGAATTCATCTCCAGACTCCTAAATTCCACTGTGTCCATGTGGATGCCCACACATGTGCTGAGTTTCTGATCTCCTGGTGCAAATGCTGGGGATCTCTCTGACATAGATTGGGGCCCATAGCGTGTGACCTGGTGCCCCAGCTGAAGTCCTTGGCTCTAGGGTGAAGCTGCTGCTCAGAACTTGGCCAGATGTGGGCTTGAGCCATCAACTTGCTGTGGACACAGGTGCATGCGTGTGTGTCCTTCAGAGACACGTGCTAGGGCACATGAGATTCGCAAAAGATGCATATGCGTAACTCTTAATTTTGCCTGGTTGCTTTAAAAGGACTTTTCCCTCCCTATTTCTTGTACAGTAAATAGGAAAAGTGCATTTCTGTGAGCACGGGGCCCCATCTGCACAGCAGCGGCTGTGTAGGCTGGGCAAAAGAAGACTGAGGGACATGGGCTGTAAAGCTGCCAGCAACAACAGAAATAATTTGATTTCTGTGTTAATTTTGTGTCAGCAATAAGAGGATTACTACACTTAAGTCCCATTAGTCTTTGGATATGAAAACACAGGTCATATTTCATCATTTTAAATAATTTTATCCCACCACTTTTGGTTTGGGATGGAAAATGAGCATGTATCTAGCTCTCTTATGAAATATAATCTGGCCTGAAAAAGCAATGAACAGAGCAGAGGAGGAAGAGGAAAAAGGAATGATGAAGGCAGATCAGAGAGGATTAATCACACTGGAGTGATTAATCACACTGGAGTGATCCCCAATCCTCCTTTTCTAAATGGTGCTAATGGGGAATCTCAAATCTCTTAATAACCACATGCTGTTTCTCAAGACTTTCACAGCAGTGTTGCCATTGCTGTTGACATCAGATTTTGCACAGGAAAAAATATTGTGGCCCTGTTCCTGGCCAGCCCTTGCAATCTTCTCCTACCTCTTTTCTCTACAACGTGGGTCTTGCACTCGTTGAGGATGGCAGGGCTGTGCAAAGGGGCTGGGGGAACGTGGGCATTGGTGAGACATAGACACAGACGGTCTCACCAGTGGGAGATGAGGCTTTCTGAGTGCCATCAAAGCCCTCATGCAAGGAGCCCCTGCAGCAAGGAGATGAGTAAAGCATGGGCAAAGCCATATATGATACGTGTAGATATGTGCAGATATGTGCAGGAGATCTGGGGAGGTGCTGAGGTCCTCTTGGTGATAAGGGTTTTGCATACAAACGGGCAGGTATCTTGTGAGAGGCATCCAAGAGACAATGGAAATGTCATTGGATAAGCACATTTCAGCCCAGCGGTTATTTGCACACAGGGAAAATGCAGCTATTTCTGTTCAAATCCCCACGAAAGGTAGAGTAAATAGCAAGCACCTGGGGAAGGGCTGCAGGTGCCCTGCACCCATGGCCAGCCTGGGCGTTTCTACCCTCTACCTTGGAGGAAACAATCCCGCTATTTGCACCTCAGAATCAATAAAGCATCTTTTTTTTTTATTCAAAGCCAGTGCATTGCAGTCTATCCTCATCTCTAGTTGAGTGAAAACACAAGCATATTCCGGAGGTGCCTGCATGTTGCTATGAATATGTTCACATCTCACTAGCTGCAAGACCTGTCTTTGTCGATTCTCTGCTACGCTGACATTTCTGACAGGGAGGAAGTCCCTGCAGAGACATCTGATCACGACTCGTGCTATAAATAATCCTAGCAGGGGCAGCATGGAGTCAGTTTTGAACATTTCGGCTTCATTCTCTTGGAAAGTGAAGAGAAATTTCTTTTTTTTTTTTCTGTTCCTGCAGTTCTGGTGACCGTGGGAACCAGACCAGATATGAGTAATTAAATCTGAGAGTCCTCCAGCCAGCACGCTCCTTACACTGACAATAGCATTTGAATAACAATTCCTTCAAAGGCTTCGAAGTTTTATTAATCCATTATATCTCTTAGCAAGAGTTCTTAAAGTTACATCCCCAGGAGACAGGCAATTTGCCACGGCTATTCCTGAGAGTGCTTCAGGGCAGAGAAAACAAGGGTTTTATTCTGATAAACACAAAATGCATACCCCTAATATATTTTTTTTTCACGGCACAGACTCCATTAATTATTCATTAATTATCCTATCACTGGTGTTTGACTAATTCTTTTCCTTAACACTTGTAAAAACCATACCTAATATTTGTTATGTGCAAGACCAGTTTTATCTTCCACCTAATGCATTAAGTGTGTTTAGCAAACCTGGGGCACTGCACAGCTCTACCAGGGCTCTTGCAGTAGGTCTACTAGTTTTGCTAGTCATTATTGCAAGAATTGCACCATCCATCAGAATGTGCATGTGACTTATGAGTCACTAACAACATACAGCAAATGGATTTTTTTTCCTAATTTATATAGTTTATTGCTATTTTTCCAAGCATTTTTTACAGGGGATCATTCTCTGCTCCTCTCCTTGAGCAGTGCATTCACTTACTGCTCTGTGCTGTCAATGGAAACTCCCTGATGGACTGTCCCAAGAAGTACGACATGCTCATTTGTCACAGACCTTTGGTGTTGTCTCAGGCTTGAGTAAGCCGGTGAGAAAGAGAGGAGCAATCCATCAGCCTGCTGCTGAGACTGAAGAGTGGTTCTTCATATTTCCAGACTGCGTGGTGTAATTCATGGTGATTCAGGGTTTTTTCAGCATTTTAAAATAGCATTTGATCCAAACCTGCATTGCACAGCTTCAATCTGTAAGCAACAGGAGCACATCACGGGGGAGTTCAGATGAGCAACCTCCGGGGCAAGCCTTCCTGCTGAGCAGCTTGCTTGGGTGGGAAGCAGCCTATTCCTGCATTTCCACCCCAGTTTATACCAGCAGCACAGCAAATTTGCAATTGCCAGCACTGGAAGTTGTGTTATCCTGCATGTTGCACAAGCAAAGCCTCCAGCAGCCCATATGTCATGTCCTCTCCATGCTGGCTCTTGGGCCATGCCTATCCATGCAGCTGCGAGTGCTGTGGTCCTTCTGGCCCATGGAGATTAGCTGCAACCCCTGCTTGCTCTCTCTCTGTCCTTCCTGGTGACAGCTCTGCTTCTCCACGTGGCCTTTGACCAGTTGGGCTATCCCTCATCTTCTGCACCATGATGGGCAGCATCTGCATTCTCCTGCCTCCCACCTCCAGCTCTGCCACGTAGAGCATCAGAACAGAACCAATTTAGAGAAGCGTCTTTAGACTGGATTGTTCATAGAGCCCTTCCATATAAGTCATATGGGAGGAAAGGCAAGAAACATCCTGTAAACTGCCAGCAGGGAATAGCCAGGTAGTCCAGACGGGAGAGGAGTTCAGGTGGTCTTGGGATGCTTGTTGGTTTGGCTGCACACACGAGCAAGAAGCAGGGTCTTGTTGACCCAAAACAGCACAAAAACACCTTAAATGGAGCTACAGATCACAGACTTTGACTTGTGTTGTAATCCTCAGCCCAGGTGATGCACTGGGCTGATGCACATCAACCCATTGAGTTAGACACTGTGGCAGCCGGGACCTGTCTGCCCAACAGCTCACTCATACGATTCCATTGTATTCATATCTTGGTTATTTTTGTATTTTCCCCCTGTTTTTTTTTTAATAAAATAACTAATGAAGAATGGAAATTGTCATCCTTGTCCCAGTGAATCAATATCCAAACTTGGCCTATTGCAATCCTGTTTTTCCCCCTGTTTTTCCCCCCCCCTTTTTAATGGTGGAAGGATGACCGGCTCCTCCAAGGTTGTACACCCATTAATGCAGTGGGTTTTGCTCGCAGATTTTGCTGCCAAGTGAGTGTCCCCAGCTGGAAAGGGGGAAAACTTTGGGACCGAATGTATTTGGAGACGAATGCCTGCTATAGCATGATATATTGCTTTTGGGAAGCAGCACCTTTGGTGCTGGAAAAAGCATTTTTTCTGGAAAAAGCATTCAAAGCCAGTCAAATACATCAACTTTTCTCAAATACATCAGCACACAGAGACAGGAGCGCTGCAGATTTGGCCTCAGGAGCCATTTATTCAACCATTACAGCCCGTGAATGCCCTGAGGGCTTTTCCCCGCGTTCGGAGGTGCTTGCGGTGGCGCGGGGGGCTCTTCCTTGCCCGGTGGGTCCTGGAGCCTCAGTGGTACCTGCGGGCCAAGGCGTGAGCCACGATGCCCACCAGCTTTTGCCAGGCAAACTGGCAAGCAGGGGTGAAATCCTCAGCGAAGTGGGAAGCCAGGACGATGATGAGGATGTCCCCGAGCAGCTGGAAGAGAAGGGAGGGAGCACATGCAGGGTCAGCGTTGTGGGGATGAAGGAGTGAGCAATGGTAGAACAAGGAAGGCTTTGCTTTTCCTCTGATCTCTCCTGTTTTCTATTTCTCTCCAATTGCAAACAGGTTTTTTTTTCCTTTTTCTTCAAGTTTTGTCTCCCTGCTGCAAACCTCTTTCCTTTCTGCTCTGCCCTTTTCCCTTGCAGCCCATGCCCAGACCCTGCTGCCTCCATGACCTCCACTGCCTTCTCCTGACTCCCTCCCACTGTATCCTTGTTTCGGAGCACGTTAGCTGCTCGCTTTGCTGTAGGAACTGTTTTTTTCTTAATTGACCTGATCAGCTTCCCTCCATCCTGGACTCATCCAACCCATGCTGCTACAGCATCCAAGTTTGCTTTTCTTGTCCCGAAGCCAAGCACCTTCCTAAAACTTCTCCTTCCCAGTGCTGCACCCAGTGCTGCTACAAATGGGACCCTGTGACAGTCACTTTTAGTTCTTTACATTTGCTCTGTGCTCAAGGCAAAACCTGTTGGTCCCCACATTTTGCAGGGATGGGGATCCGGTGGCCAACATCACTCACCCTGAAGTTCTCAGGGTCCACGTGCAGCTTGTCGCAGTGCAGCTCGGACAGCTTGGAGTAGGTGGCCTTGATGTTGTCCAGGTTCTTCACAGCCTCCCCGAAGGAGGTGAGCACTTTCCTCCCATGGGCGCGGACCTTGGGGTTGCCAGTGATGGCAGTGGGGCTGGAGAGGTTGCCGAAGGAGGCAAAGAACCTCTGGGTCCAGGGGTAGACGATGAGCAGCCTGAGGGACACAAGAGACACTCAGATATCATTAACATTCCCCAATGGCACCTGCTTCTTGGTGCTCGGCGGCCGCAGGAGCCCAACCTACCTGGCCAGAGCCTCGGCGCCGCATTCCTCCACGTTGACCTTGCTCCAGATGCTGGTGATGAGCTGTTTCTCCTCGGCAGTCCAGTGCACCATGGTGGCGGCGGTGTTTGCTCGTCGTGGCAGGAGAACCAGAACCAGAACCAGAGCGTGTGTCTGCAGCGTGGACCCCTGGTGCCTTTTATCTGCTGCTGGCCGCTCCTCCCCATGCCACGACGCGGGGCCATTGGCCAGGGCTGGGGTGGGGGACCCCGCGCTGGGAGGCCATCAACTTATCTTGAGTCCAAGAGCTTTATCCCATTGCTCTGCTGTCCAGTGGCCACCAGTGGGCCCCTCTGCAGAGACAGGGCTGCACCATCACCGTGCAAGCTAAAGCCCAATTACTGCGCAATCTAAAAGCCAATTATCATGTAATTTAAAGCCTCATTCCATGCAATTACAGCCCAAGGTTTTTACAAAAAAAAAAAAAAAAAAATGCATGGGATTCAGTGGCATGTGCAACCTCCTGCTCTGACCCTTCCAAGTGGTGGATCTTGCCCTGCCTTAGCCCCTACTAGCAAGAGTTCCCACATGAACCTGAGGCTGCTCAGAGACCTGAGAATGAGATTCTTTGCTGAAGACCCCATGGCTGTGAGTCTGATCCCACAGCTGGGTTTTAAGTGTGATTTATGTTGGGATAGGCAAGAGGCACTGGGTCCTGGAGGATGAACAGGGGCAGTGCTGGAGCAGGGCTTCTGCAGGGCTAAAGGGCTGAACAAGATCCTGGGCTTGCTCCCTCCAGCCAAGAGTCTCCTTGCTCTATGCTGAAAATACAGAAAGGGGAGGAAAATCAGCTACAACTGGAAAATTCTGAGCTGGATTTTTCAGTTTAATAGCACTCCTTTTTCCCTATTAGTGATAGGACTATTTTTATTTTTCACTCAAGAAGGATTAAAAATTCTTCATGCGAGGAAGGCCAACATCTGTCTTTCACCAAGAAAACTCAGCATATGAGGGCTGTGTGCCAGAGCGAGGTGGCCACCCGAGGTGCACACAGTCCCCCTGCATGCCCGGGAGGGCAGGAACCGCCCTCCGCCTTATCAGCTCTTATCAGCCACATCAGGAGCCACGGCGGGTGCTGCGGCAGCTATTGCACAGGCTGCTATTGCCCAGGAGGAAAACGAGCAGGGTGAGAGGATGCATCCCGCGGGATCCAATGCCTCCAGGTGGACCGGGTGCATCCAGTTGGATCTGATGCATTTTGTGCATTGTGTGCACATGTGGCATCCATGCAGCTCTGCATTTTGTGGGGAGGAACAGGGGAGGGCCTAGAACACTCTCAGGGAGGATGTGTGATGAAACTGAGGAAGAAGAAGAGTATTTATTGTTCGTTCTGCCATTCAAATGAAGAGTAAACCTGTTGATTTTGACTGGTTTTGATCATTGATTCATTGCTTTCCCATGCCTCTCTCCTGTGAATATTGAATAAACAAAGACAGCAGTATGATTGCATCCCGGTTGTGTTAATTACTAGTTATACTTAAAGCTTTATCTACAAGTCAGATAATAATTATTATGTCTTTAACTATTTGTGATAGTGGGTGTGTTGTTCATTAGTAAATTAATCCCATTTTCACAACAGAAATTCACTTCACTGAAAACAAACTGAAGCACCGAAATTTCTGTGAATCCAGCAGTCAGTGCTGGCAGTGCCCACAGGGTATCGCCCTGAGCTGCAGTGGCCACAAGGTCCTGGGGGTGGAAACCTTTGCTCTTGGAGTTGGGGTACCTGAAATGGGAGCCCTGACAGTAGGAAAGGGGAAAAACCCCATTCCTTCCCCATTTCTCTCACCCAGAATTATCGCTCTTTTCCGGCCCCAGGCACCTTGTTTGCCAGACCTGCTTGTTCAAGTCACTTAGTCATTTCTGCCCCAAATCTGTGATCAAGCTCACTGAATCATCTCAGCTCAAGTCATTTAGTCATTTCTGCCCCAAATCTGGGATCAAGCTCACTGAATCATCTCATTAATTGCTGTGGCCCCTCAAACATCTGGTAATAACAGCATGCTCTGTGCCTGCCCGGCCACTCTGCAGAGAGGAAAACACTTAATACTTTATAACGGTAATAATAATAACAATATTAGTAGTAATAATAGCCACAGTAGTAACAATAGTAGTAAGAGCACAGTAGTAATAATGACACAACAAAACAATGGTAATAATGATATAACCATTCCGTGATTATGTGAATAGTAGTAAAAATAGTAATAAAAACGGGTTCTCCATGTCTGCTTTGACACAAGAAGCAGAGCCCCACTCCCCCGGAGCAGTGGGCACAAGAAGGAGGATTTGGGGGCTACCGGGGGGCACTGGACACCTCTTAGCAGGACAGAAGGGGGGATGCTGATGCACGCAGAATGGGGCAGGGCTGGGAAGATCCTGCAATATATACCCCTTTCCTCTTCATTTCCCCCCTTTTTAAAATGCAAACATGCCCTTTCAGCCAAGAATCGTTTTTACTGACTCATGCTCAGCGCAGACACAACCGAGGTTGGAATTTCCTCCCACGCCAGGAGCAAACACCTCTAAGGAGCCGCGTTGTGCAGGTGCCTGAGCGGCTTTGCTCGCCCAGGAACATCCACTGATGCCCACATCCAAAAAATTATTAATATCCAGCAGTCTTGGCAGAATGGGGCCCCTGAGAAGCTGCAGGGTGGGTGTTGCAGGGCGAGAAAGAAGTGCATAAACAAGGTCTGGACCGGCCTTGATAGGAGGACGCAAAATGTTTATCTCCAACCTGCCCACACCCAGCTGGTGTGAGTCAGCTCGTTTCTTACAGGCTTCGTGCCAGAGATGAGCTGGGGCGGATTAAAGTCTTCACTTTATTTATCTGCCTTATAAAACACAAATGCCCCCCCCCACACTGGCCACGAAATACCCGTGTTTTACAGCAAAACGCTGTCTCTTTCCACAAGGCAAACTTCCCCAAGGGCTGGGCATGGGCGTAGGGCAGCAGGGCTCTGTTCACGCAGCACTCCTGGAGCAGCGAATTCCACCCGGTCCCTCCAAGAAGGGCAAGCAGGAGCGGGACCCCCCATCGCGGGTACCCCCCCCAGACCCCTCAGAGACACAGACAACACGCTGGAGACTTCACGGGATGATTTTTATTAGGTTGTCACATGCCGCCGGCTCTGTGCCGCCTTCTGCCCGGCCGGAGGAGTCTCCTGCCAGCGCTTTAGTGGTACTTGCGGGCCAGAGCGTGGGCCACGACGCGCACCAGCTTCTGCCAGGCGGCCTGGCACTCGGGGGTGAAGTCCTTCGCGAAGTGGGCGGCCAGGACGATGATCAGGATGTCACCCAGGAGCTGCAGAGGCAGAAACAGGCGCCCAGTCAGCAGCGCTCGGGACCCTTCGGACCCGCTTGCAAGCACCCATCCCAGCCCCAGGGACGCTTCCCACTGCTCCGTAAGAACCTCCCTGGACACTGTGATGCTCTTTCAGAAGGTTCTTAAGTTTGTTCTCTAAAGATTCAGCTTTTTAGAAGTGTTTAGCCTGATTTTTCAGACTTCGGAGCGCTCTGAAGGTGAAGAGCTGTACGACCCACATCTCCTCTAAGTCCCCTTCCTCTTTTGCCTTTCCCGTTTAGCTGTCACTCTGCTCCATGCCAGCTTTTGCTCCCACTTGTTTGCTTTCCCTTGGTTGAAACCTCTTCCTGCCCCAACAGCTGCTTTTGCTTTCCCCTCCACCTCCTTTTCCGTGCTCAAACCACCTCCTTACCACTTCTCTTCCTCTTTGCCATCCTTGGCTTCACCCTCTGGATGGACCGCAGCCACTGAGCCCGGCTTAGCACAGCCCCTTCCCTCCTGCCCCTCACCCTGGCCTCCTGCCTGCAGCGAGTCCCTGTGCATGGCCGGGAGCCCGGGGAGCAGCCGGACCCCGTGTGGGACCATCACTCACCCTGAAGTTCTCGGGGTCCACGTGCAGCTTGTCGCAGTGCAGCTCGGACAGATGGGCAAAGGTGTTCTTGATGCTGTCCAGGTTCTTCACGGCATCCCCGAAGGAGGTGAGCACCTTCTTGCCGTGGGCACGGACCATGGGGTTGCCAGTGATGGCAGTGGGGCTGGAGAGGTTGCCGAAGGAAGCGAAGAACCTCTGGGTCCAGGGGTAGACGATGAGCAGCCTGGGAGAGAGAGGGTTGGGGGACAAAAGGAGAGACATAGGCACAGTTAGAGCATCCTCCACGGAGCTGCTTTGCCCCCGTCCTGGCACCCAAGCCCTTGACCTACCTGGCCAGGGCCTCAGCACCGCATTCGGCCACGTTGACCTTGCCCCAAAGGCCGCTGATGAGTTGCTTCTCCTCGGCTGTCCACTGCACCATGGTGTCGGCTGGAGGGTCGCGTGTAACTGCAGGGAGGTGCGGAGGAAGTCACGGCTCTCGCTCCCAAGGGGATTGCCCGCGGGCCGGCGCCTCTCCCCGGCCCCCCTTTTATACGCTCCCCTGGGCCCCTCCTCCGCTCCGAGCACCCCCTCCATTGGCTGCATGCGGGGGGCCCCCGGCACCCCCAGGGAGGGGACGCGGCGTCAGGGTGGGACCCGTGGCACAGTGCCCAACGCCACCAGCGCCACCACCCATGGCCTCTTCTGCGGTGTTTGCCCCCCACAAACACTGAGCACGGCCCCCTATCACTACACAGCCCCCCAGGACCCTCCTGAGATACAAGGCTTGGGTTGACCTGGTGGCCTTCAGGTGGCTCCATGCCATGGTGCAGGGCAGAGGACCAGGATGTGGGGCTGTTGGGTCTGCCCCTCTGAAAGCCACAATGTGTGCGAGTGATTTCTCTTTTTTCCTCTTCTTTTAGAGCCTGCCAGACTTGGGTTTTCCTCTTTTATTATTTGGCAGTTTGCTTGCTCCAAGGTAGGACTAAACATAGGCAGAGTCTACTGCAGTCAGTAGGTGCTTGGGAGGAAGCATTGCAGCACCTGCAAGATCTCAGTGTGCAGAGGCCCCAGAGGAGATGGGAAGACCGGTTATACTGGGAACTGCATACAGCAGCAGACCTGTCCTGGTGACTTTGCAGAGGGTAGAGGAGCAGGAACAAGAGATGATTTCCCCACAGTGGGGCAGGAAGGACCAGTTCTCCTGTAACAGCTCATTAGGGTCTGCAGCAAAGAGCCTTGTGTCCTGGTAAGGGTGATGGTCTCACTGCCCCAGCAACACCTGGGTCTGTTTAGCCTGGAGAATAGAAGGCTGAGAGGGCATCTGATTAACATGTAGAAGTTCATGAAGGGGGAATGTAGGGAGGAAGGGGACAAGCTCTTCTCAGTGGTGGCCAGTGACAGGACAAGGGGTAATGGGTGCAAGTTGCAACACAGGCAGTTCCATCTCCAGGTGAGGAGGAACTTCTTCACTGTGAGGGTGACAGAGCAGTGGAACAGGCTGCCCAGGCAGGTTGTGGAGTCTCCTGCTCTGGAGAACTTCAAAACCCACCTGGATGCCACCCTGTGCCCCATGCTCTGGGTGTCCCTGCTTGAGCAGGAAGATTGGACTAGATGATCTCTAGAGGTCCCTTCCAACCTTTACCATTCTGTGATACTGTGTGAACACAGATGTCCCCCAGCCCCTGCAGAGGAGGCTGGAAACCTGCTTTGGAGCTATTCCCTCTGCTTTCTCCCCCAAAATGCGGTGTGAGCACCCAGGGGAGAGAAGTCCACTGTGCAGATGTCCTCCATGTGTCCCCAGGCGGTTATCTGGATCTAGGGGTGTTATATGTGTGGGACAGGGAGAACAGATACCCTGTCCCTTATGTCCATAAAACCACCATCCTCGGCTATGAAAGTTACCTGTGTCTATAACACTCTCCTGTTAACAATCTAATTCAGACAAAGAGTAAAATAGCCTTTTTCTTTCCCTAGAAGAAATTGTAAAAAATGGACCCAGCTTCCCTGATTATTGTCTAACATCAGTACAGAAGGAAATATTCCACTTAATCTGCAAAAAAAACTAAAATATTAAACACAGCAATGTTCTGTGCTCTCTCAATAAACCACCAGAGCTTTTTAATTTCCTCCTTAATTTTTGTGTGTTTATTTGTTATGGCCTTGAACATTCCCCAGGATTTTCTCTGCATGGAGCGGTCTTGCTTCCTTCACAAAAGCATAAAAGTGGCTTGCATTGGCCCATGAACTCAGGCATCTTCACTCCTCTGGCATTGAGGTCAGCCCAGCAGCCCCATCCTCATGCAGGTGCCCATTCATGAGCGGAGCATTCGGTGTTTATTAGCAATTAGGGCCCAGGGGAGCGGGAGGACATTCCTCGATGGAGAGCTGCACTCAGCAGCCGTCAGTGTGTCCCCATTTCCCACGGGAAGCAGTGCGTTGGTGATCCGGTTGGGCCAGCACGTGGGCCACCATATGGACCAGCTTCTACCCAGTGGACTCGCAGGGGGAGGTTACCTCTTTGCTAGAACAGGCAGCCCGCATGATGATGAGGATGTCACCGAGGACGAAGGGAGGAGATGGTCACCAGGAGATGGGCCTTCCACCCCAAGTCATCCTGCTCTGGTCCATGAATGGACAAACCAACTGACCAACTGCCCCACATGTCTGGGACCACAGCCCAGCTCCAGATTTTGCAGGATTCATGTTAAAACACGGAACTGATTTATCACTACTTGGCAGCACAAACCTTTCCACACAGTTTGCGTCCCTAGCAGTCACCAGGGTGCCTGGAGGATGGATCATCCTCCTCAAACCCTCCTTTTCCCTTCTGTCCCTTCTCCTTTTATTTCCCTACCTTCCTTCTCTTTCACTTGGCTCAGATCCTTTCCTTCTGTAGAAATGGCAGGGGTTATTTTCTCCTTTTATTCAACCATTCCCCCATGCCCAAGATCAGCTCCTCACTTCAAACCTTGCCTCCACTTCTTCCCTTCTGCTCTCTGGCTGTTCTGGGCCAGCACTGCTTCTCCTCCGCTCAATCTGCAAGTTGCCTGTGTTCTCCTCGGTGTTTCACTCATGCTCATATCACCCACACAGGGTGGGTGGGCCTTGCAGATCTATAATCCATATTTCTTGCTGACTGCTTAGATATACCTATTCATCTGATCCATGGTTTGGGCACCCTTGGAGGACTTCGTTCCTGGGTCTTGGGGACTATGAGGTTCCTCTGAAGCCCTCAGAGAACAGAAACCTCTGTTTCAGTGAAGACCCAGGTCTGACATCCTGACATTCTCAAGGTCCACGTGCATCTTCTCACAGTGGAATTTGCTCAGCTAAACAACAAATTTCTTGATGTTGTCCAGGTTCTTCACAGCTTCCCTGAAGAAAGCGAGCACCTTCTTATCATGGGTTTGGATCTTGGAGCTGCCAAGGATGGCAGTGGGGTTGGAGAGCTTGCTGAAGGAAGCGAAGAATCTCTGAGTCCAGGGGTAAAAGACAAGCAGCCTGGGGAGAAAGGGATGGGGGACACAGGCAGAAACACAGACATCATTAACACTCTGCCTGCACCTGCAGCAGTTTCTGCATCCATGGTGGCCAGAATTACCTGGCGAAGTCTTCAGCACTGTGCTTGGTCACATTGACCTTGCTCTGGATGCTCGTGATGAGCTGCTCCTCCTCAGCATTTTGGTGGTGTGGAGCAAGAGGGTTTGCTGGGGGCTTCACTGGGCAACGATGAGGAAGGGGAACTGATGTCTTTCCCAGGGATTTTTATAAATGAAGGACAGCTTGGCCTAATCTCAGTTATGTGGCCTGTGGTTGGGGATGGGGTGGAAGCTGTGCTGCACAAAGAGAGATAGCAATTTTGGATACTGTCCAAGGGGAATAGAGGTCAATTGCCCCCTTTTGCCTTTGATTGGACAAGAGGCACCACGTACCCATGTGCTTACAGGTGCAGGGGGAGCTACCTGCATGGTTTCTCCTCTGCTACCGATTTGCACTCTTGTGGTGGGGACTGATATGAAATGCAAAGCCAAGGGGACAAGCAGTGATGGTCATAGACTGCAGTCTCAGCCCTGGCCTCCTTCTGAGGCCATTGATGGTGCATAGATGTGGACTCCATGGGCACTCATCCTGAACAGCCCCAAGGATCACCAGCACCACCTCTGAGAGGCAAAGGTTTGCTGAAAAACAAGATTTTTTTTCCCTCTGTTCTCTATCACTCCACCTTAAACACAAGTACCTCCTTCCTTGTCCTTCCTACCAAAAAGCTTCAGACTTGTCCCTACTGTTCTGAGTTTAAGGTCTGTCAGAATCCGTTTCTCGTCCTCATGACCAGAGAACGTGAGCCCATCTTGGAGGCACAGCTCTTAATTACAGGTCCCTGGGCACTGCATCACCCACAACAGCTGAGACACACTGTGCTGGAAAGCAGTTCCTAATGCTGGTCCCACCTGAGATGCAAGATGCTGGAGAATGACTAACTTAGGGGCTTGCTGAGCTTCGCCTTCTGCCCTATTCCTTCTCCTTCAGCTCTGTCCCTCCTCAGCCTGTGTGATCCTTCCTGCTCGCTCTTGGAGACAGCAGCATCTCCTGAGCTCATGGGGTCTCTGCTGGTAAACATCAGCCCCTCCTAACAACTTCTTTCTTCAGAGCAATTTTCACACCACCTCAAGCAGTGGAGCTCATGTCTCTGGGCTGCTATCAACCATCAGCTGAGAGAGGGGAAAAGCATGAAAAACTCCCGAAGGCTTTTCAGTTTTAACCTTCCTTGAAACACAGGCAGTTCCATCTCCAGGTGAGGAGGAACTTCTTCACTGTGAGGGTAACAGAGCCCTGGAACAGGCTGCCCAGGGAGGCTGTGGAGTCTCCTTCTCTGGAGATCTTCAAAACCCGCCTGGATGCCACCCTGGCCCTCATGCTCTAGTGTCCCTGCTTGAGCAGGAAGGTTGGACTAGATAATCTCTAGAGGTTGCTTCCAACCTTGAATATTCTGTGATTCTGTGATTCTTAGTCAGACACAAAGATGTTCTAAGAAATCCTCTCACAGAGTGAGGAGGGAAGAGTCTATCATGAGGTGCCAAACTGAAGCAACTTCCATAGTTCCTGTCTCATTCACAGAACCAAACGAATATGGGTCCTGTATTCTTCTGTCCACGGGGGATGGATTCACGTGCTCCAGACTCACAGCTGGAGCATCCTTGCAGACAGCTGTCTGCTCATGACGCGGGTGACACTGACCGCAGGGTCCTTCCCTGCCTGTGTGGTCCATCAGGAACAAGAACCGTTTTCTCACATGGAAACCACCCAGCTATAAGAGAAGGGCTATTAAAGTGATGGAACAGGCCGGAACAGGCTGCCCAGAGAGGTTGTGGAGTCTCCTTCTTTGGAGATCTTCAAAACCCGCTTGGACGCAGCCCTGTGCCACGTGCTCTAGGTGACCCTGCGTGAGCAGGGGGTCACCCTAGATGACCTCTGAGGTCCCTTCCAACCTTCCAACCTTCGGCATTCTATGATTCTATGATCCTATGATGGCCTTTGTGAAACAAGCAGAATTTACTGGTCACTCTGATTGCAGCAGGCAGTGTTCCTCACCAAGCTTTGCCAGAGCCCTTATCAGAAGCAGTGGCAGATATATCCAGCCCCTGCTGTCCTGGATCCTCGCCAGCCCCTCTTTCCTCTGCTCCAGACCTCCACTTGCTGAGCCAGGCTGTCCTGCTGGTGTCCTCTCTCTCATTCTGTTTGTTCCCATCTCCCTCCTCTACCAGAGAGCCCCGTGGTTTCCTAACCTGGGGCAGGAGCTCACTCCTTCCTCCCTTCTTCCTCCAGGGAAGGATGCAGCAGGGAGCAATATGCTGATGTGCATGTACCAAAACAGTCCTGTAGCACCCAACCTTGCTCATTCAGACCCCAGCCAGACCGTTTGGGCTGGAGCCACCTGGCAAAGGCTCTAGATTCCAAAAGTCTCTGTGTGCCCAATGCCCGCATGGCCTTTGCCCAATACTTGGGCTCTGCTCTCTGGGGAACATGGTCTGCACAGCGAGGTGGCCCAGGAAAGCACTTGAGATCCTGCTCTGGTGCAGTGTCTTTGGGAGAGACACTTCCTCTGCTGGTGCCTCCATTCTTTGGCTGCAAAGGATGGATAGGCCATCGAAATCCTTCCTTTTGCAAAGACCTTTTGGGCTGGCTGCTGCTGGGATGAGGTGGCACCATTTTGACACTGTTGGCGCTATTTAACATTATTTGGCACTATTTTGAGAAGAGATTTGGCACTATTTTGAGAAGAGAAGAGAAGAGAAGAGAAGAGAAGAGAAGAGAAGAGAAGAGAAGAGAAGAGAAGAGAGAAAAGAGATCTAGTCCACTGTTTTGGACTAGATGATCTCTAGAGGTCCCTTCCAACCTTAACCATTCTGTGATTCTGTGATTTTGTGATTCTGTGATTCTGTGTGACACCAGACCTCCTGTTGTGTTCATCCAGCCCAATGTCCAGCACTCACCTCTATCCCTACTCATGGGGCTATTGGTGTTCCTGATTGCTCTAGCTGTACGCAAGAGAGGGGCAACTCTTGCTTGGAGAGTATGGCACACTAAATGCCTCTTTCAAGGTGCACAATACCACCCTACCCCTTGTCTATACCTTTAAGTGCTTAATAAGGCCAGTTAGTCACTTTTAGCGAGTAAGAGGAATTTGTCCTCATGGGAGGAATGTGAAGCATGCAAGTAGTCTCCAGCCTCCATAGAAATCATTTTTCTCAGATCATGAAACGGGACCACTGAGAACTCTCTGGACCTCCTGTCTGACACAGGCACCATGGGCCAGTGTTTGAGCACAGCAGGTTAGATTAGATTGAAGCACCTCTGATCTCTGGAGACCTGCCAATGCCAGTGACTGAAACTCATCACAGGAGGAAACTGCTTGAGTGAGAGACTAGGAGTGGACTGAGATCCCAAAAGAAGAGGAACATCAATGGCATCCCTGCCAAACCTCACTCATAAGAAAAAATCATTCTGACCCCAAATAAAGAGACCAAAAGTGAAGCAACCCTCCAACCATCCCTAGTCCACCATGCACCTAGCTAGTGGTGAAGCAAGGACTCACCTTTTCCTTTCTGGGCATGCTGAGGGCAATGACCACCAATGGGATGTCACCATGGCACAGGATGGAACAGGAGGAGCAGAACGATGCACACATTCACAGATAATGAGGCTGAAACATATTGCTGAGGCCCGAGGTAGCTCTGTGAGCAAATATTTGCAAGGCTAGGAGGCAAGGTGCAAATGCACAGGCAAACACACCGTATATATGGTGTTGACCTGCACCCTGTCAAAGGTACCCATGGACACATACATTTTGTTCCAGTTACACCCACCTCTGCCTCAAGCAGGTGGCAAAGAGCAAAGGAGAATTTTCTTGTTGGGTGGCAACTGCCAGTGTTTTGAAATGACCTTTTGTGCTGAAAATCAGGCTGGCATCACGCTGAAATGCCCATTTTCTGATCAAAATGAAAAGGGTGGGTTCCAGAAAACTTTAATTTGGTAGTTTTGCCCTCCCTTTCCCTCTTTTTTTTTCCCAAATCAGGATGCCCTGGGCATTGCCAATAGGAACGTCATTCTGGGACCTAGATATGCTTGTCTGCTATGCTTTAAAGCTACTCTTGAAGCTGTTGCACATATGCAGAATCCAACAAAAAAAACCATTTTTTTTTTACCATTAACCATTTATTATTACCATTTACCTAATTTACCAATTATTACCATTAACTTGAGTAAAAAAGGCTCTGATCAGTATATAAGTCAAGCCCTTGGTGCCTCCCCTCTAGACCACACATATTGGCTTTAGCTGTCCTATTCAGATCAAGGCCATGCAATGTCTTTAGTGCATCTCCAAGAAAATAATTTGCTGAAATCTTGCAGATAGCAGTGCTAAAATGTGAAAGGCCAAATCTCTCTTGAAACCAGCTGCAGTGAACCCATGCTAGTTTATCCTCCCACGACACCAAGACCTTGACAGAGCAAGGTCCTACCAGCCCCGAGCACCTCTTTCCCCCTCAATTTTCAATCCCCATGGTCTCCACCCCACCAGCAGCTGCAGAGACGAGAGAGATCACGGAGTGGTTCAGGAAATGCATTTTATTGTTTGTTAGAGCCCTGTGTCCCACCAGAGGGTCTAGCGGTACTTGTGGGCGAGCGCATGGGCCACCACGCCGACCAGCTTCTGCCAAGTGGCCTGGCAGGAGGGAGTGAAGTCCTTGGTGAAGTGGGCGGCCAGCACGATGATGAGGATGTTACCCAGGAGCTGGAAAGGAGGAGGAAGAAGATCAGGTCAGCACTGAGATGGGTGTTCCCATTTGCCCTGCTCAGCACCCTGGTGCCCCAGCTTTTGGCAAGGACGGGGAGCACCTGGATCTTGGAAGCAGCACTTGAGAAGTTCTTGTAGCTGAATACTCTGCACAGAAAATAATTGCCTCTTGACAGCATGTATCTGTATTTACCTTGCCTCATCCTCCTTACTTTAACTCATATCTGCTTTTTCCAGCCTCTAGTCTTTATTTTCACCTTCTCCAACTTTTCCTTTTTTTTTTTTTTTTTTTTTTTTGGCTATTAAACCTCACAACTTCTTGACCAGAGGGTTGGATCAATGCAAGGAGCCCCTGCTCTGTCCCCAAAGTGCGCCTTGAAGAGAGGCTGAAATGGAGCTGAAATCCAGCATTGGTACATCCATCCCCCTTGAGTCTCTCCTGGTGGCTCTTCACTACCTGCTCCTCCTTGCTCCTTTGCATCCCGATCCCATTACATCCCTCTCCTGTTGGACTCCAGGTCTGCCTGGGCCAGGCTGCAGGGCTTTGGAGCACCTACCAGTCCTTGTCCCCAGATGCCTCACAGCCTGGACCCCTTTCTGTGTGATTAGCAAACCCCCAAGCTCCCCTGTCTCCCTCTTAAGAACATGTTTTCCATCCCATCTAGCTCCATCTCCTTCAATGCTATTGATTCTCCTTGAAAATCCCCCTGGCACCAAGCTGCCCCAGGAGGCAGAAGGAAGGAGGGAGGAGAAAAAGGACAGGCCCTGAGCATTGCTCACCCTGAAGTTCTCAGGGTCCACGTGCAGCTTCTCACAGTGCAGCTCGGACAGCTTGGAGTAGGTGGTCTTGAGGTTTTCCAGGTTCTTCACAGCCTCCCCGAAGGAGGTGAGCACTTTCTTGCCATGAGCACGGACCTTGGGGTTGCCAGTGATGGCAGTGGGGCTGGAGAGGTTGCCAAAGGATTCAAAGAACCTCTGGGTCCAGGGGTAGACGATGAGCAGCCTGAGGGACACAAGAGACACTCAGATATCATTAACATTCCCCAATGGCACCTGCTTCTTAGTGCTCGGCGGCCGCAGGAGCCCAACCTACCTGGCCAGAGCCTCGGCTCCGCATTCCTCCACATTGACCTTGCTCCAGATGCTGGTGATGAGCTGTTTCTCCTCAGCAGTCCAGTGCACCATGGTGGCGGCGGTGTTTGCTCGTCGTGGCAGGAGAACCGGAGCGTGTGTCTGCAGCGTGGACCCCTGGTGCCTTTTATCTGCTGCTGGCCGCTCCTCCCCACGCCACGACGCGGGGCCATTGGCCAGGGCTGGGGTGGTCAGTCTGCTCTGAGGTGTGATCTTCGGGGAAACAGTCCATCAGAAAGCTTAACAGGCTTGGTCAGGACTCAATACCCTGTTATCTCCCTCTCCTTGCACAAGGGCTCACCCCACATGCGTCCACATGCTGGCCCCCATGCACTAACGCTTGTAGAAAGCACTGACCACGACACAGGGTGAACACCACGGCTTCATGCACGGAACTCCCTGGGCTTTGAGTCCTCTGCAAGATGCACAGGTTCTCTCAGCTCCAAGGAGGTGTCTCTTAGGGGGTAGATGACCTTGTTCATGATCTTCATGACCTTGATGCAATGCACAGCCTCCATAGGCCGCTCTGAACAGGAGCTTGTTACCAGGGCTTCTGAGTGCTATTGCCTTGGTCAGGAGCTCTGCACTTCTGGGCATATAGATCCACACTCGACCCCTGCGTTTCTGTCTAAGCAGAAGCGTGGAGAACACCAGCCCATCGATCCAGTTCACCAACACCTGAGCTGGATGCTGCAAAGGGAAGGACGTTTGGCTTTGCTTTGCATTAGCCAAGCAGGAGGCTGCACCTTTTCTGGCCCAGAAGCCTTGGGCAGAGCTCCTCTGTGCATTGGCATCTCAGAGGGGAGCTCTGCACGACGTTGGTGCCAAGGTGAGCCGCGGATGGGATGTTCCTGCCTATGAGATAGGCTTCCCTCCTTTTTTTTTTTTTGTAATATTAAAACAGTATGAGCAAGGCAAGCAATTTAGCACCCTCTTTATTCTGGGAAATTAAAGGCTTTGCATGAGGATAACAGGATCAGCCACATTACAGTCAGTCTAGTGACATCCATGTCCACCAGCTCAGGGTGGACTAAAGACTAAAGGTTAAAGACTAAAGACTAAAGGTCTTGTCTTTGACTCAGAGGCACGCTTTCCCATTGAAATGCCCTGTGTTTCTCCTGAAGAGCATAGAGTTGTAGAGTCATAGAATGCTTAAGGCTGGGCAGGATCAGTGCTGCTCCCACCATGATCCAGAAATGCAACACCTGGATGTACAAGGGACTTGGCATCCAAACAAGACCTTGGCGTGCAAATTTGCCCAGTTTAGAAGTTTTCATCCAGACTCCTGACCTACTCCAGTCACAGACCAGTACCAGTCAATCTCCATAGATCAGTGTTTAGCAGGATCATGGTCTTGCCTTGCAAAAAGGTGAGATCTTGCTGGGGTGGCTCTCTGGTAGAGTCACCTTTCAGCTCCTTGCTGCAGGATCCTGGGAAGAAATTCTTTCATTTAATTTTAAAATATCTGAATGCAAAGCAAGGCCCACAGGCCCCTTTCAGCAGAAAAGCGGCCTTTCCCTTGCTGAAGTGGCCTGATAACGCAGTGTGGAGAGCAGGCTGCTCCACAGAGATAAATGCATCACGCAGGCCGCTAAAGACAGACGTGGAGTCACAACCTCAGCCTGCAAGGAGACCTGGGCACCTCAGAAGTGCTAATTATTTAATAAAAGCAGACTCAGAGACTAAAACCAACCACGTGCAGCCCTAAATCCATAGACATTCCCATCATGTGAGTCAGCCAGCTGAATCTTTGAGCACAGAGGTGACATAAGCAGATGTTTGCCCAGCTGGGGGATAGCAATAAATGGTCTAATATGGCTTTTTCATTTATATCTTCCCTCCTCCTGAATTTGCTGGCAGATCCAGCCTGAAATTGAGGCTACATTTGAGTCTATTATGAGGAGTGCCATTGTGACAGGGCTCTGCAAAGCTGCACTTCACAAGAGCAATGATAATGATGCTTTTTGGCTGCATTTGAAGCCGCAGCACGAAAAAGCTCAGGGCTGGTGGGAAGCACAGAAGGATGCAAAGCTGGAGAGATCAGGGCAGGAACATTAGCTCTAATACTGCTATTAACAGGAACCTGCAGTTAATAAAGACTGATTTTCTAGGTTTTGCAGAAAAACTAGCAGGGACCCAAGAACCATCCAGGACTTGATCCTGTATTCAGGGCTTTTCAGGTCCCATTTTCACTGAGAAGCGTGAGGAGCAGAGCCACTTCTTGGCAGGATGGGTTGAGTGATGGTCTTGGAGTGCCACGGAAGGCAAAGGAGAAAGCAAGTCTGAAGTCACCCTGGCTATTTTGGGGACGGGAGCTCATTGATTAGGCATTGATTCATGCTAATAGCTAGTGCTACAGACATGATCATTCTTTAAGCTTTAAATCCTGGAGGACAGGCACTCACGGAAAAGGAAAAACGGCAGGTGAATCAGACAGCTAAGCAGCCTAGAGGTGACTTGGAGTCTGCATTGAGCTGGGTGAAGAGAATTTATCATGGCAATGACCTTTCTGTGCAGTGAAGTCACAAACGAGCCCAATTCTGCCCTGCGTCCGGTTTCACACTGGTGCTTTGTTTGAACTCGAATGCCATATATATATATGTATATATATGTATAGCCACACTTAGCTATAGCCATGGTAGTGAGACACCTCCAGAAATGTCACTTTGGGCACAGAGTTGGGCTATGAGCTGCTCTCCCTAAGGAATCCATCACAGCTCCTTCCCCGACCCACTGGGGACCACATCAACAACCAATTTGGGGAAAATGTAGAGCAGATACGGACTGAGCTGAATCACCACAATTTGCCCCATTTTTCACCCCCTGGGGCTTCTTTTTGCTTTTAGCATGAAAGCCAAGGGAAATTTCTGCAGGTGCCGTTTCCACCCGTGGGAGGGTAGGAAAAGAGTGAGGAGCAGAGGCCACAAATAGCAGAGTTATGGAGCAGCACGATGAGGGCTCGGAGCAGATCAGCGTTATGGTGTGTAGGCAGAGAGTTTAGTGTTATTACCACAAGGAGAATTATCTAATTTAGCTCTGGATCATTGCCCCCAGCACTCGGCACAAACGCACTGCAAAATGCTGCTGCATCATGATCATAAACAAGGGAAGACGTAACTGCAGGTTAAACAAACACTGCCCTACGCCAAATTCAGCCTCTGGCTGTAGGAGAATGCAAAAAAAAAATGGCCAAAAAGGGGCAGAAAAGGACTTTCTGTTACAAAATGTACTGTGCAATTGTACCTGGGCTCCCACAGCAAACCTGTCCCCTGGCCATTGCTGTGGGAAAGCAGAGCTGTGCCCAGGCTCTCATTCCTGAAGCACTGCCAATATCCTACTCTGATATTATATATCTTAATAGCTTTTTTTCTTCTTCTTTTTTTCCCCCAGATGCAGAGGTCAGGAACATAAATTTATTTTTCATCACAGAAATAATGAACTGTTGGCCGTAGGAGTGTATGAGAGGAGAGAAAAACCAGGCTCCAGATGTCCCCCTCTCGTTCCAGTAAGGTGTCCAGTGATACTGGCTCAGAAGTCAGAGAAAGCCACTCATTTCCTAAATTGAATCTCTAATTTCAGGTCTCCCTGTTTAAACCCTTGTTCCTTTTGGTACAATTTGGGGGTTTCTTCCAGCAGAACTGCATGGAGGGAGTCCAGGACACTGGTGTGAGTCCTCCCTATTCCCACATCCCTACCCTGGTGTCCCTATAAAAGCATCCACTGGGCCACATTCAGCCCCAAATCCCCTTGAGGGCTATAGGGGTCCAGTGGAATGATGCACAAGGTCAGACACTGGCAAAGGGAAACTTTGTTGAAATGGCTGCTTCCAAGCTATCCCTGAAGAACTTCAGCAAAAAAAAGCTACAGAAATTGGCAAAAGCAGCCTTTTCATCTTTTTTATTTTATTTATTTATTTATTTTTTTAAATTCATGATAAGGCATTTCCAAGACAGGCATATGTAAGATGTCTTGCTCATTCCCCTCAGCTTGGTTGGGGCACCTGCCCTGCAGAGCAGACCCGGTTGGGTGCAGGGGTCCCCAGGGGTCCCCCCGAGGGCTGGATGAGAAGGGAAAGCGCTCGGGGCTGGGATGCAGCTCCTCTGCTGAGCTCTATCACCGGCCGGCAGGTCCCGGCCGCCCACACCCTCCTCCCCGATAGCTCCTCACCGCCCTCGCTGCGGCCCCAGATAAGAGCCCCAGATAAGGCACGGGCTCCTGTGCTGGTGCCGGCATGCTGCTCAGGTCAGGCTCTGATGGGTTGCATGCATACAGGTACCCCTTGTGCCCAACTACCCATCCACCCATCTATGCATCCATGTGTGGATGGATCCATCCATTTGCTGTCATCCTGGACTAGAGTCACTGGAGTCACACCATTGCTAAGCTCTCTGTGGGGGAACTGGAGCTTATGGAGCTGGAACTTATGGAGCTTCCGTCTCCATGTGGGGAGGAACTTCTTCACTGTGAGGGTGCCAGAGCCCTGGCACAGGCTGCCCAGGGAGGTTGTGGAGGCTCCTTCTCTGGAGGTCTTCAAAACCTGCCTGGATGCCACCCTGGGCCACATGTTCTAGTGTCCCTGCTTGAGCAGGAAGGTTGGACTAGATGATCTCTAGAGGTCCCTTCCAACCTTGAACATTCTGTGGTTCTGTGATTATCCATCACTATCTTTTCTATTGAGGCAATTGGAAGTGTTATGGACAGGTTTCCTAGGCTCTTTTCCATCACAGCACAGAAGCAGCTTTATACCAGCACAAAGTGAGTCTAGCAAGTGTTTGACCAGGAGCATCAGGAAGACAGAAGCTGCACCTGTTACCCTCATGCTCCCTTCTGCTTCCCTAGCAGAGTGGGCATCTTTAAATCCATGTCCTTCGGGGCCCTTCTGCATGGCCAGAGCAAGGGGCAACCACAAAAGGGACAAAGGGCTGGAAAATCAGGCCTGCCGAAAAGATCCCCTCTGGGCTCTTCTCTCCATGCGGATAAAAATCATGATTATAATTCAAAAAAACACAGTGCCATGAGTTGCAGATTGAAGATTAGAGTCCTGTTTTGGAACCTGGAGGCAGGCCTGCTTGTGGTCTAGTGACCCTGTGCTCAGACAGGGTCCTGCTCCTTAGCAAATTGCAAGAATTCCCTCTCAATTCCTATTGTACTCAGCTCTTTTTTTTTTGCAAAGGATGTGGATGCAGGGCCCAAAACCTGCAGGCAAACTTGGGCCTTGGCCTCAGCAACAGGCCGTGCAGTGACATGATTGTATCCTGCTTTGCACTGCTGTTTATGGTGCCTGGCTCTGTGTCCCCCAGCTGCCTTTGCTCACGTCCCATGCACGTCCCTGCGAGAGCTGTCTTGCTCTCCTCTCCTTCCCCAGTCTTTTCCTCTCCTAGATCACTAAGGGATCCAGGAACCGCTTAGATAAATGAGGAGCTGGTTCCTGGATCACCTCCTTAATGATGTGGTGCCCCAGATGTGGTGCTGCAGAATGTAGGGTTGCTTGGATGCACCGTGTTTCAGGGGGGCTCCCCATGAATCCTCCACTCCCTGCATCTGCAGAGGCCCCGGGGCTTGGTCCCGACATGCGAGTTGCGCATGTCATGAGTTTGTCTGTCCCTGCTGAGTCACTGCAAGGGGCTGCAGGGGGGCTGTGGCACCCAGATAAACGCGGACAGTGCAAACAGGCACCCGCTGGGGCTGCGATAAGGGCGGCCGCGAGACGCCCGGGGCTGCTGCTTTCTGCTGTGTCAGACTTCTGACGCAGCAGAAAATAATTCTGCTGAGGCAACGTGGTCACCGGCCAGGAAGGACTCGGGGGTTACTGCTTCCCTTGCAGAACCTAAGCAACTTGAGCACCTTGAGCAACTAAGATGATTAAGGGAATGGAACATCTCTTGTATGAGGAGAGACTGAGTGAGCTGGGCCTGTTTTCTCTGGAGAAGAGAAGGCTGAGAGGGGATCTCATTAATGTGTATAAGTTCAGGAAGGGAGAATGCAGGGAGGAAGGGGACAAGCTGTTTTCATTGGTGGCCAGCAATAGGACAAGGGGTAATGGGCATAAGCTGAAACAGAGGAGGTTCCATCTCCAGGTGAGGAGGGACTTCTTTCCTGTGAGGCTGCCAGAGCCCTGGCATAGGCTGCCCAGGAAGACTGTGGAGTCTCCTTCTCTGGAGGCCTTCAAAACCCGCCTGGATGCCACCCTGTGCCACACGCTCTGGGTGTCCCTGCATGAGCAGGAAGGTTGGACTAGATGATCTCTAGAGATCCCTTCCAACCTTGAATATTCTGTGATTCTGTAACTCATAGAGAGAGCGAGTCCCTGGCCAAAGCTGGCAGGTTGTGGGGTTCAAAGGCCACTCGTGTCCCCAGGAGGAGCTCAGGACCTGTCCCATACCTGGCCCCACTTATCTCCCCTCTTGCAAAGTGCGCAGGGAGCTTGCAAGCCGCCCTTGCAGTCACTGTGTTTTTGCACGGGGAGCATGGCACAAAGCTGTCCCGTCTTTGCAGCCCCATGGCCCTGTCCTGCGCTGGAGTGCAGCAGGATATAACATATATAGCCTCCTAAGCCTGGCTTTTGCCAGCATGCAGGCTGGGAGCTGGTTTTAGGCGCCTTTTGTGGGGTTCTGTTGACTGAACTAATGGGGCTGAAGGCAGCATTGACTGCTGGTTGCAAGCTCTGTGCCTTTTGCCTTCAATCTGGCCTCTTTCACTGGAATTTAGGCATTATGAGGTAAATACAGCTCAGGCTCATTTGCGCAGGGAGAACATTTATATTCAAAAATATTAAGCTGCCCAGTCGACACCAGTTTGCAACCGAGGCCATGAATGCTGTGCCCGATGTCAGTCGCGCCAGGGGCTACTACAGAGAGTTGAGCTGGTGGGTGAGCTGGGCCAGTGCTGGGGATGGCCTGGCCCTGTTCTTGGCATGCATCCCCAGTGCTGCTTCATGCATGCAGCATTTTATATATATTATTATATAGTTTAATATTTTTAATATTTTATATATATTAAATAGCAATCCCGGTTTTCACAGGCAGTTAATTCACAGCATGGATTTCAGAAAAAGAGAGGTTTTGGGGGGAACTTTGAGGCGAGGGAAAAATGTCCGGTCAGGGCTGCAGAAATCCCTCAGGTGGACCTGATTTGTGCCTTTTTTGATCCATTTTCCTCTCAACCAGTCACCTATAGAGCTGCTAGTCGTGTATGTGGCATTGCAGCCGCTCTGTGCTTGCACTTGCACTTGCCTGGTGCGTTTGCAGTAGTTTTGGGGTGCTGCAAACTCACCCTAGGAGGGGTCTAGTGGCTCTCCCCCGGCTCCAGGGCCGTGGCAGAGAGGTGCCTGTTTTATTTTGCATTAGCTCTTTCTAATTACCCCCGGGCATTTGGAGGAGCCGCTGCTTTATCGCCGCAAGCTGCATTTGGAGCTGCGCTGGGCTGGGAGGATCCTCCATCCCCGCGGGCCTGACAAGCAGGGATGGGGAGCAGGCTCCGAGCAACGGCACGAGATCTGCCCCGTGCAGAAAGCAGACGCCCAAGTTATCAGCCCGGCAGCGTGTCGGCACCGACGGGCTCGGTTCTGGCCCGCTGCGAGCAGAGGGGATGGAGCGGCTGCAGCGAGAGCCGGCGCTCGCATTGCAGCGAGGCCGCGCCGGAGCGAGCCTGAGCTCCGCCTGCCCCTGCCAGCATCCCGAGGGCTGCTGTAATGGGCCTCCCTGGGGATAATTGCACAAGAGCCAAGGGTTGCAGCCTTTAAGTCAACATTTGCCTAATGAGATTCCTTCTTGCGGTAAAAATGCTTCTGCTATATCCCTTTGCACCGTATTTTCTTCATTAGTGTTTCACAGGCAGGGGGAGACAGACCCCGAGGAATACACTAATAAAAATAACTTCAGCAACTGAAATTGGATCACCTCCATCCGCTCTAAGAGTCCTGAGCTATAATTTTAGCACTAAATATTCCATTTCTCTCCCTCACTGAAAATGTCCGTTAATGCATTAGTTCTCATCATTTCTTTTAGTGATATGAAATCTGCCTGGGGCACTTATTTTATTATTGCGATGTTTTCAAAGTGCTTCATCCATCAATGCATGAAGCTCTGCAGTGAAATCTATTCCAAGATTTAGCAAGACCCCACAAAACCAGGGTGTCTCACAAGAGCTCTTCTGAGGACTTAGGGGACATTTGAATCATACCAAGGCATGGTGCTGGCTTCCGAACCCACGTGTAATTGCAGTATTGCAAGAGTTTCTGCAGTCAAGTGAGGGGGTAGCAATAGGTTTGTGGGGGAAACCACCAACTATGGATGGGAATGAATGGCCCAGAGCATCACCAGCTGTGGGGCAGTGCTGTTCTGTGGGTCACAGCACAATCCGACACCATCGCCTGCCTCTCCTTGGCCTTCACTCCATGTCCCGTGGGGCTCACAGTCAGGGGCACCAGGTGCTGGAGGCTGGTCCTGGTGCAGAGGGTGGAGAAGAAAGCTGGGAAGTAGAAGAGGGCAAGGATGGAGATGGAGAAGCTGAAGATGTAGAGCCTCCAGGGACCAGTGTTCCTGGAAGAGAATCACAGAATCACAGAATATCACAGAATATTCAAGGTTGGAAGGGACCTCTAGAGATCATCTAGTCCAACCTTCCTGCTCCAGCAGGGACACCCAGAGCATGGGGCACAGGGTGGCATCCAGGTGGGTTTTGAAGACCTCCAGAGAAGGAGACTCCACAACCCCCCTGGGCAGCTTGTTCCACTGCTCTGTCACCCTCACACACAGGGAAAAAGAGAAGCTCAACTTGTCCCTGAGAATTGTCACGTGTGGCATTATTGTACAGATGCCATGCAGAACTGTGATCAGGAAGGCAGCTGCCAGGACATGGTCACTGTTCTCAGCTTTGTCACCACAACCCAGCTTTGAATGACATTAGCAGTGTCCACACAGCTCAGCTGTACACTGTCTCTTCAATATGTGAATTAAGAAGCACTTAGTGTGTTCAGAACAAACATGCAGTGATGGCTTCTCACACAACATGTCCTTAAGCTGTACGGGCACAGCTTCTTTGCCATCGCATTTCCCTGCTGCCAAAATTCACATTCAAATGAATTTTTAATAAATCAGTCCTGGCTCAGGAATCCAGTAGACCACAAATGCTGGAAACTGGGAGAGCCCTTGGGGAAATATTAAGCACACTTGTAATTCTTACATTCTGCTCTTGGTATCTGCTGAAGGCTCTCTCTGGGTCATGGTGCATGGCCAGATACCTCCGGTTGATCCCAGGAGAGCTGTTCTTTGGCACAAGAGACCTAGTGGACCAAGATGCTGGAGGCAGAGGCAGCAGGGACACAAGGTCTCATTCAAACAGCATGCAGAGCTTCTGCCCTCCATAGTGCTTCAGACCTTGCCCTCACTTTGCCCTGGTTTAAATGATGGTGGAGAGCATCTGGAGTGCTGAACCTAGGGTGCTGAACCCAAGGGATTAGAGCAAAAAGAGGGTTTTTTTTGTTTGCATAGATTTAAAGTGGGGCTGGAAACATCCCTTAGGATTCATCTATCTGGCACCCTGCCACAAAGCAAAAGCTCCTCTGTCTAAACCATATGTGACATAAAGACTGGTCTGAATCACCAGGGCAGAGGAGACCAAGAGAAGAGCATTTGTGGAGCTGGGCATATCTCCTGGAATCATTACCAGGGGCACATGGTGTAATGCAGACTGTGAAGTGTGATGCCAGAGCTAAACATTCCTCACCAAGGTGGACCTGGTGCTTCAGGGGTTAATGCATCTGCTCTGAGCTTGGAGGAACGGCACGCGGGGACACTACCAAGCTGGAGCTCCCCACCCTTGGGATTGCTTAGGCTGGTTTATAAATTCCACCCTGCTGGGAGTCCTGGTGCTCAGGAGCAGACGGCTCCATTGGCAGAAGCTCAGGGAGGGAAGCTCAGGCTGATCTTGAATGCAGGTGAGTGCTTTCCTTAGCTGAGGGTTGTCCCATGCCGCTACTGGAGAAGGGCTGAGCCACCTCGTGGTCCTGACTCAGTGCAGATGTGGATAGGTCCACTGAGGCTCGCACCTGCAAACTCCCCATCACCCTCCTTTGGAGCAGCTCGATCAGCACCCTGTGATGTGCTCTGCTCCAGTGCACTATGCTCTGCTAGAGGCTTGAATGGAGATGAGGGAGCTCCCAAGGACACTAAGCCCTCGTGTTTCACTGCCTGTTAGAGCCAAGCACGATGCAGGCCCTTTTCCACTCATAGTTTCCAGAGGACACTCATTCTCAGTGAATTGTAGAGGTGAATTTGCTTTAACTTGTCGTTCTCTGGAGTCTGTCAGACCTCATAATGATTCACCTTCCAGGCAAGCAACCTTCAGGATTCACTCCTATGCTTTCCCTTGAGATGTTTGTGTCTGAGGATAACTTTCTAATTTTCCTCCTTCCCCTCCATGCAATGCAGGGGATGTCCTTTAATAAACATCTGGTAAGGACTAGCATGAGCTCACACACATATTAAAGTCTCCGGTTTCACGCAAGCAGGGATCAGCCAGCAGAACTTACTCTGTTGTTGCACTTACCCTGCTGGAGTGCGTCACAGATCTGGAAATTGAGGAAGGGAATGGCAGAGACAGATGCTGTGGAACAGAAACCTTATGAATTTCAATGTAGAGTGGCAATATTCCTGCAATTACCTGAACAGTTGAACAGTTAGATAGATTTAAGTATTTCTAATTGATTTTTTTTTTAACATTTATTTAAGTTATTTTAAATATTTTTCTACACTTGCATGTGGATTCTCTCCATAAGGTGCCATAGAACTCCATAACAGACCTACCCAGGAATGTAGTACATGTACATATGGGAGAGGGTGAGTATGCTCAGATGTTCCAGTAGAGCTCCTGGTAAGTTCTGCTGGTCACGGTGATATCTCCAAACCGAGACTTTAGACCAGAGGACCAACAAAATATACCTGCTTCTCACTGCCTCCTGCTGGCTTTCTTTCCAGGGCAGATATTCAGTGATGAGATGGAGCATCCTTGTTTCACCCTACCTGGCGCCAACAGCAGTCAGACAAAGACTCCCTCATTCCTTCTGGGTGGCTTTCCAGCATGGGAAATCACTCAGATGTGGGGAGCTGTACCTCTCTGTTCTGCCTACCTCCTGGCACTGCTGGGGAACTGCACTATCCTTTCCATCATTAAGGCAGAGCAGAGTCTCCATGCACCTATGTATCTCCTCCTTGCCATGCTGGCTGTGGCAGACTTGGGCTTGTGCACATCCACATTCCCAAGCATGCTGGTGATGCTGTGGCTGAAGGCCAGGGAGATTGGTTTTGGCATCTGCCTTGCTCAGATGTTCTTCATTCACACCTTCACAGATACTGAATCTGCTGTCATTCTGGCTATGGCCTTTGACCGCTACGTGGCCATCTGCCACCCGCTACGATACTCTTCCATCCTCACCAACTCACTGACCATGAAGATATGTGTGGCAATCATTATGAGGACCATCCTTATCCAAATTCCACTCCCAGTCCTGCTGACCCGGCTCTGTTTCACCAGGGCCAGCAAGCTCTCCCATCCCTACTGTTTGCACCCAGACATCATCAAACACTCAGGTTCTGACACGAGAATCAACAGTGCCTATGGGCTTTTTGTGCTGGTATCCACACTGGGTTTGGACTTGCTTTTTGTCCTCCTGTCTTATGTTCTGATCCTGAAGGCCATCCTGAACATTGCAACTTGGGGGGAGCGTCTCAAAGCCCTCAACACCTGCATCTGCCACATCTGTGCTGTCCTCTTGTTCTTTATCCCCATGATCTGCTTGTCCATGCTACACCGCTTTGGAAAACATGTGTCCCCCGAGGTATACACTTTGGTAGCCAACCTTCATTTTCTGGCACCACCCCTCCTGAATCCCATCGTTTACAGTGTGAAAACCAAAGCAATTCGGAGACGGATACTGAGAATGTTCTATCAAAGAGGGGCACACAACTCTAGGACTACCATTTGCCAGTAAATCCAACATGATGGTCGTGGCTAACAGTCTTGTGCAAGGTTAAGCTCCTGAGAACACCATCCAAAAGAGGGGAACATATCAAAAATTTTTGCCTGTGTAAAGATATGTGGTAAGTAGGATACCCATAAGGCAAAATATAAGCAGAAGGTAGAGGATGTATAGCTACCTGCAAGGTAAGAACATGCTTTCTAAGGATGTCTCATTGTCAGTTCTTCAGCATATAAACAGAGATAAGAGAGAGGAAAAGCAATAATCCACACTTAGATATGCAGAACCTAAACTAAGGAACAATATTGAAGGCCACAACTATCACGTCACTGATGGAGGTGCCACTGAATGAAGAAGGAGGAAGGACATTCAACCAGATATCCAAGAAGAGGACTTGCTTCTCCAAGAAGATCTCCAAGAAGAACAGAACATTAGTATGGATCACACAGGAAAGGGCAAACTTATTATAAGGTATTTGAAGGGGCTTGTTAGACTGTGTAAAAGGTTGTATGGGAGGTCTTCAGGGGTTATGGGAGTGAATGAAATATATTTTGTGATGTGGAATGTATCATGCTTTTGGTACTCCTCCTTTAGGAGATGCAATTTCACATGCTTCAAATATTCTGTAAGAGTTTTGTTATTTCCTTTAGGAGAGGGACCAAAATCAGGCAAAAAGAAGGTTTAAGATGGGGAGGAAACGGCATGGGAAAATGCAGTTTCGGGGGGTAAAAAGGGTCAAGTAAGTGTAAATGAGCAGCTGGTCAGTGTGCTTATCTGGGCACTGCAGCCTGTCCTGGCTTCCCATTAAACCCCATTTCTTGCTATTATCTGAGTGATTGGATCTTTTTGCACAGGGATATGTGTGGGATTTCCCAGAAAACGTCAAGCTGGACTAATGGGTGCACAGGAGGAGACGAGAATCTGGAATGATCCAAGAGTGGAGCTGGAGACTGGGCAAACAGGTCTGGGATCCAGGCACAGAACCTGGACAGACCCATGGGTTGGATGGCACAGACACAAGAGTGGCTGCAAACACAGCAAGGGTGGCATCCTGTGCTGATCCACGGCAGCAGAGGAACAGGACTGAGCTGTAGTCCCTGTGGGTGCTGCTGGTGTCTATGTGCTGTCCTCAAAGGCTTGGTGTCTGCAATGGTCCTTTCAGCTGGCCACATCTGCAATGAGCAAAGACGTGTGTTTCTGTGTGGCTGTGCATCCTCAGCATGAACCCATCAATTTGAACGGCAGAAAACAGACTGAAAAGGGGAAAATTCTGAGTCTTCAAGTGCCCAAGGTTTGCCTTCCTTGTCAGCATTTACTGCCTGTAGGTGAACTTTTAGGCTTGCAAAATTAGAGAGACACTGCATGCTTACACACAAATCCCATGCTTTAAAAACCCTGTATGTGATGCAACAAGGCCAGCACTACCAGAGCACAGCAATTCTCTAGACTTAGATGGTCCTAACATGGCCCAAGGAGCAGATGTGACCCTGGGGAGACCGAGCTGCTCACCAGCTCTTTGCACTTTCACCTTTGCACGTGAAGCAGAGAATGAGAGTGGGTATATGTAGTAGGGTCAGGTCTGGCAAGGTTTGCTGCGTCCAGCATTGCCCTTGCAGACACGTCTGCTTGGTCTGGCCCAAGGAGCTGGATGGGCCCAATGGTCCCCCAAGTTTGCAGAAGTCGCTTCCAAGGGCAAACGACAAGCAAGGGCAATGCTTTATGCAAAGGGGTGACTTCAGAACTCCTAAAGAGCAAACAAAAGCATTGCTTTTTCTTTAAAACATGTTTTTTTTTTTACAAAACACTAGGGCTTTATTCCCTTCACCTTGCACGCTGTGCCTGGGTTGGGCTGCAGCACCGCGTTTTTGGCACGGCTGCTTCCCCCTGAACAGACACGCTGCCTTCCTCTCATTGTCTCCTCCTGACCTGCGAGATGGATTTATTGCCACTTGAGCTAATAGGGCAGCACCGATGAAAAAAGCAGTTTTTCTCTTTCACAAGCCCGGAGGCACCGACACGTCGTGAACTGGCTCCACCTGCAGGGCCTTTTTTTAATGGTTTGCAAAATGAATTGTGGTGTTTTTTTTGTGGTTTCCCATGGATTTACACACAGCACCATGGCAGGTAAATTCAGAGTGATCTTGGGAAACACTGTCTCCAGGAAGTGATTATTACCTAAAACCTAGAGGATTCTTGCAGCTTTTCCAGGCTACAAGCCAAAATCACCCATCCCTATAGTCCAAGAGAGAGACCACATGTCTAGGAGAGACCTAGGTGTGATGAAATGGCAGCACGCTATGGGTGCGAAAGGTTTACATGGGCTCAGAACTCAAGGGCAAATCCACAGGAGGAAGACCCTTGGATACCAGAATAGCATCTCTGGCCAAGGAGGCCCCTGCGCTCTTGCTGCTGACATGAGCACAAGCAGAGGAGCATCCCTGCTTGCTTGCCTTGCTCTTAACCCCTTCCCTCAGCTTCATGGTGGCTCTTCAGTTGCACAGACCTCGGTGTGGCTCCCGGCAGCAATTCCTGCTGTGGCCGGAGCTGCACTTGGCTCCTGTCTCATTGCTCCCTGCAAGCTCGTGTTCCTGCAGGGTCACAGAGTCACAGAATGGTTAATGTTGGAAGGGACCTCTAGGGATCATCTAGTCCAACCTTCCTGCTCCAGCAGGGACACCCAGAGCACGGGGCACAGGGTGGCATCCAGGTGGGTTTTGAAGATCTCCAGAGAAGGAGACTCCACAGCCTCCCTGGGCAGCCTGAGCCAGGGCTGTGCCACTGTCACAGTCAAGAAGTTCCTCCTCACCTGGAGATGGAACTGCCTGTGTTGCAGCTTGCACCCATTACCCCTTGTCCTGTCCCTGGCCACCACTGAGAAGAGCTTGGCCCCTTCCTCCCTCCATTCTCCCTTCATGAACTTACATGTGTTAATCAGACCCCCGCTTGCCATGGGGCAGCTCCTTGCGCCGTGCTGCAGGCGCTGGGTCTTGCACGGCTCGCTGCCTCCCTCTGCCGGGTGCAGACCCTGCGGGCCAGGCTTGCAAGAACATGGGAGTGGTTCTTCCCATGGGCATGCATGCGGAGATGAGAGAGCAAGGCGATGCTGCCAAACAGCCCATCCATAACTTCCATGCCAGGACCTTCACTGAAAGTTCTCCATATTCCTTTCCCTATCATCCTTTTTTAAAATTTATTTATTTTCCCTGAAACAATGTGAAGATCTAGACATAAGGAGGTCCTCTGCTGAGCACTTTGCTGGAGACATTTGGTTAAAGGGTGCCTGTGCAGAGCCCTGCACGCACCTTCCTATACCAACAGCTCCTGCTTCCACACAGCAGCTTGGTCTTCATTTTGTGGCTTTGAGGCTGGAAACATGAAAACCAAGGAACATCAAACCTCTATGTCTGCTTTTCAGACCTGTTCATTAACCTCCAGGACTAGGTCTGGTCCTGGAGCACAAAGGGTCTTTTGCCCAACAGAGATGCTGCAGTAGAAGACGTAGTCTGGATCTCAGGTAAAGAATCAAGAAAATTGGACCTACCTATGCCCCAGCATGTATCAAATGGATCATTGAGGATATATTTAATTAAAAACATGCATTTTTGCTCTGGAGTCGGTCTGAGCCAGGCGTTGCCTGTCCCAGTATCTGTGCTGGGGCTGGGCAGCCACAAGGCAAGTCCATGATAACAGCTGACAACAAGGAGGTTTTGCAAATGCCCTGTTTTTTGAGAGCTTGAAAATCTATTTCAGAAAAATATGTTCTTAAGCTATCAGCTCACTATTTTCTTGATTCAAATAAAAGTAGAAGAACACATCTGGCTAAAGGCCATCTGTTTGCTTTTATTTCAGCTACTAAAACTACTTTTAGTGCTCAGTTTAAGGCACCCAAGTTTGGCTTTCCTTCTGATTTTATTAGCTTCCACTCTCCCACATCCTCTATCTGCTCTCTCATCTGTTCCCCATTCCTACTCTTTATTAATATTGGATTTTCTTTCTATGTCTCCAAAGGGAGTCCTCAGAAAGTACAAACCCATGCTGAACATTGAGACCAAGGCTGGCTGTGAAAACAGGCTATGGAGAGCAGATATCATTACTGTATTAATCAGAGTGATGCTGGAAGCAGCAGCATCTGCATGCCCACACGGGAGGCATACCAAAGCTGGAGACACTAAGCACAACAAATCTTGCATCGAGCTGCAAATCTTGCAAACCTAGCTGCAAGAGATCAGGGTCAGCCTCACTTATCCATGCGTCTTAAGCTGTCCCATCTCATTTTCATCCCTCCACGAAGAAGATGATGGTCCTCTGATGACTTTGTGTACTTTCCCTTGTGCCATACCATGGAAACTACAGAGCAGTATCTGTCACCGGGCAGTGCACATTAAAGAAATTCCTATTAAAAACAGTTTAATTCTGCATGCTTTTCACTACTTCACTCAGGGTAGACTGGAGCTCTGCAGCTCCCAGTTGCATGTGAGTCCCCTGGGACTCAAGGGACTGTATAAATATCACCACCTCCTGCTTCTGTTTGGAAGTGGTCGCTCTGGCTCTGAGGCAGCTCTCCTCAATCCCGGCTGTCCCGGGAGCAGGTGAGTCGCTTGCATGAGCTCTTATTTAGGTTTCCGTGACTGAGGTGCCTGATTTGAGTAAGGAGGTAAAATTCTGCACCCAGGACGTGCTCTGCTCTGCAGATTCAGCCTCTGAGATGGAGAAACACCTGCATTCAGGCAGGATTTGCCATGCAAGAGAGGCTACTTTGGACCCATGGTCTCTCAGATCAGAAAAGTGATCCACCTGCAGAGTTATTCTGCAGTATTGATCGCCAAGCTCTGCCTGAATCTGCCTGGCATGGAGGAGACCACAACTGATGATGTTCTCCAGCCTCCTCTCATGTATATTGCCCATAAGGGGACGGGGATGTGCATTCAGAGAAGAAAGAGAATATCAGCTAAGGCCTGGGCTAAGGTCACCAGAAAGGTGATTGCCAGTCAGGACAGGCTGGGATGTAGACCTGGTTACTTGCTGTCTGCAGAGAGCTCATGGTTCCTCTTCATAGGACCTTCTCTGGAGGTCTTCAAAACCCACCTGGATGCCACCCTGTGCCACATGCTCTAGGTGTGCCTGCTTGAGCAGGAAGGTTGGACTAGATGATCTCTAGAGGTCCCTTCCAACCTTGAATATTCTGTGACTCTGTGATTCTGTGATAGCCTGATTGATGGTAAACTGATGGTAGGACAAAACTACCTGGAAGCACTGCAAATTTTACTGGAAATACTGCATATTCTGAGCTGGGGTGAGCAACTCCCAGCAGAGATGCAAGCAGAGATGAAAGTCACAAGGAAGAATGAGCTAGAAAATAAAAAGCAGCCCCTTTCCCTGGCCACTGGTGTCCCTGCAGAGGACTGGACACACACAAGCTCCAGGCATACTGGAGATGAAGCTGGGCTTGTTCATTGCACGTGTTGAGGGTCAACACAGGCAGATATGACACAGCCAGGAGACACCCTCAAGGCAGCACTGCCCACATTTTGGGAACTGGGTTTCATCTAGCTGCGGTGCCAATGGCTACTCAGATATTCATGCAGTCTCTGGCATGGGAAAATAATTAGGATCCTGATTTTCCTTGCTTGAATTCTGTGCCGGAATTGTGAAGCTCGCCTCTGTCCCAGCAGCCTTACTCTGCCTTAGACCTTAGTTTCTGGGCTTGTCTTGCGGTTCAGCAGCTCTCCTGTCTCAGAATCACAGAATCACAGAACCAGAGAATATTCAAGGTTGGAAGGGACCTCTACAGATCATCTAGTCCAACCTTCCTGCTCCAGCAGGCACACCCAGAACATGTGGCATAGGGTGGCATCCAGACGGGTTTTGAAGACCTCCAGAGAAGGAGACTCCACAACCTCCCTGGACAGCCTGTGCCAGAGCTCTCACACCCTCACAGTGAAGAAGTTCCTCCTCACCTGGAGATGAAACTGCCTGTGTTTCAGCTTATGGCCATTACCCCTCGTCCTATCGCTGGCCACCAATGAAAACAGCTTGTCCCCTTCCTCCCTGCATTCTCCCTTCCTGAACTTATACACATTAATGAGATCCCCTCTCAGCCTTCTCTTCTCCAGAGAAAACAGGCCCAGCTCACTCAGTCTCTCCTCGTACGAGAGATGTTCCAGTCCCTTAATCATCTTAGTCGCTCTTCTCAGGACTCTCTCGAGAAGCTCCACGTCCCTCCTATACTGGGGAGCCCAGAACTGCACACAGTGCTCCAGGTGCGGCCCCACCAGAGCTGAGCAGAGGGGCAGAATCACCTCTGCATGCACTCTTTCCTGGAGCCAACGTGCTTTGTGGGTGCTGATCTTCCACTCCAATTTGTTTCGCACAGACCCCTGGATTCCACTTTCATACCAATGTGCTAGTGCCATCAATAAACAGCATGGGATGCTGCGCAGGCAGCCTCTGGCTTGCATCACCATCTGATGTCCTGCAAAATGTGATGGGAATGGACAAGTGAGCAGAGAGTAAGGAGAGCAGTGAGGTAGGTACTGAAAAATTTAGCACGTTGTATAAAATATGCTATATATAAATATATACAAAATAAATATATAAAATAAATATATATAAAAATAAATATATTTAAAATAAATATACAAAATATATAAAATCTCTGCTAGAGAGATTTTGTCCAGCGGAGGGCAATAAAGATGATGAAGGGACTGGAACATCTCTTGTATGAGGAGAGACTGAGTGAGTTGGGCCTGTTCAGCTTGGAGAAGAGAAGGCTGAGAGGGGATCTGATTAACATGTATATGTTCCTGAAGGGGGAATGTAGGGAGGGAGGGACCAAGCTCTTCTCAGTGGTGGCCAGGGACAGGACAAGGGGTAATGGGTGCAAGCTGCAACACAGGCAGTTCCATCTCCAAGTGAGGAAGAACTTCTTTGGTGTGAGGATGCCAGAGTCCTGGCACAGGCTGCCCAGGGAGGTTGTGGAGTCTCCTTCTCTGGAGGTCTTCAAAACCCACCTGGATGCCACCCTGTGCCACATGCTCTGGGTGTCCCTGCTGGAGCAAGGGCATTGGTCTTGGTGATCTCTAGAAGTCCCTTCCAACCTTGAACATTCTGGGATTCTGTATGATTCTTGGAAAATCAGAGCCTCTCAGGTCCAACTCATCAGCTGCCTTGTGTGATTTGCGGATCTGAAAAACAAAAGCACAATTAATGCCTGTAGTTCAAGTTAGCGGGGCTGGCTTCCTTTCCCTGGCTCTTTCACTGATTTGTGAACTTTGGTAAATGCCTTCTGTGGATTGTTTTTCTGAGTCTATAAAATGCCAGCCACTCATTTATCACTTGGTTTGGAGCCAACATCTCAAGTAGGCTTGGGTGGGGGCAGTGATTTTTCCACATCACTTCAGAAACCACAGAGAGTTCTCCTTGCTCTTCCATGTGTATTTTTGTGATTTCTAAGATATGACACCACCACTATCCACTCTTTTTTGCTTACAGGTAAGATACCCTAAAGCAGCTTAGATCTCCTCCCATGATGGCAGTTGTCAATCATACCAGCTTGCAGCCTGCCTCTTTCCTTCTGATGGGCATCCCAGGCCTGGAGGAGCTGCACATCTGGCTTTCCATCCCATTCTGCCTCATGTACCTCGCGGCTGTCTTTGGCAACTCCATCCTCTTCTTTGTCATCGTGACGGAGCAAAGCCTCCATGAGCCAATGTACCTCTTCCTGGCCATGTTGGCTGTGGCAGATCTTGTATTATCCTCCTCCACAGTGCCCAAAGCCCTGAGCATATTCTGGTCCCTCTCCAAAGAGATGTCTTTCCATGCCTGCCTCACCCAGATGTTCTTTGCACACGTCAGCTTCATTGCAGAGTCCACCATCCTACTGGCTATGGCCTTTGACCGCTACATTGCCATCTGCAACCCACTGCGGTACGCTGCGGTGTTCACACGCTCCGTGATGGCAAAGATCGGGCTAGCGGCCATCGCTCGGGGCTTCTTTGTGATTTTCCCAACAATCTTCCTCCTTCGGAGGCTGCCGTACTGTGGTCGCAAGCTCATGCCCCACACCTACTGCGAGCACATGGGCATTGCCCGTCTGGCCTGCGCTGACATTGCCGTGAACATCTGGTATGGCTTCGCCACCACCCTTCTGTCACCAGGAGTGGACATCTTGCTCATTGGGGTGTCCTACGTCCTCATCCTCAGGGCTGTCTTCAGGCTGTCCTCTAAGGAGGCCCAGCTCAAGGCAGTCAGAACCTGCAGCTCTCATGCCTGTGTCATAGTCATGTTCTACACACCAGCATTTTTCTCATTTTTCACTCATCGTTTTGGTCACAATATCCCCATCCATGTTCACATCCTCTTGGCCAACCTCTACATGCTCCTACCACCCATGCTCAACCCCATTGTCTACACAGTGAAAAACAAACTAATTCGAGAAAAAGTGTCCCGAATATTCTTTAAGCACGGGCAATGGTGCTGACAGGAATGTCATTCCTTTGAGAGGAGAGTACAGAGATGTTTTCTGCACCACAAAAGCAGTCTGTATGCATGGGAAACCATATGGTTTTCTCCTCCTTTTAGACTCCACTTAGTACCATTGCTGATCCCCAAAGTAAATCATGCCACTAAAAGAAAAAGGAGAAATCAGGAGGGAACCGTGGACCTGAGTCATGACTGGTGCAAACTAATGTGATCCCAGCACCACCAGGGCTTTATTGATTGATTTGAGTTGGACCTGTGCATATATGAAGTGTACATTTTTTACCAGCATCTGTCATTTCAGTTCCCTTTGGGGAACCTATTTATGTATCTGGTATCTCAAAGTTATCTGGAAACATCATAAATACTCTCTCAAGCACAAATTGGGGAAAAATATTTTGTTTTGGACTAAATGGAAGAATAACTGATCTGTTTTCTCTGACCTCTTCAACACAAACTAGATAAATATAATTAGTTCTTTCTCCTTTTCTGGCCCTTCTGAACACCAGCCCTGCTCTCTAATTTATAATAGTATTATAATAATTTATAGTAGTTGGAGATCTGGCCCCAAGTGACATCTTGTTCAAGAATAAAAAAAGCAACCACCCCCGGAAAAAAATAACGCACACACATAAATTATAAAAAAAATGAGCAAATTATTGATGATGTTAAAATATATCTTGCCACAATCTGTGGTCAAGGCCACGCATGTTGGGGATGTTGTTCCATGAGCAACAGGAGCCATGAAGGCTGTTTTCCCATTGCTCTGTATCCTCCTAATAAATAAGAAAATAAGAGTAAGATCTGCTTTTTCCAGACACTTTAGAGTAAGATCTGCTTTTTCCAGACACTTTGGACTTGGTTCAGAGGCTCCTGGGATCACTGTGATTGATCCTGCTCTGTGAGCCTCGGTGGAAAATAACCAGCAGGTTTAGTGAGAAATGATAGATGGACACAGACACACAAGGTTTATTAGCTTGGACTTATGCAAGAAGGTGAATTAGGTATATTGAAAACATCAAAACTGGATGAACAGCATGGCTGACAGGGAGTAACATAAATAATAATATAGGAACTCTTGCAAATTCATACACATAAAATACAGAAAAAAAACCACCACAAAGGTAATTAAGGACTTTAAGAGAGATTTTAAAGAAATGAAAAAAAAAAAAAAAAGAGAAATCAAAAGATTAGTAGAGGGACAGTGAAGTGTCAAACATGGTGCAAGGGTTTGGGAAATGTTTCTGGTTTCTAGACCAGAAAACCAGATGCTACAACTTTATCATACCCAGATGATGAAATATTTTCCCTCTATCACTCTCTAAAGACGTTAAAACCAGAACTACATGGCTTTCCAGAACTGACTGCAATCTGCAGCTCCAGGTGGCTGGCGTTTAAGAGGTTTAAAAGAACTGAAACGTAAAAGGATGTCACGCGCACACATTTCTGCTCGTGTGACGACCTCATGCTCCTTAGCCAGAGTCAGGCTGGCCGGCTTGCAGAGGGGCATGCTCGTTAGTTGTCCAAAAGCTAACCTTGAGCTCAAAGAACCTGGAGGACCCCGGTGTTCTCCTGGCCATAAGAATTGCTCATATTTGACTGAGTGTGGGTTTTGCCAGAAAAGACTGCTTTTCTGCTCAGCATGTCCCATTTGCTGCTCCTGGATGTTTTCTAGTTGGATTACACCATTGGCAAGAGGATATTCCAGTCTGACAAACCAGACATTTACCACGCTCTCCTCTCCAGTACTCTTTTAAGGGAATTCACTGCCCTAGGGACTAGGCAAAGCCTTCTGCAATGCTCTGACCAAATTCTTCGGTCCCTAGATATGGGGGAGTTAAGGGAACAGGAGAAATAAGAGCAGAGCAAAGATGCGGGCTACCTGATATTGTGGATGGTAGAGACGGGATCTTAACTCTTTGAGGAATGCTTTGTGGACAATCACATTATAGATGAAAATACCCATTTCTCTGTCACTTACGTATTAATGTTTACTGAAACATTTATTAATTAATTTATTTCTCAAGGATAACAGGTAGGACAAAGCTTTGAAGAAAACACAGTCACAAGAAGAAAAAGAAACGCAACATATTTCTGTCAATTATTTATGCAGCTAGATCATTTGGGGTCATACACATTTCTTCCCATTAATGACATCTGATTGGGTGCAAGGCCAGCACTCACTTGTGATCAGGAACATGGCACACCTGACAGCCCTTGGCAGCTTTCTCCAGGGAACACCAGGCAATGACTTTTGCCCATCCACTTTTAACCACTGTCACATCTGTGCAAACACTCTGAGACCCTACAGCTCCAGTGCAGCTGATACTCAACTACGGAGTCCCATCCAACTTCCTGCAAAGTTTTCTCATGATGCACGTGCGGATCTGCTTGGTTTTCACACTGTACACAATGGGGTTCATCAGTGGTGGCACCAGCAAGTAGACATTGGCCATGATGATGTGAACAACAGGAGAGGCATTTTGGGCAAACCTGTGAATCATAGAGAGACCAATCATTGGGATGTAGAAGATGAGGACAGCGCAGATGTGGGAAATGCAGGTGTTGAAGGCCTTGGAACGTTGCTCCTTGGAGGCAATCCTCAGCACGGTCATGAGGATCATCATGTAAGACACAATGAGGAAGAGAGAGTCCAGAGCCATTGAAGAAAGAACAACAGTTAGACCATAAATGCTACTGATTCTCCTGTCCGATTGGGCCATCTTGATAATATCCTGATGCAGACAGAAGGAGTAGGAAAGAACATTTACCATGTGATACTTCATCCTCTTCAGAAGAAAAGAAGCTGGGAAAACCAAGAGTACCGCCCGCATGGTCAAGGCCACTCCGATCTTGGTGACCACTGAGTTTGTCAGGATGGATGTATACCTCAGGGRCTCCCGGATGGCCACAAAGCGGTCAAAAGCCATGGCCACGAGCACAGCTGATTCAATGATGGAGAAGGTGTGGATGAAATACATCTGGACAAGACAWGCMTCAAAGTGGATGGTTCTGTAWTTGAAGCAGAAGACACTCAACAYTGATGGCAGGGTTGCTGTTGAGAGGCCCAGGTCAGAGAGTGCCAGCATGGAGAGGAAGTAGTACATGGGCTYATGGAGGCTCTGCTCTGTTCTGAGAATGAAAAGGATGGTGCAGTTCCCCACCAAGGCTGTGAGATACATGGAGCAAATTGGGATAGAGATCCACAYGTGGACATGCTCCAGACCAGGCCACCCAGACAGAAGAAAGACAGGGGAAGCGTGAAGTGAATCATTGCGTGTAGGCATGGTAGCAGCACCTGGACAATCAATAACAAGGGACACAAAATACAAAATCTTGTAAACAACAACAACAACAAAAAAATAGGAACAGCGTCTGGAGGCCAGATCTACAGTTCCTCTAAATTAGCAGTGAGATCAAATCTTCCATACTCCTGATAAACCTCACAAGTTTTTATCATGCCTGGACAGAGCAGAAGAAAAATTACACATATGGCAAGGCAGTATTGCTGTGGAGGTTT
>NW_020455802.1:0-1415 GCF_003342845.1 Nothoprocta perdicaria
CGAGTGTAGTCGGCTCCCGAAAGCGCGGGGCTCCCCGTTTCGGCTCCCGAGTGCAGTCGGCTCCCGAAACSGCRGRGCTCCCCGTTTCGGCTCCCGAGTGCAGTCGGCTCTCGAAAGCGCGGAGCTCCTCGTTTCGGCTCCCGAGTGTAGTCGGCTCCCGAACGCGCGAGGCTCCCCGTTTCGGCTCCCGAGTGTAGTCGGCTCCCGAAAGCACGGGGCTCCCGGTTTCAGCTCCCAAGTGTAGTCGGCTCCCAAAAGCGCGGGGCTCCCCGTTTCGGCTCCCGAGTGTAGTCGGCTCCCGAAAGCGCGGGGCTCCCCGTTTCGGCTCCCGAGTGTAGTCGCCTCCCGAAAGCGCGGGGCTCCCAGTTTCGGCTCCCGAGTGTAGTCGGCTCCCTAAACCACGGGGCTCCCCGTTTCGGCTCCCGAGTGTAGTCGGCTCTCGAAAGCACGGGGCTCCCGGTTTCGGCTCCCGAGTGTAGTCGGCTCCCGAAAGCGCGGGCTCTCCGTTTCGCCGCCCGAGTGTAGTCTGCTCCCAAAAGCGCGGGGCTCCACGTTTCGCCTCCCGAGTGCAGTCGGCTCCCGAAAGCGCGGGGCTCCCGGTTTCGCCTCCCGAGTGCAGTCGGCTCCCGAAAGCGCGGGGCTCCCTGTTTCGGCTCCCGAGTGTAGTCGGCTCCCGAAAGCGCGGGGCTCCCGGTTTCGGCTCCCGAGTGTAGTCGGCTCCCGAAACCGCGGGGCTCCCGGTTTCACCTCCCGAGTGCAGTCGGCTCCCGAAACCGCGGGGCTCCCGGTTTCGGCTCCCGAGTGCAGTCGGCTCCCGAAAGCGCGGGGCTCCCGGTTTCGGCTCCCGAGTGCAGTCGGCTCCCTAAACTGCGGGGCTCCCCGTTTCGGCTCGCGAGTGTAGTCGGCTCCCGAAACGGCGGGGCTCCCCGTTTCGGCTCGCGAGTGTAGTCAGCTCTCGAAAGCGCGGGGCTCCCTGTTTCGCCTCCCGAGTGCAGTCGGCTCCCGAAACCGCGGGGCTCCCCGTTTCGCCTCCCGAGTGCAGTCGGCTCTCAAAAGCGCGGAGCTCCTCGTTTCGGCTCCCGAGTGTAGTCGGCTCCCGAAAGCGCGAGGCTCCCCGTTTCGGCTCCCGAGGGTAGTCGGCTCCCGAAAGCGCGGGGCTCCCGGTTTCGCATCCCGAGTGTAGTCAGCTCCCGAAAGCGCGGGGCTCCCGGTTTCGGCTCCCGAGTGTAGTCGGCTCCCGAAAGCGCGGGGCTCCCCGTTTCGGCTCCCGAGTGTAGTCGGCTCCCGAAACCGCGGGGCTTCAGGTTTCGGCTCCCGAGTGTAGTCGGCTTCCAAAACCACGGGGCTCCCCGTTTCGGCTCCCGAGTGTAGTCGGCTCCCGAAAGCGCGGGGCTCCCGGTTTCGGCTCCCGAGTG
>NW_020455802.1:1995-90733 GCF_003342845.1 Nothoprocta perdicaria
GGCTCCCGAGTGTAGTCAGCTCCCGAAACCGCGAGACTCCCGTTTTTGGCTCCCGAGTGTAGTCGGCTCCCTAAACTGCGGGGCTCCCGAGTGCAGTCGGCTCCCAAAAGCGCGGGGTTTGTTCCCCCATGCCAAAAAACAGAACCCGCAGTCACAATAACCCACCCTCAAGACGCGCGCTTTCGGCTCCCGAGACCTCCAGGCGCGCGATTTCGCCTCCCGAAACCTTGAGACTCAGTTCCCCCATGCTAAGAAAAGAACCCGCTGTCACAATAACCCACCCTCGGGGCTCCCGGTTTCGGCTCCCGAATCCTCAGGGCTCGGTTCCCCCACGCCCAAAAAAAGAACCCGCGGTCACAATAAATCAACCTGGAGACTCAGTTTTGGTTCCCAAGACGTTGAGATTCGGTTTTGGGTCCCAAAACCTCAAGAAGCGGTTTCCTCCCCGCCAAAGAAAGAAACCCCCATCACAATAAATCACCTGGAGAATCGGTTTTGACTCCCAGAATGTTGAGATTCCATTTTGGGTCCAAAACCCTCGAAACTCCGTTTTCCCCTGCCGCTTAAAGAACTAACTGCTGTCACAATAAAGCAACTTGTAGACTCAGTTTGGGAACCCAAAACCCCAAGATTCAGTTTTGCCTCCCAAAACCTCGAGACTCGGTTCCCCTACAACCAATAAAAGAACCCACTATCACAATAACCTAGCCTGGAGACTTGGTTTCGGGACCCAAAAACTCAAGATTTGGTTTTGGCTCCCAAAACCTCAAGACTCAGTTACCTCCCCGCCAGAAAAAGAAACCCCCATCACAATAAACCAACCTGGAGACTCAGTTTTGGATCCCAAAACCTCGAGACTCGGTTCCTCTACACCCAAAAAACAAACTCACTGTCACAATAAACCAACCTGGAGACTCTGTTTTGGTCCCAAGACCTCAAGATTCCGTTTTGGGTCCCAAAACCTCAAGACTCGGTTTCCCCCCTCTGCTAAAAAAACAACCCACTATCATAATAAACCAACCTCGAGATTCGGTTTTGGCTCCCAAAACCTCGAGACTCAGTTCCCTCCCCGCCAAAAGAAGAACTCCCCATCACAATAACCCTACCTGGAGACTCAGTTTTGGCTCCCAAAGCCTCGAGACTCGGTTCCCCTACACCCAAATAACGAACCCACTGTCACAATAAACCAACCTGGAGACTCGGTTTTGGTTCCCAAGACCTAGAGATTCTGTTTTGGCTCCCAAAACCTCGAGACTCGGTTTCCCCCCCAAAATACACAAACCCACTATCACAATAAATCAACCCAGAGATTCGATTTTGGGCCCAAAACCTCAAAATGCGCTTTTGGCTCCCAAAACCTCGAGACTCGGTTTCCTCCCCGCCAAAAAAATGAACCCCCCAACACAATACACCAACCTGGAGACTCAGTTTTGGTTTCCAAGTCCTCGAGATTCGGTTTTGGCTCCCAAAACCTTGAGTCTCGGTTCCCTCACACCCAAAATAAGAACCCACTGTCACAACAAACCAAACTGGAGACTCAGTTTGGGGACCCAAGACTTCGAGATTCCCTTTTGGCTCCCAAAACCTCACTATTTGGTTCCCCTACACCCAAAAAAAATAACCCACTATCAAAATAACCCAGCCTGGAGACTCGGTTTTGGTTGCCAAGACCTCAAAATTCCGTTTTGGCTCCCAAAACCTCGAGACTCAGTTCCCTTACACCCAAAAAACAAACCCGCTATCACGACAAATCAACCCGGAGACTCGGTTTTGGCTCCCAAAACCTCGAGATTCCGTTTTGGCTCCCCACCAGAAAAAGAACCCCCTATCACAATAAACCAACCTAGAGACTCGGCTTAGGGACCCAAAACCTCGATGTTTGGTTCCCCTACACCCAAAAAAAGAACCCGCTGTCACAATAAATCAACCTGGAGACTCAGTTTTGGTTCCCAAGACATCGAGATTTGGTTTTGGGTCCCAAAACCTCGAGATTCGGTTCCCTCCCAGCCAAAGAAAGAAACCCCCATCACAATAAAGCAACCTGGAGACTCGATTTTGGCTCCCAAAAAGTTGAGATTCCGTTTTGGTCCCAAAACCTCGAGATTCGGTTTCCCTCACCACTAAAAAAAACAATCCACTATCACAATAAACCAACCTGGAGACTCGGTTTTGGATCCTAAAACCTCGAGATTCTGTTCCCCTACACCCAAAAAGAAGAACCCACTGTCACAATAAACCAACCTGGAGACTCGGTTTTGGTTCCCAAGACCTCAAGATTCCATTTTGGCTCCCAAAACCTCGAGACTCCGTTTCCCCCACCAAATAACACAAACCAACTATCATAATAAATCAACCTGGAAACTCGGTTTCGGGCCCAAAAACCTTGAAATTCGGTTTTGGGTCCAAAACCTCGAGACTCGGTTCCCTCCCCGCCAAAAAATGCCCACTATCACAATAAACCAACCTGGAGACTTGGTTTTGGCTCCCAAAACCTCGAGACTAGTTTTCCCCCCCAAAAAACACAAACCCACTATCACAATAACCCAACCTGGAGACTCAGTTTGGAGACCCAAAACCTCGAGAATTGGTTTTGGCTCCCAAAACCTCGAGACTCGGTTCCCCTACACCCAAAAAAAGAACCCACTATCACAATAACCCACCCTCGAGACTCGGTTTTGGGGACGCAAAACCTCGAGACTCAGTTCCCCTACACCCAAAAAAACGATCCTGCTGTCACAATAAATCAACCTGGAGATTCGGTTTGGGCCCAGAACCTTGAAATTCAGTTTTGCCTCCCAAAACCTCGAGATTCGGTTCCCTCCCCGCCAAAAAATACCCACTATCACAATAAACCAACCTGGAGACTCGGTTTCGGCTCCCAAAACCTCGAGACTCGGTTTCCACTCCCCAAAAAAAGAACACCCTATCACAATACATCAGCCTGGAGACTCGGTTTTGTCTCCCAAAAACTCGAGATTCGGTTTCCCCTCGCTACAAAAAGGAACCCACTATCACTATAAACCAAACTGGAGACACAGTTTTGAGTCCCAAGTCCTTGAGATTCAGTTTTGGGTCCCAAAACAGAATCACAGAATCACCCAAAACCGAGTCTCAGGGTCCCGCAACCTATGGGCTCCTGGGACCCTGAAACCAAGGCTCCGGGATCTCACGACCTCTGGGCTCCGGGGCTCCTTGCACCCTGAAACCGGGGCCCCGGGGCCCCACGACCGGCGGGCTCCAGGGCCCCAAAACCAAGTCTCAGGGTCCCACGACGTGTGGGTTCCAGGGCTCCTGGGAGCCTGAAACCACGGCTCCTGAGACCTGCGGGCTCTGGGGCTCCTGGGACCTGAAACCAAGCCTCGGGGTTTTGTGTCCCACGACCTCGAGGCTCTGTTTTGGGTCCTGAAACCAAGTCTCGGGCTCTGGGGCCCCGCGACCTGCGGGCTCCAGAGCTCCTGGGACCCTGAAACTGAGTCTCAGGGTCCCGCAATCTGCGGGCTCTGGGTCTCCTGGGTCCCAAAACCGAGTCTCGGGGTCCCGTGACCTGCAAGCTCCAGGGCTCCGCGACCTGCAGGCTCCGGGGACCCAAAACCGAGTCTCGGGGTCCCGCGACCTGCGGGCTCTGGGGCTCCTGGAACCCAAAACCGAGTCTCGGGGTCCCGTGACCTCTGGGCTCTGGGGCTCCTCGGACCCTGAAACCGAGTCTTGGGGTCCCATGACCTGCGGGCTCCCAGCATCCTGAAACCGGGGCTCTGGGGTCCCGCGACCTGTGGGCTCCCAGGGCTCCTGGCACCCAGAAACCGAGTCTCGGAGTCCCGCGACCTGCGGGCTCCGGGGCTCCTGGGCCCCGAAACCGGGACTCCGGGGTCCCACGACCTGCGGGCTCCGGGGCTCCTGGGCCCCGAAACCAGGACTCCAGGGTCCCGCGACCTGCGGGCTCCGGGGCTCCTGGGACCCTGAAACCGGGGCTCCGGGGCCCCGCAACCTGCGGGCTCCGAGACTCCAGGGCCCCACGACCTGGGGGCTCTGGGGACCCAAAACCAAGTCTCGGGGTCCCGCAACCTGCGGGTTCTGAGGCTCCTGGGACCTGCGGACTCCGGGGATCCCGGGACCCTGAAAACGGGGCTCCAGGGTCCCACGATCTGCGGGTTCCGCGGTCCCGCAACCCACGGACTCCGGGGCTCCTGGGCCCCACGACCTGCGGGCTCCGGGGTCCCAAAACCGAGTCGCAGGCTTTTGCATCCTGTTACCTCAGGGTTCGGTTCACTCCCCCTCAAAAAAAAAAAAAAACCCACTATCACAATAAACCAACCTCGAGACTCGCTTTTGGGTCGCAAAAATCTCGAGACTTGGTTCCTGCACACCTCCCCCCGCCCCCCAAAAAAAACAAACCAACTATCACAATAAACCCCCCTCCAGATTCAGTTTTGGGTCCCAAAACCTCCAGATTCCGTTCCCTCTCTGCCAAAAAAAGAACCCAAAAAAAGAACCCACTATCACAATAAACGAACCTGGAGACTCGGTCTTGGGGCCAAAAACCTCGAGACTCGTTTACTCCCCCACCAAAAAAAACCCGCTATTCCAATAAACCAACCTCGAGACCCAGTTTTCGGTCCCAAAACCTCAAGAGTCAGTTTTCCTACCTGCCAAAAACCAAAACCACTAACACAAAAAACCCACCTCACCACTGGGTTTTGGGACCCAAAGCCAAAACTTTACCACTCCCTTTTGGGAACCCAGACCAAAACCTCTCCACTCCGTTTTGGGACCTGAAACCAAACCCTCACCACTCGCTTTTCAGACCCAAAACCTTCACCAACGGGTTTTAGGACCCCAAACCCTCGCCACTTGGTTTTGAGACCCAAACCCAAACCTTCACCACTCAGATTTAGGACCCCAAAACCCTCACCATTCGCTTTTGGGACCCAAAACTGCACCACTTGGGGATCTGCTACAACCCAACCCTCAGGCTGTAATCTTTGTCAGTAAAGGACACCCTTCAAGCTGCTTTTACATAGGATAATTGATTAAATACCTGTTAGCTGGAAGTCCAAGAGCACAGCTGTACTAATGATGCAAGCAGGAGGCCTTTAAGCCATCATGACAACAGACCTTTTATTGACTTTTCTGTTAAGGCTATTTTTCCTTTCTGCTCTATCATGAAGAAAATAAAACAGCTCTTTTTTAAAACGCTGATTTTTAATTTAGCGTGTGCTTAGTAATAATAAATAAAAACTTTTTTAGATATTATGAAAACTCTGAATAAACCAGCCAATCTCCTTGCTAAAGCAAGTCTAGAGCAGCCCTTCATGGCATTTTATCTGTGCGTGGCAACCAGAATAGTAATCTGCCTCAGTGCAGTGGATCCTAGAGGCATTTGCACCCCTACCAGGCCGGAACGCATGTCCTGCGCTTGCAGTACTGCAAATGCCTGTTCTGAATTTACATTTAAATCCTGAATTTACATTTAAATCAACAGTCACCCAGGAAGTTTACCACTCCAAACCACACAGTTAAGTTTCAGGCAATAGGAACCTCAGGTTTTATTCCACACAGCTACTTAAGCTGAGGAAATACTGCTGAGCCTCTACTACAACAGCCACAATGTTGATTATAGCAAGGAAAAAGGTACATATCAACCAAAAGCTTCCCCAATAAAAGCCATCATCTAGTTCAATATCATTAAACACATAATGCACAAGATTTACCTTGACAACTGCAAGATCCTTTAACTGAGTCTGGAAATATCTTACTATCTTTAGAGATGTCAAAATAAAGGGCTGACTTAATTTGGCTACAAATATATATATAAATATATATATAATATATATATACACACAGTATTTTGAATTAACACAAAATGAGGGAGCTTTTTTCCCTTTGGAGAATTTCTTTGTTTCACTCTTTTTCCCTCCATCTTCAACCATATTTCAACAAAACATTTGTCTCTCCCATTTCAAACAATCCTTTGACTCAATCCTTTCAATCAAAGGATTAATTGAAATTAAAAGATAACTGCAAATCTGATTTGATATTTCAAAAATAGACTTGGTATATTTCATTTTGAATAAAATGTTTTATCAAAATATTTTTCCTCAAAACCTTTTAAGAATCCTTCCCTTTTCCTTGATTTCTTTGTTCTTTCTCCACTGAGCTTGATAAAAAAAATCTCCTTTTCCTATCTCTCCAAAATCTCAATTTTCCCATGAATTCATAATCTGTCAAAATAAAATCATGTGTTCATTTATGTATTAGGTAAAACTAATTCCAAAACTTGGAGGAAGATTTAGAACATAGAATTACTAGGCCTGATTACGAGACGTTGAACAGAAAAGTCTCGGGCTATCTTTCAGCCTTAAAACTGATAAGCAATGGGATTTCAAGGGGTATTTTCTGAATGGAAGGAACATCAATCACAAAGAGATGCAGCTATTTTTTCACTTGTAACTGTAGAGCACTTGGATTCATTAAAACTCATAAAACTAGCCAATTCAAAAGATCTGTTGGGTGACCCAGGGAAGGTTCCAAGCTACATGTGTTGTATCCAAGTTGTATCAGTGATGCAATTATCGTACCACCAAGCAAGATAATAATAAGTTTTAGTAGCAGTAGTAGTAATGGAGCACTATACGATGAAAGATGATAAAAAAAAAGGAATATATTTATTCCCTAGGATGAAAAAATATTAAAAGCACTGGGAAGTACTATTTAGACAACTACATCCCATTGGTTACAGAGGGATTCATTCCTGTTGAATCAGTGAGATGTAGATGCAAGAATAAGTACATCCCAAAGCAGATTTGAAGATCCAGGCCTTGGCCTTTAATCTCTGCTTCACCAAACATCTGGAGTAAGTAGCTGTCCTGAGAAGGCTGTTAAATAAGAGCACAGAACAAAAAAATATTACAGTTGGTACTGCAGAGGTATCTGGAATGTGATTCCCTTTCACACTGGATTAAAGCAAGTGGGCACCAAAAAGGAGAAACAGATTTTGTCAGGAGACACTTATGCTTTATTCTCCTGAAATCTGCCCATAACTTTTATTCTACTCCAAATATCCTAGTGATTATTATGCTTTCCTTGTAAGTGAAACAATATTAGTTAAGTGGTGATAATTCATCTTTGGGAGCAGCTGAAGCAGGGGAACCTGTGAAAAACGGCAATGAAACTTTCTTTGTGGTAATGTAAAAAACTTTAGAAAGGGCCTCTACTGAGGTAGCTCTAGTAAGGGCGAGCACCGCAATCCCTGTGCAATATGGTTAAAGATAGATTCAAAAGAAAAATTTTAAAGCTCTGCAGGCGCCAGCAAGAGATTTACATCAACTGATTTGTCCCTGTGACATTTTCACAAAGACAGCAATGTTTTAAATGTCCTGCGTGCAATTGGGGCAAAATGTCAAAAGGACGATATTCTCACCAGAACCAGAGAGAATAAAACAGGGAGCACTCAGATACCATTTTCACTCTCAGATTATCTCAGGAGTAAAACTGGGCTGCCTGCGATTGATACTTGGTTGCTTTTGAGCTTCATTAATTAACTAAGGCAGACTTAGCACTACAGAACTGTAGTTATTTTTCAGATCAGAAATTATAGATTGCATTTAGCTCTTTTGAGCTCTTTTAAGCCAAAGGTTTTGAGCTTTGGGTATCCGTCCGCAATTCCATTGACTGATGCCATCAGAGTCAAAGGCTGAACAGACAGACTTCTCACTGGAATGACTAAAAGGAAAATAATATTTCTCGTGTCTTTGTTCAAACACCTTGGACAGATGTGACAGACTTATTTTGTAATAACATCTATAAATCATGTGAATGATCAGTGTGTGTTCTCCTTGGCTGGTGCTTAGGGTTTTTTTCTTTCTAAACAGAATGCCCCATAACAGTATACACGCTGCTTTTTGGGTGAAATTTAATGAGTCCTCTTGAAAGTAATTATATAGCTGGTTACTTCAAGACCCAACACAGTGTTCATCTATTCTTCCTCCCACCTCAGGGAAGCTCTTTGGAAAGCGACTTCTGCCACTAAATTCCAGCATTGTTTCCTGAACAAAATACATAGATTATCAGACAGTCAATAGCAGGTTTGCAGTTTGCACTTGATACAGCAACTAATTACAATTACAGTGCAATTACACTGTTTTAGACAATAAAAAAAACAAATAATTGTTTGAAACCAAAGGTGCCTTTGCACTGAGGTTTGCACAGCATCTTCTACATAATACAATTCCTGTCTGATTAAGGGCAGCTCATAGACACTGGAAGTATTCACTGGCAGTAACAACATCATAGTGTTACCCTTGCCATTTCTGGCCTGCTAAGTAAAAAGCAAGCCTTTTAAGATTCCGTTAATGTTGATTACACTATGTTTGTGTGCTACCTTCCCACGGTTGTGTTGTTAATGTTCAGATTGCACATAAAGGTATTGAGAGTCCAACCACAGAGTTATTACTTTATACACTTACAAAGACTGCATTATAAAAGTCAAAAGTCATATAAAAGCTGTTAGGAAACAGCCTAATGCACTTTTGGAATAGTGATGAACCAGATGAAATACTCTGTTTTCAGGACATTTTGATAGTAATTACCCCTGTGACCCTCAGCATTCATAGCAGAATTCAAATTTCCAGAAGCTCATTTCCGTGTGGGCACCAAAATACATGGGCATATTTCCAAAAGCACTGAGCACAGGGCATGCTGAGCATCTTCAGCAACCCCAAAACAAAACAGTTAATGAAAGAAGCTTTGGTTCACACATTTTGCCTCGCAGCCCCAAGACTTGGACACATCCAGGACGAGTAACTCATCTGATGTGCAGCAACTCATTCAAGCACAGTGGCTTACTCATGTGACAGCTACAGTGAAGCACTCCTAAAAACCTGGCTGCTAGTGAGATGTCTCACTGGGAGCTGCGCACTCTTGGCAGTCTGCTCTTGATTGAGAACGTTCAGCACTTGAATATATCTTACATCACATCTCCTTTTTAGAAAACTGAGCAGGTGGAATTTGTAGAACTGAAATAGTTTTCCCCCACACAGCAATGACTGTAATGACACCTCCCCAGAGAAAGCAATTTGTATAAATTTAGCACAAGTTCCTGTGACTCTTACGTACAGCATATTTTAAAACAATACAGCCGTCTAGTGGTAATACTAGCTGCTAAAAATAAAGTAATCATAACTGCATATTTTTGCTGTCCAATAATTGACACTTCTAGAAAATGGCATATTTGGTGTTCACTTGGATCTATATTAAGGGATATTGCCTAGAGAAGCCAGGCTTCAACTCAGAATACTGTTGGCATACTGCATCTTCAAGCACATTTGGAATCAACTGTGCCTAAGAGCAGACAGGTCTCATGATCAATTCCGGAAACACAAACTGTGGGAATCTGGCATGCTTTTTAGGGCTTAATAAGCGGGGAGCTTAGCCTAAGTAGATGATGTAGTATAGCATACGGCACAGAGCATAGGGCATGGCGTTCGGAAGTTCTCGTGATGTAACGGGAAGTTAGGAGCATAATTAATACACGCAGCTTACTGATAACCCCATGCCATACAAGGCAAGAAGTAGAAATTAGTCTCCTGGTTGGGCAGTAGGTGAGTCTCCGCATTCTACTGGAGTACATATGCAGACTGAACTGCTCAATAAACACCATTTGCTGCATCCTCATATTGGTGTCTGTGCTCTGTGGTCCTGGGGCAAGGACAACCCCAGGTCAGTCCAGCTAGAGAACAAGGCTTGCCGACCCCCGTCGGCAACACAAACGTTATGCACGAAAACATTTTCTCAGTAAAGATGAGCACCTGATATTACTTCTTACTTCTCATTCTTAGACCTCTTTGCACTACATCTCATCATGGGCAAATATGTATCCTCTTACTTATCTAGATGGGCCTGTTATCAGGATATTCAAATCAACTAGTATCAATATAAATGGAAGAGAGTAAATATTTTTCAAGGTAAGACAGAAGAGGCACCTAGATTTATGATTTCAATTGTCAAGAAGGCACTTCCTGTATTTATTAGAGAGACAAAGACTCCCTTCTTGTCCAAAGAACAAATTTACATACAAAGAAAGGGATGGCAGAATATGAAAAATTATCACAATTAGTAATATTTGCTAGCTACAGCTTTTTCAAGAAAATATAGTAGTATTTCAAATTCAACAATCCTTGAATAACAAGTAGGCAAGCCTAGAGCTGCAAGCAGTATTAGCAGTTGAATTATCGGAGCTAAAAAACAGGAAGGGCAACACTGACAATAATCTCTTCAGAGTCTGAACAAACAAACTTACTTTCCATTCATTAGTTACCCTCTGCATTAGAAATGTTAACTAATGAAATCCTCTTCTTAAGAAGCAATGAAACGCAGACGGTGTTGGAGTGGAGCAGCAGCGGCCTGTGGGAGCTCCTCAAGCGCTGTACAGGGAGCTCTTAGGACAGCTAGAGGATGACACAGTCTATCAAAAGAGAGTCCCATATTACAGGCAAGAAAGTGACAGGCATTTGGGGTATTTAATTCAAGTCAGCTTATAGGGCAAATGGCAGTGGGGCCCTCCCACAGAGCCAACCTATCTCCCGAGATGTTGCTGCAAGAAGAGGCAGCGCACTCTTACCTCAGGCAGGGGAGAGACAGGCAAGCTGCCTGCAAGGAGATGGAGGCAAGCAACATGTCTTTAAAGACGGCCCTCCGCGTTGAATATGCACTTGTTATAGCCATGGATGTCTCCTCTGAGTTCTGCTATGAGGAAACAGAGTGGCGACAGGACTTCCTAAGAGGAGCATCTACTGTGAATGTCACATGTGAGGGACAAAGGAAGGGGATGGGAGGGGAAATTGCCACGTTTCTCCTCACAGCCTCTTGTCGGCATTTTGAACTGCCACACTGGGAGCAGAAAGCACACGAGGTGGCAGCGCAGGGCTGGCCTGACGTGGGCTGAGCTCTGCCTTTTGTCCCACTCCCATTTGGGGTTTATGCTCCCTGAGAGGCCCCGTCTGAGCTGCAGCAACAGCTCTGGAGCAGACTCAGAGCCAGAAGCACCGCACATTATGGCTATTAGCTCCTCTTCCTCACGGCCTCGTTTGGCCATTTAGGCTGTATAAGGAGCTCTCTCATCTCTCTCCTGCCCTTTTACAGGGAGGAAGAGGACTTGCGATGCCAGAGCTGCTCTTTATAGTTCTGCGTAGACCGCTATCATTAAGCTACCACCAATGTATTGTTCTTTGCCAAAAAGTTCAGAGAACTTTATACACGTGGCGTTGTTTTGCACACAAACGTAGAAGCCAGTTGGGTGTGGATATGGACATGAATTCCAGTTCAGGTTTCCCTATAAAAATTGTGGGAGTTGGAGGTGTGATACTCTACGCAGTTCTGCAGAAAAAGGGTTTAGCCTGTATTTTAAATCTCAGCATTTTTTTTCAAATATTTTCACTTCATTTGCTCAAAAAAGCATACTTTTAAACTCCCTAAGTCACGTGAAGTTATTTCCAATAGGCGGGAGTTTTGTTGGATTTTCTGTCTAGGTGAAGGTGCAGGAAGAGAAGGGCCAAGAGAAAGCCAAAGGTGCCAATACCATCGTTATGGCAAAACCCTTCGGGCCAAGGCTTTCTGCAACAGTTGGAACAGAAGGGCCACGGGACGCCTGCCAGTGCTGCTACACAAATCCTGATAGATATCGGCAACCCAGTAAACATGACTCTCATACTAATTACAGTGTTTTGCTGCACATTTCCCAGAAGCTGTAGCTCCTTTCATTCAGCACAGGCTCTCCGAAGTTAACTAAGCCGCATTCACTGATCTAGACATTATAATCACTTCACCTCTCAGTAAGAGGGAGAGGCCTATAAACTCTATGGCAACCAATAACACCACCTACAAAAGTTCTCGACAAAAGGGTGTTTTTTCCTCAGCATGCTCACTGCTGCCCCGCAGAAACCTTTAGCAGAGTCAAGTGGAAGCTTATGGAGCGTACCGGGCATGAGTTCCCTCTTCAGAGGGGGATAAATCGCCCTAACAACATCTACAGCTTGAGGTCGATCACACTCGCTCTCTGTGCCATTCCTAGCTGAAGCCTTCCGTATAAACAGTCTAAGTTTGGTGAAAAATAGAAGATGAGAATCAGGAAAAGCTTAGATATGGGAAGTCCTCCACATCTTAGTCCTCCGCATCCACAGTCTTACCGTGGGTGATAGGAACTAATCTTCTAAGAAATCTTCTGTGATTAGACAGAAATTACTTCTGTGTCAAAAATTAAAATTGTACTGGACCAAAATAGGTATTTTTTATTCCTATACTTACTCCCTCTGTCACAAGTAAATAATCAGAAGCAGCTTGCTCTGTGAAAAGAACTGATCATTCATGTAGATACTACTTTTATAGGCACACACACATATACATATATATATGACTCATTTACTTGATTTAGGGTAAAGCAGTATGCATGCCAAATTGTGATATTACATGAAAAACAGGTGTTAGTCTTTCTGGACAAAAAGCCAAAATATCTCTTTTGTTAAGACTGATACTCCATTCTGCTTTTCATTTGTCCCTTCCACCACTCTCCCCATTTTTCACCACTAATTGCCAGTTTCATGCCTTGTTTGTTACCCTGGGCTAGGGATATGATCGTGCTGCTCACTGAATTGCTCTGGGAAGTGGCTCTGCTCAGGTCAGGGGAACCGCTTTTGCCATTACTCATTATCTGAAATGAGAAAAGCATAACAGTTATGGAAAAAGAGAATGATATCTACCTAAACCAGCATTTTCCTCCAAATGTAACCCCTTACTTGCTCCTTTAATAGCTATTTTTATGATTTGCAAAATGCTATTGTCCAAACTTCTTTTTGTCTGCAAATGCAGTTTTTTAGAATAAGTTTAAAATAAAATCATTAATTTCACATTTTCTATACATATTACAATAATTTGAGCACTTTTTAAAGAGCTTTTTTTTCCTTTGGCTAGTGTTAGCCCATTTTGCTTAATGCTACTAAACAACCTGTTGTTATTAGGGTAGATCTAGATCTTCATTCCTGTCTCTGATTGATTGGGATTTTGTTTTTTACCCCTAGATCTTTGTGTCTTATTCTTTGCAACTCAGAGGTCACCTTGACGATGCCTCCCTGTCCACTGTCTGTGGACTGGGGACGGTGCCGCAGGGACCCACATGGGCACCGCAGGGCTCCCACAAACTGGGAACCAGAACCATGGGACATGGAACATGGAACGGGGGCGCCCCCAGGCACGGGCAGAGGCGCCACCCTAGCAAGGCCTGCAAAGGAGAAGGGGCTGGAGGCCGTGGTCAGGGAGAGCATGGGCCCGCGCGGCTCCCCGCGCTCGCCCCACACACAGGCTCCTCCGTCACCCTGGTGGGCCCCGCAGCCACCAGGTGCCCCCGCCAATGGGCGGCCCTGCTCATACCTGAGCCAAGGGGGCAGCAGCGCAGGGCTCTGCCCACGTGGCAGGGACCCTGACCCCCCGATGTGGGGTGTCTGTGGGGAAGGACCCACTAATATGGGGGAGCTCCTGATATGGGGGAGGGCAGCCAATGCCGGGAGACATAATGGGGGGCAGGACCCCCACTGGGAGGGACGCCGATGGCGGGTGCACATCGAGGGCACTCACCGATGCGGGAGGGCTCCCACTGCTGGGGAGGGCAACGGGGGCGGCCGCTGGGTGGGGGAGCCCCGGAGCCGGGGCGCCGCTATGCGCGGGGACACGCGGCGGGCGCGGGGACACGCGGCGGCGGCGGCGGGCGCAGTGCGCAGGCACGGCGCGAGCGGCGCCCCGGGCGCTGAATAAGACGCCGCGTCTGGGGCCGGCGCGGCGCAGAGCGGCCATGGGGCCCGGCCCGTGGAGCCGCAGCTAGCGCCGCCGCCGCCCTCGCCCCGCCGGCCGCGGCGTGGGGCGCAGGTAACGCGGCGCGGGCAGCGCGGCGCCGGGTCGCTGCGGGCGCCGCGGGCGGGCGGGCGCGCGTGACCCCCGGGCGGCGGCTCCCGCCGTCCCGCACAAGATGGAGGGGGGCGGCGCGGGTCAGCCCGCGGCGGGGCCGGGCCCGGGCTCCCCCCTGCCCGCGAGGTGCCGCTGCCGCGGGGCTCGCGCCGCGCTGGGGAGCGGCCATGGCGGCCGTGGCGGCACGGGGCAGCCGTCCGGGCAGCGGGACGTGTCTGTGGAGGCAGCGGCCGCTCCGCTCCGCGGGGCCTCTCGTGGGGGCCGCGGGGTCATGGGGGACGCGGGATGGGGGCAGTGGGACGCGGGGTGATGGGGGACGGGGCAGCGGGGCGCCGAGGGCAGCGGTTGCAGGGCAGTGGGATGTGGCGCGCCGAGCTGCCCTTCTCTGTCCTGCTCAGCCCTGCCCTGCTCTGCCCGTCGCTTTGCGGAGCGTGTGGGCGCGCTTTTCCCGGTGGTTTTCCTTTCCTTGGCGTGCGCCGGCCTCGCACCCTGCCTGCTCGCCAGGCCGGTCGCGTCTCTGCATCAGCAGAGAGCAGTGAAGCTCCAAGTAAACAGGGGCAGGTTTCGCCATGGAAACTGAAGTTGCCAGGGGAGCCCTGCTGCGCTCCAGAGCTGCCATCCTGCGTCCCGCATGTTCCCGGCATCTCCGGCTCCAGCGGTGGGAGACTTCCCAAGAGGAAGCACCCTCCGTGGCCAGCGAGCCTCTCTGAGCTCATGCATCATGCAGATCTGGGGAGCAGCGACTCTCTCCTTGCAGCCAGAGTTTCCCAACATTGGAGCTTGCAGCTGCTCAGCCATAAAGGTGAAACAAATACGCAGCAACACCCCACGGATGGGGCTGATGCCGTGTTAATTCATCCTGTGTAAGCTGACACCGTGACACACGTTCCCCTCGGGTGTATGGAGAACCGCTTTCTCACGACCGTTTCATTTCCTCCGCCCCGTTCCTACGTAGCCAGAACCACAGCGCAGCCTCCCCTGCAGCCGCGAAGAGAGACCGGCCCCAGCTAAACTACCAGGCGGCTCCAATGAGCCGTCCAGGGGTGGGCAGCCTGCCCTGTCTCCAAGGGAAGCAAAGCAGGAGATTATTCATCAGCGTAAGGGCAGGAGTCCATGCACACACACACACAAAAAAAAAGGGGCATGTGCTGTAGGAGGAACATAATGGAGTCCTTGAAAAGAGTTAATGATGCTGGTAGCATCACCTTCATTTTTTTTTTTTTTTTTTTTTTTTCATTTTAGAAGGTGACTCTACTTAGATGCTCCAGCAACTCTCAACCAATAGATGGTTCTTTTGTTTTGATCCATGGTCAGCCTCACAAGCTCGTAGCATTTGGCTCATATTCTTGACCACAAGCAGCTACTCCTGCTTTAAATTGGTAAAGAGGTTGTGAAATGTGATTCCGGGCCCTATCATTCGCACAGATGAATTCCTCACCAAGACATTAGAAACTCCAAGCCATGCTATTTCTCTCTTTGTAAATCAATGTTTAGACAATACAGTTAATTCAAGATAAACATAAATATCTATATCAATTTTTGGAAGTCAGTTCACTTTTTTCACTTCCCATTGAGTTTTTGTGACTTTGTAATATATTATATGTATGATTTTTGTATACTACACTTACTGGTTCACATTCAGCAGTGGCTTCACTTGCTTTCCAGAATCCTGAAGAAATAAGGCCGAAAACTGACTGCAGCACCTTGGGTGGCAGCACAAATGACCTTCAAGAGGCCAGGCTGTCTGGCAGCAGACCTTGTCACAGTGGGTCAGCCCTTCTCCGTAGCCTTGACCCCACGGAGGCCCCTACACCCTGCCCTTCTGCCCCATGCCTGGTGCTCAGTGTGCTTAGCTGAGCAAGCCAGGTTGGAAGGAAATTGCACATAACTTCTTGAAGGAGCTGGGGTTGGTGTGGGAGTGAAGAGGACATTCTCCTGTGGAGCTTTTGTTGGCTGCCGTGTCTGCTGCTCTGTGAGATGCGGGAAATGCAGTGCTTGCTTAAAGCTAACCAAGAGCGCTTTCGGGTGTGATATCCTTGAGGTAAATCTGTGATATCCTTGAGGAAAATCTTGCCCGAGCGAGCCCGTTCATGAGAGCTGAGGCAGTTAGGACACATTACATTATCTGGGTTCGGTTCCAGACACTCGTTTATGATGATTCTTGCCAAATTCCCACACGATTCCTCTCTCCCTTGCCTGTCTGCAGAATGGGAGCAGACAGCAGTTACCTCCTTCCACAACATTAATGGTTGTGATGATATTGAAAAGGCTTCAGAATACTATTTTTATAGGCCAAGCCATTTCTCGTTTTTACTGAGTATCACTTTGTTATTCTTTCTTTTAATCGTGAAGCTTTCCATGATTTCTCTTTGCAGTATGCTTTGCTGGCTGCCCTTGACTGAATTGGAGTGGCTTGGTAATCTAGTGAACTATGTGAAGCTGATATAAACTGAGTTGTGACTTTCTGGTGCAAGTACTCATGAAGAGTCCCCACTGCACGGAGACTATCTTTAACTCCTTAAAAAGAAATCGGTCAGCTTAAATAATGCTGACCTGTATTGACCTCAGGCTTTTTGTAGGGGCTAGTATTACTGTAATGCACTCAGTAGCATCAAACTTATGCAGTCTTGTTCAGGCCTGGGACCTAATTTGTTAAATACAGAGTTTTTTTTGTGTGTGTTTATGTATTAGCAGGGCTTTGAGGATGGGGAAAGAATGGAAACATTGTCAGCACTTTTGATAGTAGGGAAAGTTCTAGTTTAAAAAGCATCTCATTGTGAGCTTGGACATTGACTTGGGCAGGTCACCATGCTGATAGAGCATTCACCTTTTTCATTTTTACCTGACCATGTTTAAGCACAGGGTTTGTACAGCCCCAGCATGGCTAGACTTCTACCTATACTTAGTCCCTACCTATATAATTCAAAGGCTCAGGCAAAAACGGAGATTAAAAAACCTTACCCAGCAGTTTGGAAAACTTGTAGGTTGGCTCTTCTGCAGCATCACTAACGAGGCCTGTCTTTTTTTAATGAAACCCTTGGTTGCAGGTAGGAAGGATGAGCTCCTACGCTGACATCTGCGGCTCCAGGCAGGCACAGGGCAGCACTGAGGGAGGCCAACAGCGCTACGGAGTTCGCTCCTACCTGCATCAGTTCTATGAGGACTGCACGGCCTCCATCTGGGAGCACGAGGATGACTTTCAGATCCAGCGATCGCCGAGCAGATGGAGCTCTGCGTCCTGGAAGGTATTGCCCATGGCTGGTGATTGCAGGGAGAAGCTCCTCCATGTTGAGATTTTCGCAAGGAACTCGTTATTTTGGCCCAAAAAGGCCCTCTGTTGCTCAGGTGTCAGTGAGATGAGTGAACAACCGTCCTCCTGAAAGCAGGGCTCCTTTACCAAGGGGCATCAAATTGTTGGGTCTTTGGATACTCTAGTTTCCCTGTCACAAGGAGCCCTTTCACTGAGACATCCAAAGCAAGTAGCCCCGTCTGGGAAATGCTGCCTGTAGCACGCTCTGCTCCCAGCTGCAGAGATCTCTTCCCGTTGTTAGGAATAACGATAGCAGGCCAAGAGCAGTGACACTAGGAGGAAGTGAGGCATCCATCAGGAAAGCAGGAAGACTTTTCCTTAAGGTTAGGAAACTTGACAGAATCTGAGAATTAGTGAGATAACCACGGTGGTCATCTGATCCAAGCTCTCCACTCAAGGTAGGGCCATCATCTGCAAATCAAACTTACAGTTAAAATGTGCTAGAAATACTTTGTGATCAGCTCGTGCTAGAGCAACCTCCTCCATCCTGGCAAGGGAGTGACACTTTGCGGAGGAAAAGAAACACGAGGGATACAGCATAGACCACGAGCAGGGATTGAAAGGGTGGTGATTAGTTAAAATAGTAATTAATTACATAGAGCTGTAGTTAAATTGTGATCCTCTCTCTGTGACTGACCTTGTGTAGTAGCTTTCATAGGTGAATGTGCCATTTGTTTCCAGAAATGCCAATGTACACCCTAATTTATATAAGGATTAATTGCAAAAACATAGTTTATCCACATGTTCTAGTAAGGCCATATATGAGCTGAAAGAAATCCAGCAAAATTCGTTTAGAACTGAGCGCTGTTGCTGCAAACACTGTCCAGCCTAAATGCCTTCCATTACCACTTGCTAACTGGAAACACAAAGGCCATGTTCCCTATTAAAGGTCTCTGTTTTTCAGGTGGGACTCATCTCTGGAACGATTTTTATGCTGATAGGCTTGGCAGTTCTCGTCGTCGGTTTCCTCGTGCCCCCAAAAATCGAAGCCCTGGGGGAGAATGATTTTGTGGTGGTCGACCACCGCGCCATGCAGTTCAACAGGTCCCTCGACGTGTGCAAGCTGGCGGGGGCTGTCCTGTTTTGTCTCGGAGGGACCGCCGTGGCCATGTGCTTGCTGGTGTCTGCTTTTGCTAAAAGTTACTCCAAAGAAGAGAAGTACCTCCAGCAAAGATTTAAAGAGAGAATAGCTGATCTGAAAGCCCATGCCAACCCTGTCACAAAAGCGCCAGCACCCGGAGAATCAAAGATACCTGTCACTCTGTCCAGGGTTCAAAACGTCCAGCCTTTGTCTGAAACCTGAGCCCTCTCCTTTAGGTTTGTTTCTCACTTGTACATCAGTTTATCGGGAAATATCAGCTGTTGTCGGCATACCTGCTAGTAATTACATCAAGTGCGCTGCTATACAAGCATACAGCTGACTGAGAACCTGCTCCCAACGCAGATTTAGGACTGGAAGAAGTGAAATTAGAGCTGTGACCAGTGTGTTCAGTGTGTTAAAACATTTTAACCTATGTTGAACCAAGGAGTCCTTGCAACAGTGATTAGCCATTTAGCATTATCAGACCGTGGCCCTAGAGAATAGATGGTTGTGACAGCTGCCCTAGGGGCAGCCTGCATCCCCCTGTTCATATGAGCTGGCCCTTTTGTTTTGGTTTGGTTTCTTCATGCTTTTCAGGTATTGTTTGGTCTTACTCCCCGGCCGTGCTGCCCGGGGAGCTGAGGTTCTGCCCTTGTAACTTGCACTCGTCCTCCCATCTCGTTTGTCTCCCGCAGCGAAGGAAGAACGTGCAGGTAGCACAGGCGACACCTTGGGCTGCCCTTAGTTTGAGCCCAGCACCTTCCCTGTGGTGTTACTGTCTGTTACTTTGCTTTTAATCATTGCTACATTAGCAAAAAACCCACAAAATCAAAGGAACTCATGGGAGGTTTGATACTGGTTCCTTCATCATGTTATGTTTGAAGCTCATAAAACCTTATTTTGGTTTTGACAGGATGTGGATTATTAAGTGTCATTTGACATGCCCAGGCCCCGTATTCTGTCAGTATATTGTTCTCATGTTAGATGACCCTAACATACTTACTTAAAGGCATTTTTAAATGCTGTTTATATTTTTATAGGTAATAGAGTTATGCTTAATCAGATAACATTTGTGCAAATGCTTACCTGAAGATTTGTCCTTTCACTGAAGAACGTTAATTCTTTTGTCACCTGGGGCAATTACTTCACTGTCTTAATCTATGGATTTAAATTAAACCATATAAAAGAGATGTGACGTTAGTATTCTCCAACAATATGTGCCACCTTATAGTTCTGTCTATTTTTTGAATGGATTGAATAAAATTCTAGGTCTGAGCCAATCATAGATTTTGTGAAAAATCTCAGTCTTCTTAAATGTATTTCTCTATAACATTTCATTCTGAAAGTAGAAATCAACGGTCAAAATCGACGGGTTTCTTAGGACAGCTTATGTTTCCAGATTTCCAAGTGAAAGAAAAAAAATCATCTTAAGGTTGAATCCAGATGCTTATACCCTAATGACAGGTATGTGATAACAGGTACACTCCTTTCCATGCTCATACAACATTTCTTGGTCCAGAACTCACTTCAGGCTTCCACAGCATAAATAAACCAGATTTTTTGTGTTTGGAAATTTCTGTTGTAAGAACTGAGAATCCAGAGAATTCCACTGGATCTGTAAGAGTTATGGTGGATGACAACATCATAGGTGAAACTGTATTATCTCTGAAAAGAAGCAAAACAGGCTACCTCAAATGCAGTTGCAGGGTCCAGCATTTGAACACAAGAGAAGATGGACAATTTAGAGCCTATCACAAATAAATGATTTCATAGACTAAAATGAAATAGGCCTTGGTGCATCAGAGAATTTTTTGGCACTGATAAATTAGAGGCAGAAAAGCACACTGCACCCAAAGCTTAAAAATTAGCTTGCATCTTTGGGGGCAAAGCAGATAGCCGGTACTAAACAGGGTGAAATGAGGAGGCTGGTGAGGAAGCAGCTCCATGAGGCTCCAAGGAAAGCCAGCAGGGATATTCCCAGTGAGCTTCTGCAGGCCAGGTGAGGGCTGCCGCTCGCTGCTGGTCGTGAGTTACCTCGGGTCCTCATTGCTTTCTTCTCAATCTGGGTTGAATTTTGTTTACTACGTCTTCCTTTCACTGCTGTCAGGCCAGCGGTGTGTGGGCGGCAGAGTCAGGCCAGCCTGACCCCTTCAACACAGCGTTTTTAATTAAAAATTGCACGTAGGGGGAAAAAAAAAAAAAAAGTGACATTAAATTTTGCAATGAAGTTCACTGAAGGAGATGAGGGTCATGGGTCTGCATCTATTACTGAGGCCCATCTCTCCACCTATGTTTTGTCAATGCTACATGAAAGATTTGAGCAAAATCCCAGCCATGAAAGCAAGCATAGCTTGGGTTTGTTTATCCAAAGCAGCTCCACAGATCTGCAGCGTGCTCCAAAACACGCACAGCGTGGCCACCCGCCTTCTCCTGCCCAGGTTTTGTCCAGAGGATGGCAGACAGGATCAGGAACAGAGCAGGAATGAGCACTGGGCACGGGATAACGCCGGCCACGCTTCGACGCCATGAGGAGGGCTGCGTGGGTGAGTGAGGGCATTAGCCGTGCACGGAGGTAAGAAAGTTGGTGAAGCCTCCTGGGACAGGATGCGCGCCCGGGATTTAGCAGCAGAAGAAAAGCTGCTGACACAGGCACAGCTAAAGCTCTGCACAGGTTTCATCGCGTTAGACCCTCGTTGCAGTTGCTTAGCGCGGCTCTGAAACCAAGAACTGTGGAGGCTGAAATCTTTCACAACAGGCAATCTGTGCCAGGCGAGGCTTGTAGAAATGCTCAGTAGAAACATTCAGAGAGGGGGAAAAAAAAAAAAGAAAAAAAACGGCTGTTAAAATGTTTTCATGTGACGTTTCATCACCTTCGCAGCAAGGCCAGCGCGGCGCTTTCCTCGCTAGGTCTGGCCCGGCCTGTGGGGGTCACCCAGGCCTACCCTGGCAGCACCCACCTGCACCAGCGTGTTGCCCAAGGGGCTATCAATGGCCTCCCAAACGCAATTAAGTCCAACTCAAACAGCAGAGACCTGATTGCCACTCGTGGACCTCCCCACTCAACATCGATCTTTCAGCTTCTTCATGTCCACCCTGTTTTTTTCCCCCGTTCTGGTCTCATTTGGCTTGAAATTACAGTGAAACTCCTTCTAGGCCAGCACTATTTTCTCAGTAATCATGGTGAAAGAAATCACATTTTTTCAGCCTGACTGCTAATCACTGGCTTAATTTTGATTAATGCGTGCTCTCCTGATGGCTCCATCCGCTTCCCTTCCCGCCTTGCCCAGCAGTAGTTTCTCTTTAGCATCTATTCCCCTCTTCTCCCCCAGCTGTCCTGACCCCTTTATTTTCCTTGCAGTCCCAGGGCACAGTGACTCACAGGCTGAGGCGAAGCGGCAGGAACATCCCCTCCTCCCAAGCTGCCCGTCAGCACATTTAATTCCCAGCTTCTGCTGCAGGGCCCTTCGCAAGCGCAGGGCTCCTCATCACATGCGAGCACAAGGAAACTGCTGCATGGAAACGGCAGCGTGGGGAGGCTGCAGCCTCCTGACCAGCTCCTGGAGCTGGGAGCGTGGCCAGGGTGGGAGCCTGGAGCAGCCGCAGAGCCTGAGCCCAGGCACCTTGTCCACATCTGGGCTCCGCCAGGTCATTCCCAGCACACTGCTTGTCCCCGAGCGACATGGTGACACATGGGGAGACGGCACACACTTCTCTCCCGTTTCAAACATGTAGGGATCCAAGTGCACCTTCAGGGGCCTTCTGGTGTCTGGACAAGCAATCCACCCACACGCCGACTTTCTCCAGCTCTTTCCTGGACACTAGGCAGACCACACGGTGCGTGTTTCCCGCACTGATACACGTCATACACATCAAGCAGGGTGAAGTTCGGCTTTTCTCTCAGATAATTCACAGAGGGCTTGTCCTGCAGCTCACCCCTCCCATATTAACAGCAAGTCGGGGAAATGTTTCTAATGGACATGCAAACAGAAAAGGAGGAACACAAGTAACTGCTTTTACTGTTTTGTCTATTCACTTGCAGTCGCTTTTTGCAGGCTGACTTTTTTCCCTAATTCGCCATTTATGGGCTTTTGCAAATAAAGACAGAAGATCATTTTTAAATACTCCTAATAAGCCAGTCAATTTAATGCTACGCTCGGATATGCTGTTCCAGGAATTACATCTTCTAGACTAACTCCTTTAGTGCGTTGCTGAGCTAAAGGCACCCTCCAGTCTGATACGACAAATAATGCGTCTGTTCGGCTCGGAAGAGCCTTTCGGGAATGTCATTATTGCCCTGCGTCTGCTCTTATAATGACTTCAGCATCTGCTGCCCTTTCTCTCCGTCTCCTCCAGGAGCCTCATGCCCTGGCATTTCCTTCCTCAGGCTCTGCGTCCATTTGCAGAGCAGCGGTCGGGGGGAGGCATCGGGGTCCCTCGCTGCGGGGCGCCTGCCTGCCCCACGGCACCGGCAGCACCGGCGCGTGTGGAGAGGTGACATGGAAGCAGCCACAGGGAAGAGCCACAAGGGGGGAGGCCGCCAAAACGCAGCCCGTCAGACAGTGCTGCTCATCATCTGTCAATGAATATCAAAAGCACGGAAAAGCTCTAAAGCCCATGACTAGGACTGCGTGGCTAACATCTTGCTGGAAGCTGATATTTTAACTCTTTGAATACCAATATTCCTGCCCACCCCAGAGGGCCAGGCACGCACGAGTACTTTATCCCTGGGTGGCTGCGCTGCTTCTCACATGAGGATACATTGTCCCTTGAGGCTACAGTGAAAAAGAAATCTCTTCTGCCAGTTCTTACGCAGACCAAGGGCCACGCTTGAACTGTGCCCTTGCACGGGGATTTCTCCTGAAACTGGAGCAAATCTGTGCCGAGACACAACCCCTCATGCTAAAGACTGCTGTCTTTCTGAAGAAAAATAGACTATCTTCCTGAAAATATGAACAATAGAAGGGAAAACATTTAGAAGGCTGAATAGCACTCATCAGGACTTTCATGCTCCCATGAAAGGCTGATTACATTACAGCTCGTTAGAATTTAGTTTAAGCTGTTAGATGACTCTTATTTATAAATGTTTTAAGTGTGTTAGACACTGAGCATTTGAGGGAGTGGGAAGAAATGGCATAGGAACCACTGGCAGACAAAAGCTACCAACAGAAAAAGAGGGCAGAGTGTCAGTGTACAGATCTCTGTTTCTTCTAAATATTATTTCCAGGTACAAAAAATTCGAGGCAAGTATGTTTTCCAATTTCAATAGGTCATTGAAAAAAATCTTAATTTGGATAGTTTTGGATGTTCATTTAATTTCAGACTTTGGAGGATGAAGAACTTGCCGAAGGCTGTTCCAAGTCTCAACCTGCACTGATAGTGAGTCCTCTGCCTGGTAAAACACCGAGTTCAACCAAAGAGCCCATTCATGGCAATGCCAATGCAAGGTTTGCCTCGATTCAGCAGAGCAAGCCCACGCCTCCAATTAGGTCTACAAACTACCCAGGTCTGAGTGAGGCATGATGCAATGTTTGCCATTTTCCTGCCATGCCTTATGCAGAAGGCTCCAAGCGGGTAATCCCTGCTGCTTTCTCTGGCTGGTTAAGCGTTGTTTGATTGCTTTTATAACGCTACTGTGCAGATTATTCCACCTCAGGATTAATTAGAAAGGTACAGAGAGGATTTCTGTGTGTTGCTTCTGTCACTAGCACTTACAGCTATTTTATTCACTCTGCTCTTTTACCTCTGCTAAATTTTAAGTGTCTGCTTAAATCCCACTGACATCAAAGAGATTTGAGCAGAAGCTTAATTGCTCCAGCAAATCACAGAATCACATATATTTAAGACCTCTGCTACATTTTGAACCTATTTTGAACCAATCTCAAACATAGTATTTCCTTTTATCTTTATCAGACAAAGGACACACAAATCACAGATATTTTAGAATTACCACAGGGTTACAATGACCAAGACAAACAATTCTAATCTTGTTCCTACGTTTTTAGTGTACTATTTTTTATACTTACACTGCCAATGCTCAGAAACATGCTGAAGGATCTCTACATACTTCTACTCCATTAGAAAAATATATTCAATAATTGCTAGAAAAAGTGCAGATGTTTGTACGAGCTTCAATCGCTACAAATAGTTCTAGACATTCTTCAAGCAGTGCTTTGAGTTCAGTTACTTCATAAATGTCATATTTTCCTTACTGGCATGAAATCAACAAAAACGACAATTTCTCACAGCAAGCATTTATCAGCATTAGCACTAAAGAAACCCACTATTCCTTTTGTATTATTAATGAAATTATGCTCACAGTTGTATTTCTATGAACTACAAATTATTGAAATGACTAGCAGAGAAGCAGTAAGAGCGAGGGCATCGGTGTCAGGAGAACTAATACTGTGGGTCAGTGACTTATTCACTGTTGCAAACAAAGCCACAGACGGTCAGAAACCAGCCTGCTCTGGAAGACGATGATACACTTTCAAGCACCAAGGCTATAGAGACGATTCATAAGCACAAAACTTGCCACCAAGTTTTACACAAAACTGCTAGGCTTATCCCAACATGTTCCACTGACAGCAATGATTTCAAGATAGTTTCAGGCTGGGTTTGAGCTCATTCATAATTTTATTCATTAATAAATGAAATTTCTCATGGACTGATTCACAAATCAGTCCAAACTCATCTTTTTTAAACTCATCTGCTAGATTGCCTTCCTTTATTCTTTCACTACGTTAAATTTGTTCAATTGTCAGCACTTCGATCAGATACACACCCACTTCTAAAAGAGGACACAACCCTCGGAATTTAATAGGCTGTCCTACTCCACAGCCCAAACGCTAGTGATGCAGAACAGGAGAATCACCGAAGCTTACTGCTGAAGTGAGGACAAGCTGTGGTGGTGTAGGCTGCCTATGTGCATTCACAGCACTAAATAAAGGATATTTCTGAATGTAAATGATGTGAATGATCCTAAAGAACATGTTGGAAAGCTGCTACTCAGGACCATCAGGACTGACTCCTCATGGTAGCACACCATTTTTAGTGCGCGGAACTCCACTGACTGAAGAGCCTATCCCTTATATCCTAATTTTAAGCTTGGAAAACACATGTATTGCATGGAATCTAAAAGAATACTACACATTCCCATTAAAAGTCACAATCATATCTCTTTTCTAAACTAATCTATACAGAAGTTCTGCCATCCAACTCACCTGTCTTTTTTTCCTTTTTTTTTTCTCTTACACGTTCTAGAACAATGTCATACATATGGCTGATTCTAGCACTGTTGACCACTTTATAAAACAGAATAGTTCTTTAATTTATGATATTACTATAGAAAAGTCTTACATTTTTCCCGCTCAAATTCCATCAGAAAGTCACACCTTGAAACAATAATTCAATCTTCTCTTCATAAGTATTAATGTTTATTATCTATGTCATTCCATATTGCATTATCTCAAGACTCTACATGTGGTACTCAACTTTCTTCCCATTATAAATTATCAATCAGAAACAATAACACCCTCTATATTTAAAATATTGTAATCCTTCATTTTCTCCTCATTACATTTTTTTTTTTTTTTTGTATCTATGCAACTGCAGCATAGTCACTGCTCTGGTCATTTTTTTCACTTTCTTGTGGGCTGGTGATTGTCACCCTTGGATTTGTGGATGCTCTTCCACGAGGGGAGTCAACCTAGAGAAAAAAAGAATCAAAGCCACATGATACTAAGTTCATCGAATCACAAAGATTTCACTTCATTTCATTTCAATACAGTGTTAGCACATCACTTTAGATTTCCATGAGGAACTGTTAAAGTGAAAAAAATATTTTCCAAAAGCGATCTTGTTAGCACTCTTGTTTAGTTTACACTTATATGATTTCCAAAGGGGAAAGTACTTAAATAAGTTCTTTTCTCCCTCCTTCATCAGACATCAGGTTGCCCACATATCCATTTAAAGTGAACATTCACTTGTTTTCTCCACTTCCATAACGACTTCAGCATCTCTAAAATGAATTTTCATCAACATATCAAGCACAGAATAAATTCAGGCCCCAAGAAAATGTCATGTTACTCAGCCCTCTGTTAACTTAATTGGAAAGTGTCCTTGTGCGTCATAGAAATAGAAGAAAAAAAAAGAAAAAATCTCAGTTGTAAGGAGGCACAGAGATATTCTGCAGGGCACAAGAGGCACAGGAACACACTTTCTTTTCCAGCTGTCCGCAGGCAGGGTTCCATAGCAGGTCGTTCTGCTTTTGGTACTCAGGAAGCCAGATGGGAAGTGACCGTGGCATTTGGCAAATTGAGCACTTGCATTTCCCAAATTCTGCTCAGTGGTCAGCTCACTTGACATTGAATATAGCTCATTTGATTCCTCTGGGCTGCCTGCCTCCGTGTAAACCAGCAGCCTTTTGTCAGCTACCCTAAACTACAGGCCCTTTGCTTCTAATCCAAACCAAGTGCCCTGTTTTTAAGGCTCAGTCTATCTAATCCCTTTTCTAACATTTTAGGAACGGAGATGAGAACTGCACAAAGCAATAGTGAAAATCCTATGTTAATCTGAACTTCTGTGAAAGCTCACTCACAAAAATAATAAATGTAGTTTGGAAATATATAAGGAGATATATATATATAGAATATATATTTCTGGTGCTTTTCTAGAAATTCTGGTGCTTTTCTAGAAATCACTAGATTTTTTTTCCAGCAAAAAAATCCAGCAAACTCACCAAGATTTATCAGTGCAAAAAAAACATACTTTCTCAATCAGAGGTCATATATTGTAATTACTGATGTAAGAGAATTATACTAAAAGAAAACAGCTTTCCCCAAAAAACTTAAGTTCTAGTAGATAATCTGAGGGCCTTATCAGAAGTGAGTTAAACAGAGAAGCCTAATGGTAAGACAAGTAACTTAAAACCAGTAATTTACAGATTTGAAAGCGTAAACATTTACCTGATTCTGATTGTCAGAATCCTCTTGTTCTTTTATTTCTTCTTCAAGCTGAAGGTCACTTTGGTTGTTGAGCTGCTCCATTTCCTCACCATTTTCTTCAGTTGCCTTGCCATTTGAAAGGGTGACCTCCTCTTCCTCTGCTTGGTTGAAATTCTCTCTTTCTTCTGGTTTATCATCATAATTCCCATCTAACTTTTTCTCACTTTCTTCCTCTTCTTTTCTTTCTTCAGCAACTTCCTCACCTTCCTTTCCATTCACTTCTGGATATTCTTCTCCTCCTGTATAGGTCTCCCCATCCTTGTCATTCTCCTCTTCTGCATTTTCTTCCTCATCTACAGTTTCTGCTGGTCTCTGATGAAAGGAAAAGCAGCAGCGTTATGAGACAATTTTAAGATAAATGCTTCAAGCAATGCTGAGATGTGACATTCATCAGAATCGGAACTGCACCATTACTGGGGAGCAAGCCTGCTAATGGGAGATTTATCTACACAGACAGAAAATGTTGCCCTTGCACTAACATCCTGTATTGCACTCGTACTCTACACAAAAACAGTTAGTGAGATCAAATATATTTCACAGGATTAACCAGTTTGACCATACATGCACAACCAGACCCAAGCAGATTGACCTCCCCCAACAATAGCTCTTTGGTTCCTGCCATTTCTGGTTCTTGACCATTGTGGCACTTAGCAAATACTTTTCTGTCACAATAAAATACTGCAGATCACGAGCCCCAGAGGTGATTCCCATTTGGACCACGGCACGGCACAGCAGCCAGTCCTGTCATGCAGCCTGTCTTCTTCACACCCACAGAAAAGGAGCAGGAGAGATGGTGCAGATGCACTGGTCACATCCATAACAACATTCATCTTCCCAGAGATCTCTATGTAGGGTTGCATAGTTATGATTTGTACGACTTTCTCTACATTTAAAGTTGAATTTTTCTGTGTGGAGTCAGAGAAGTATTTTGTCCCATACTGTGAAGATGGGTACACAGAAACTCACTGTAGATAAAGCCACTGGCAGCATCATTTGATGACAGCCTGCAAGACTGATGCACGTGCTACCTAGTTTTTGTCATTTGTCTTCCAGTTTCAGCTTTCAAGATTTACCTGACTGTTCGTGAACCAGTGCCCCCACTGCCAAGATGACTTATGCACTGGTGCATAAGCTTGAATGCAAATAAAGAGTAAAAATCCCACAGGAGTGAAAGGATGCCTGCCTCCCACACAGCCTTGCCAGAATCTAAACCTAGAGCAAACAAGCTAAAAGACAGGTTTTCTCTTAGTCAAAGATGATTAGAATTTTATTATCATTAGTGGTTCTTAAGTAGGCAGTTATCTGCTGCACAGCAATAAAATCTGAATTATGAAGTCCCATATCCTCTGTAGCACTGGCATTTCCAAGGATTTCCCTCATCACCTTCAACAGATGAGTAAAGGCCAGTTTAACACCACCACCAATTGACTGAAGCCGCCTGATGAAATACCTCGTTGTCACACTGACAGTTAAGCAGCAACACAGGACAACTTTATTATGCCAGGGCACAAGAACCTTTTGACACGGTGTCAAACAGGACAAGTTACTGCATCTTAACGAGCCACAGATTCCCAATTAGAAATGCTACATAGTTACCTGACTGGCTAAATACTAGCTCAAAAAAATGTTTTCTGAAGTATAATGGTCTCAATGTATTTCTTACTCAAACCTCCCTGCCTCACTTCCACCTGGTGGCATCAAACGGGTCCGATTACCACTGAAATAAAAATTAAAATCAAACCTTTACACACACCTTTAAAGAAGTCAGCACGTAAAAGCAAACTTGAGCCAATTCTCGTAGCTGTCAGCATATAAAGAGAGCAAACATCTGCAGAACCGTGAAACCTCTCGAATTACCTGCTAATCTGCCACATGTGACCTACTAATTTGCTTTCATTTAACTAAGAAAGTTTGCAAATTTGGATCCTGACAAGAACAGGGGAGCACTGGATGGATTTAATACACCAAACAATTCTCATCAAAAGCAGTCTTTTAGTTTGTCTTTAGCTTTTTTACGACAGAACAAACATCAAATGAAGAAAAAATAAGGAAAGATGTCAGTAAATGTGAGCTATCTTAATCAACAGTAGTAGTGTTCTAAGATCACTGCCATTTGTAGCTTGTGTTAACAGCACCTACTTGCTAGCAGGTATAAGAGTACATAGGTGTTACAGAATATGTGCCATGACCTTGACTGCCTTGGCATCATGGCTCATTTTACACCACAGAGAGGGGTGTGCAGGCTCCATGCCACCCCATCGTTACACACACATATACATCCTATATATCCCAGCGCATCTGCTTTTCCTGCCTTTGCTGCCTTGGCAGAAACCTTTGGCGTAGAAGCCCAGTGGCAGTAACTTCCTAACTGTTAGGTTAGCTAGATTCGTTTAGACCTTGTCTGTCTAAAATAGAAACAGATACAAATTATTTAAGAGTCGAAACTGTGAACAACATAAAAGTTAAACACAACATATTGTACTTTACCCAGGAACTTAGGGGAAGTTCATGGGGGAAGTTCACCAGCACAGGAGAAGCGCTTCAGAACACACAGCAGACCTAAGGCAGGACTGCAGGATGGAGAGTGAAGGCCAGAATCACCCATCAAATCACATGAGGCCCTTTACATGAAAAGCATGATATTTTCTGTTGAAATTTTACCGATCTATTTTGCTATGCTATAGAGTCAAAGAAATCAGTATGCTCCATATTAAATGCATATTCTTCAGTGAAAAGGGGAAATGCCTAGTAAGAGTTAGGTTTTTTTTGTTTTGTTTTTGTTTTTGTTTTTTTTTTTGTATTTAGGAAGAGAGAGAATGGTAATGTGCACATAAATATGCAGGGAAGACAGAGAGAGATTTGTCGGGTCTAAAGCCTGTGAATACTGTACATGCTTAGCTTTACTTCCCTGAGCATTTCCAGCGATTTCAATGAACCTGAAGGATCGAGCTAAAGCCAACAAATAAGTGCTTATAGGTTAGGGCCTAATTCAAAGTCCCCTGCAGTAAATGGCAACCTTTTCATTGATTTCAATACACTCCAGTCCTATCTCCACCTACAAAATGTCTATTGTGTACACAGGAAGTTAGTGCAAACTGTGTTCTTTCAGTCCAGATAAATCAGGATGTATCTACTGGAAGCAAAGTATGTTGAGTCAGAACTTAATGTCCTCGTAGAAATTATCAGGCTCCTTTTTTAGAAGTCAGCAATGATCTTGTTTACCCAGGGATGAGCAGTGACATTTCACATCTCAGTCTTTAGCTTTTTATCAGTCATCGTTTAAATAACCAGAATATTTCCATGAAGAGCATCTGTAGATAGAGAATGCATGAGATGGAGAGCTGAAACAGATGTGGGATTTTGCTGTTCCCTTTTGCATGTAAGTCTGAGTTAGGCTTTGAACCACTGTGTAGCTTTACATGAGGCAGTACAAGTAAATTACAGTAGGGCTTCCCATGAAACCACAAGGTAATTCACTTTCAGAGAACCAGTTTTAGCTCTGGACATGAGTGACCACAGTCTATTTGGTAGTATAACCTTGTAATACAACTTTACAATACAGCTAAACAGACATGACTACCATCTCCACTGATGTTTTGCAAATATTAACGTCCAACAGTCAACAGGAGAGATTTCAGGGTCTTAACTGAACACAAGTGGTACTTCAAAAATTCTCTGTTTGGGTGACAGCAACCCATCAGCTGTAAGCAATGGTAACTACACATGTATCCTGTAATAAACATGAAGGCAAGCATGCCTGTCTTCTTCCAGTCCTATGTCCTCATCATGAAAGACAGCGAAACAACGTGAACTTGACAGCAATAAACCTAAGACTGGAGAAGCGTGAGGTGATCACATTCTTATTCCTTGAGGTCATTTTCATAAAGAGTAAATGTTTCTAGGGCAGGAGAGTGCTGCATCCTTTCCCAGGGACTGTGACAGATTGTTTTCATTCATCCTACAGCCAGAAGAGCTCACAAGAAGGTTTTTACTTTTCTTTTTGTATGATTGCAGAAAATATAAAGTAACCTTGTAACTTGCTTAGCTCACTTGATCTTTTCAGTGCAGACACTGCTTGTGCGGCTCCCCAGTTGAAATTACTGTAGCTAAAATAACTAGCTTTCAAATTGCACCTTCACGATTGTGAGCATGAATCTTTGCTTGTCATGGACTATCTATAAGAAGACACACCACCAAAACCAGACTATAGCCAAGGCTACAGTCAACTAAAGGCACATAGAATAACTGAAGTCACTGTCATTCTAACAAGGCTGAAAACATGGCCCCAACTTGCTCTCTAGAGTCCTCATACTTACTAGGCTGATAGAGAAGAGCACGAAATTCATTTTGCATTCAAGAGGTAGGTTGCTTGATGGCATTTTTAATCTCAGCAAAAACAGAGTGTTCAAAAAAGAAAGATGTGTTCTAATTACACTCATCACGCTACCGTTCATTAAGAGCTACATTAACAAATGCCATCATCATTCAAAAGCTGTAAGTCAGGAAATCTTTAGGCACTGAAGCATTCGGCTTCTCCTCCTCCAGGGATGCTAATGTAACCTCTCAGTTGGTTTGTGCATGACTGATTCTAGAATACTGAGAAATGCAACATCACCAATCATTTAAGACAAATTATTTTATACCATTAATGTAAAACATAATTGTACTTTACTGAGACCGTTTGGAAACGTCTGCTTAGATAGTGGTCACAGACAAGCAACGAGGCAGGCAACAAAATTTTAATGGTCACCCACGTTGGCCCAAACACATCCAACAGATACAGCAGCAGGAATGCTGAACTCTGAATGCAGCAATCATCTTAAAAATCAACTGCCCCTGCTAGCACCTAGTCGAGAGAGCTTTGCAGCTGCACTGCTCAGATTCCAATAGCGAAACATTTTGTTCCCGAACCAGATAGGGTTGCTAAGTGACAGCAGCACACTTATCTTGCACATCATTTACAAAAGCCAAGTACTTAAAAACAAGGAAATGAATAGTTAAGCGTTCTTGAGGCTTGCATTTCTCACACAGTAAACGTGGAGCTGTTTCTGAAGGTATAAAAAGTATTCATCCCCACAACAAAACAACTTATTGATGAGTTTGATGCATTTTTACAACTGTGGTGCCTAAGTCCCTGAGTTTGATTTTCCATAAGATTGAAGTACCCAAAATGAAGGGAAGTGGCAGGGCTGTAGAAATTGTGGAGACAAACGGGCTTGCCAAGTCCATTCTTCAGTTACAACGTGTGGTAAATAGATATGCACAGACTTCCCTAATCACAAGAAGGCCGTGACAGAGATGGAAATGTTTGATCAGGCTCTTAATTTTCTTAACTATACCCAAGTGTAGTAACATTTTTCTTCACCAATTTTACTGACCAAAAAAAAAAAGGGTCTAGGTTTCCAATGACAGTAATTCTGTACGTACAAGAAAACTGACCCTTCACTTCACACTCAACACCTTACAATGCAGATGATCCGTTGAGCACCGTCGTAGATACTGGCACATGTGAAAGCTACAAAGCATTCCAAACGATGCCATGCTAATGTCACAGAAATACATAAAAGGTTTCTTCTTCCAGCATATACTCTTTCCAAATGCCATTCTGAAAGTCTTACTGATGTAATGCAAAATGTTTGCTTCAGAAGAGTTCTGGCCTTTATAATACAATCAAGGAATGTCTCTTGGAGCAGCCAGGCTATTTTAAAGCTGAATCAATGCAAACTTAAAGAGTTTGCCTTCAGCAATAGGGCAGATAAACATTTTGTTCAGTTCTCTGAGGTGAAGCTTGGGTCTTTAAAGCCAAATGTATACTTCATCAACAAAACCGTAAGTGAAAGGTGAAAATTTTTTGCAGCTGCTGATACACTCCAGCTACACGGAGGGCACCGAAGGGAGCTCTACAGTTTCACATTCACATCGCAGCCCAGAAAACTCAGAAAAATGAGTGGCATCAGGACTGCATTAACCAGTGAACATATCTGGAATAGTGGAAGGTAAATGGCTAGCGAGAGAACCAGGAGTGCAACCATACAAAACAGTCACCCAAATCACAGCCCATTAGACAAATTTAACTCCCAGTCATCTTTATAAACACACCCCAAAGAGAGAGGGAGATGGGGATGACAGGTCTGAAGGAAAACCAAATAATTGAGATGAATTGTTCATGACATATCTTAGTAGCCAGTTCCACATTCCCGTGGCAAAGCAGGTTTGCACAGTAATACACCTGAATTCCATCTTAGGGACCCTGCACTCCTTGAACAACTTTGCAGCTCATAATTCTCACGCTTACTCATCTTTACAACTTTATTTTAGTTGAAGAGAAAGTAATAGTTTTTTCTCCAAGCTTTTCTAGCTGAAAATTCTCATATCTTAGAAAATGGCAACCTGGAACATATCTATACTATTAACAGCCGATGCAAGTAACACATTTAGTCAGCATTTCAAATATGAAACTTCTACTCTTTCGCTCCCTCCTACCAAGAACTGCAAACACCTCCCAAGGAAAGCGGCACCGCTCCCCAGCTATTTGCACGGCTGATTTCACAGTCTCCCACCAGTTTCCACTGATGCTGACACAGTGAGGTAAACAACCAAACTGGAGTAAAGCTGCGTGTCAAAAGAAGAAATTATCCATTTTGTATTTGGAAGCCTTGGTACAGAATACAGAACAGAAGGGTCTGGTTTGGTTTTAGGCAAAACACTGAGTTTTGCTTCTTGATGTTCAAATGCAACTGTCAGCTAGTCTAGAGTAAAGCAAATCCTGCTCTTTCACTGTGTTCTGGGCTGGCAGACAGCATTTTTACAGAATAAGACATGAGTGGGTGTGCAGCCAGCGCTACACAAAGTTTAGTTAATGGCTAATCTGGCATTTGTTCAACTCTGCACTTCAAATGGTAAGACAGACAAACAACAACAACAACAACAACAACAACAACAACAACAACAACAACAACAGACTAAGCACCACCTCACTTATGTGGCTGATAAAAACGATCATGGTGTATCAGAAGTCTCAGTGTTCTCGTGAAAACTGGCATGTAGACATTTATCTATTATACAAGACAGCCGAGCACTGTCTGGCCGTCCTGTCTCATGTTTCTGGAACACAAATTGAGTTCAGCTAAGAACAAGCTACAAAAAAAATCTTTACATCACAGATTTGTAAACTATATAAAGCTGCCATTAACAAGAATCTGTTCCTGCAAAATGCTAAATGTTTCCAAAGTCTAAGTAACCTCCGGTATTTTGGAATAAAGTGTACGTAGAGCTGCTCAGCCTGTCTACTTGCCAGATGGTACAGGAACCTATGTATGTAGTTCTAAAACTCAGAAATAAACCACAGCTTGAGTTATTAACAGTGAGGAGAAAATATTTTGGTGCTTTGTGTGCTTTGCCTTACTTTCCTGAAAATATAAAAATCAGAAAATTATGGATAAAATGGATGTTTGATACATGAGCAAACACACATATGCCACCAGGAGTGACATAGTTCCCTGTCCAAGGTGGAAGCACCTGAACCCTTTCTATCTGCAGACGACACGAGCGCCCGTGTGAGCGAGCTTGGTGGTTGCACACAAGTTCCTCACGCTGCAAGCCAATCAGCACAAGGGATGTTCATGGCAACTGCATTGACAATCACAGCTACGTCTGCCAAGTACAGAACTGGCAGTGAAGAAATCACTGTTCTCCTCTCCCTGATGACAGTCACCAGCAGCAGAGCCAGTGCAAACTGGCCAGACTGCCAGTGCAAGGGCCAGACCCACTGCTGGTGCTACAGCATCGCTGTGGAGAGGTAAGACTCTCTTCTCTAGGGCTCTTGGATCTCATAAGCTTTAATCAACATTAAAACTGAGACATGACAACTCAATTTACACTGGCAAATGATTTACACTTCCCAGAGGAATTCTTTACGCCCCTACAGAGGCCAATAAACAGGCTAACCATCTCATGAATTGATTATTACACAGCCAAGACCTGGACAGGATACACTTCAGGACGCCGTAAGAAAGGGAGATTAAGAAGACAGGAGGAATGTTCTTCCCCAACACCACTGCTAGCAGCACAAGCAGCAGACCCTATTACACCTCCTCAACTGCAAACAGCAGGGCTGATGGAGTTGGTGGTGTTTGGCACAGAGCTCTCTAAGGCAGGTACCTGCTGTGAGAAGGCAGAGCTGCCCAACTCCTTGTACTAGGAGCAGGATCAGTCACACTCTTGCATTTTCCCATCACTTGGATCACAGGTCTTCAAAAGTCTGCAGAACAGCTAAGCAACAATCCTTCCCCTTCAAAGCAATCACTCACTGACAATTATGCCATATAGAAACTGCAGCCTAAAATAAAGCGAAAACAGAGATCCTGACTTGTCTTTCCAGATTGATATGGTACCTTTCTCCAGACAGTGTCAATGTCACAAGTAGCTTCATTAAAGCACAGACTGATAACACAGAGGCAGAAATCACAACACAGCATAAGGCTGTAAAACTTCTGTCCAGTTTCCCCCTAGGCACTTCTCTTTAAGACTGGAGACACAGCTTGTTTACTATTCTTTTCCCAAATTGAAATTACTCTAAAAAAATAGTAAACACAAAAGCCAGAGTAAAGTTACCAGAACACTGACTACAGGACTGAAAAGAAATCTGTCATAAACAAATACAGCACCACATAAAAATTTATGTTGGATGGAACCTATAGAGATCATCCAGCTACTGCCACTTCACTGCTGAAAGAAAGATAAACTTCAAAGTTCACAGAGGTTGCCTTGTCCAAACTAGCTTTGAAAAACACCAAGGACAGAGATTTCACATCCTTTCTAGGCAAGACAGCGCTTACAACTCTTACTTTGGAAATATTTTCCCTTATACGCAATCAAACATCTCTACTTATGGCCACTTCTGTGTCCTTTCTCTGTGCAACTCAGAGAAATGGTTGGCACCATCTTCTCTTTAACTCCATATGCAGCTGAAAGAAGCTGAGAGAAGTTCAGAAATTGCCTTCTCTGATTTAGCCTTTAAGGCTCAACAAACCCGGTTCCCCAAGCATCTCCTTGTGTGTTGGATGCTCCTGCACATTAAACATTTTAGAATGCTGCTGTGCTGGACTCCCTTTTGTTTGTAAACGCTACTATTTTCTGGATTATATCAGGTCATAATATTTCATTTAATAAAGGGTTAAACCACATAAAAGTCTGTAACACATCAACAATTATTGCACCCGATCATATGATGAAACAGTTGGCCAACTACATACCCTATTGCTCAAATACGAGAGCTGGATTTAAAAATACAAAAACAAAACAAAACAAAAAACGTAATAAACCCATGTCTTTTTGTGATTCAGGACCAGAATTGTTTGATTCTATAATCCTTTCACACTGCTCCACCAGCATAATCACCATCACCTGTGATTCAAGCGAATCCACTTGTTAGGGAGCCCTTATTCTGTGAGACTCTGTCAGACCAGTTCTGCAGGTGATGTGTGATGGCAACAAAACCAGTATCTGACAGACTAATAGAAAAGGGAAGATGCTCTAAAGCTCCTATAAACAGTTGTATCTTTAAGCAGTTACAATCATCCCCACAGAATTATGCTGTGCTCGTGAAAGAATGTGAAGAAAGAAAAACTACGACCTGTAGTCAAAAAAAAAAAAATCTATTTATTTAAAGCTCAATCATTACCTGGTCCAGTGGAACTTCTACACGAGTATCTTCATCTTCTTGAACTTCAACTGCTCCCAACATTTCAGATCGCTTTTCTCCAGCTTTGTAAATACCTTCATCTATGATGGGAAAAGATGCAGGGTGATAGAAAGTGAAGTCAAATTGTGACACTGTGTGGTACAACTACTGAACTGCACTCAATTACGTTTCAGAGGTGACAGACCATTCCCCATATAATCCTTCTAACAAAGTTTTCAATCTCCTGCTATTCTCAATTTGCTTTCCTTTCCATTATAATTGCAAATGCCTATATCCTGCATCACTCATGAAAGGGAAAGGAGATATACAGAGAAAATGAACAAAGCCCTGAAGTTCTCTCAGTTCTAAGTAAGGTCAGGAGTGAACCTGAATTTAATACATTACAACAATAACTTACTACTACTATATCTAATTCAATGACTCCATACTCAATGACTCACATCCTCTTGTAAATAGTATAATAACACTTCCCAAACCGGCAAAAACCTGAAGCCATGAATCAAAACCAAACACAGTGAAGAAAGACAAGACTAAAAGATTAAAAAAAAAAAAAAAAGGATTTGGGATTAATACAATCCCCCACACTCGAGCATATACGAGTGAAATTATAGCAGAAACTCTTTGTCAGGACTGTAAAGAACAATTTCAGCTTATAAGGTTAATGGCTCTAACAATACTCATATTTGCAAAGATTTTATATCAACATTAGTCTGAGGAACTTTTTTTCTTTCTTCTTTCTTTTTTTTTTTAAGTGTGAGCAGTCTCTAGGGATCCCAGTGATCTTGAGTACTAATGAACTAGGAAAGAGAAGATGGGTTGATACAGAAAACGACCAACCTCCAGGGGACGCATTTTGCTCCCCGCCATTGCCTCCAGCAGATAGGAACCCAGAAACTAAAAACACAGAGCTTTAGTCCAAATCATCTCTCCCTCTATCTGTTTAGGGAAGACACTTGGCCTTAGGCCATTGTATTCACATCAAACATAATGAGCAATTACGACATGAAAGGAAAATCAATTTGTGCTGCTTTGGCTGCCTCTCTGTTCTTCAGAAAAGGATGTGAACTTGCAAACTGATCTCCAGTGCTTGACACCAAAACAAAGTTGTCAGCCTTGTAAAACATGCAACCATTCACAGAACCACTGGGAAGGTAGAAAAAACACAATCAAGAGACTTAGAGAAATCCTGAATCACACCATCACAGAACGGTTAAGGTTGGAAGGGACCTTCAGAGATCATCTAGTCCAACCCCCTGCTCCAACAGGGACACCCAGAGCACGGGGCACAGGGCGGCATCCAGGCGAGTTTGGAAGACCTCCAGAGTAGGAGACTCCACAACCTCCCTGGGCAGCCTGTGCCAGGGCTCTGTCACCCTCACAATAAAGAAGTTCTTCCTCACATGGAGATAGAACTTCCTGTGTTGCAACTTACACCCATTATCCCTTGTCCTGTCACTGGCCACCACTGAGAAGAGCTTGGCCCCTTCCTCCCTACATTCTCCCCTCAGGTACTTATATATATTGATCAGCACCCCTCTCAGTCTTCCCTTCTCCAGGCTAAACAGGCCCAGTTCACTCAGTCTCTCCTCATACGAGAGATGTCCCAGTCACTTAATCATCTTAGTTGCTCTTCTCTGGACCCTCTCGAGAAGCTCCATGTCCCTCTTATACTGGGAAGCCCAGAACTGCCCCCAATACTCGAGGTGCAGCCTCACCAGAGCTGAGCAGAGGAGCAGGATCCCCTCCCTTGACCTGCTGGCAACATCCTCCTGATGCAGCCAGGATCCCATTGGCCTTCTTAGCCATGAGGGCACTGCTGACTCATGGTTAACTTGGTGTCCACCAGGACTCCCAGGTCCCTCTCCGTGGAGTCGCTCTCCAGCAGGTCAACCCCTAATCTGTCCTGCTGTCTAGGGGTATTTCTGCCCAGGTGCAGGACCCTGCACTTGTCCTTGTTGAACCTCATGAGGTTCCTCTCTGCCCAACTCTCCAGCCTGTCCAGGTCCCTCTGAATGGCAGCACAGCCCTCTGGAGTGTCGGCCACTCCACCCAGCTTGGCAGCTATCTACCATTAGAATCCATCTGCATAAGAAGTTATAGTTTTGACTAGTCTGAAAGTTTGTTTTCCAGTCACTTTCTCAACACGATGAGAAACAACGAAAGAGTTTACGCTGGAGTCAAAGCTCCAAGAAATACTCTACCATTGAAATGAAGAGGAAGGTGTCAAATTTATTTAGATGGCCATAAATATCAACTATCAGGTCATGTACAGGTACTAGTAAGTGAAAGTCATTTCACATTTTGAAATGGAGAGGCAGAATACAGGTAATTCATCAGGTTCCTTTCAGGCAGGGCAAAAGATGAACATGTCCTGGTGGAGGAGGCCAACTCTACAGATTTCATCCCGAGAGCTGATTGTCGATTTTAAACCACCTTAAAAGTGCACATCTGCCTAAGGGCTACGTTGAGTCACTCAGCAACTGAAGTCAACACAGGGAGAATGTTTTTACATTGAAAAAAAAAAAACCAAAACCCTTCACAAATCTTAATCATAAAACCAGGAGCATGGGGGAGGAGAGGAGAAAATAAGTTTCTAGCTGGATCATGCAACTGACTTTCTGTTCAGGAGATTATTCCCAAGAACCTAGTAATAGAGGGGTTCAATATGCAAAAAGTGAAATCTCCCTGAGTTTTCCCCTAATCATTTTCTATCAACAGTATGCTCCCAAAGGTGGTCATAAATGGAAGGAGATCTAGCACCTACCAAGGATACTGCCATTTATTGCATGTCTTATACAGAAAGCACTCTAAAGAACAGCATTTCTCCCCTTCCATAGGATAGAAACTACGGAAAGTGCTGAAACTACAGGGCAGGCTACAGCAGGAAGGGGTAATGAGCACAACAGCCTCCAAATATCTCAAGGACAGTGTCCTCAGGCAAAGTGGGAAATCATCTCATTTTCAGAACAGCAATGTTCTCTGCAGAAAACAAGTCATTAACAGAATAACATATTTCAAAGGTACAGGACAGAAGAGATCGTTAGTTGATTTCTAAGAGATGCAATAAAAGATTTATTGTTGGAAAAGGAAAAATATTTAAAGAAATAAGGAAATCAACAAGAAAAGGGAAATGAATTATTTACCCCTGTGCAAACATGAAAGCGCTGAAGATAAATGCCCAAAACACATGTACCATTAATATTCAGGAAAGGCAGAAAAACACTTAAGTCTGAAATGTGCCAGAACAGGTGAAGAAAAAAAATGACACCATCTGAAAAATGGGAAAGTCATCAGACAATCCAGGAACAAACCCAAATTTTCAAAGGAAATGCCAAGGAATCAACTTAGGCTTATATTAGGACATGTATCCTTCCTGTCTTGGTTCCAAAAGTGAAAAGAAACACAAAAGGTATAAAATGATGTACAAAAATGTGACTGGATTAAAAGGTATATTAAGAAAAACACCATTACCACTGCTGCTCTCTACTTTAGACAAAAGACATATTTACATTGTTTTCATGTTAATTTACAAATATGTAGAGGAGGTACAAAAACTGAAAGTCCAACATATTCTTTGTTTACATAATTCCATGCCAAGATGTTATCAGAAATTGGGTCATTCATCACTACTGTGGGTGCTGTGAGAGAGCTACTCAGCTCCTCCCAAGCAAATGCTGGATATTTTTGCTACATATTTTATAGGTAATATTTCAGAAATGCTTTTTAGTTTAGAAAAAAAAGCACAAAAATCTTTATTGATGCAATATTTCACATCTCTGTCTCATTAGTCAGTTTCTATAGACGTCTCTAAGGGAGGAAAAAAAACCCAAGGTATTTTAGAAACCTTAACAAATTACATGAAATAACACTTTTGTAAGTCACCATTCTATACTGTTACAGGCTTAGATTACAATATCTACTAAAGTTAGAAAAAAGTTCTATACCTTACTGAAAAGAGAATTCCCAGCACTTCCATTGGATAGAACATTTACATCTACCTCAGATGGTTCATAAAATACTGTAGATTAAACATGCTCCTCATACAAGAACAAATAATGACTTCTGTGCAAATTCTTGCAAATTGAAGCAACAGAATGTTGCCTGTGGCCACAGACCAGGGTCATGCTAAGATTGGGTTTGATGAGCTCCAAAAGAGGGCTTAAGAAAGGAAAATATTAGGCTCCAAGCCTTACAGACAAACTGTTGTCTTCTCCGTCCACTTCCTCCAGGTTGAGTAAAAGATGATGACAGCAAAGGATTCAGGGGCACCTTGAGCACCAAAACGTCCCCCTACACTTCTGTTTGCTGGCAAGTACACATCAGAGAATTTATTTCCAGGTAGGTTCTCAGTTCTCCCTCCCACATGAAGTGCTGCTTCAGTCAACAAGCCAACTAAAATATTATTGAGAGGCTCCTGATCTTATGTGAGGGCATTTTCCTGAGGTATCTTCCCAGAAGAGATGGGAAATTCTTCAGATTTTGCCAGTCACTGTCTGAGCTACAATCCATCACTGTTTCTTTGTACCCTCTGCAGAGAGAAATAAGGTCACATCACAAACACAGATACCATCTCCCATTATTTCTGATTAGTTTAAAGCTGAGCCATGTTCAGTAGCTCAGGCAAGAGGGAGAATGAGATGGACCGACAGATGAGAAGGAAATGTTTCATAAGAGGAAAAGGGAGCTCAAGAGTCCTGGACAACTGGAAGGAGCATAAGCAGAGGCCAGAGGATATGGTCACAGAGGGAGGTGATGAGGGCACAATAATGTGAGGAGGCATAAAAAGAATGAGAGATGGAGCAGGAGCAAAGAGAAAGGCAAGAAAACACACTGCTGGAAATTAGGGAAGAAACAGTGCAGCAGACTGTCAGGAAAGAGATCACAGGCAGCAAAAGAGCAGATGCCTGGATGGATACAGGGAGAAGAAAGAATAAACCAACAGGGATTTGTGTCAGTTTAAACTGCTGAGAGGATTTTTCCTTCAGGAAAGTCTGAAGTGAAATGTCATTTTTAAGTACCTACTTAGAGTTGAATTTGTTCTACATAGACTAGTTCTAATGTGCTACAAAAAGCAACAATAAAAAAAAAAAGCTGATTCAGACAAATATTTTTCCTGTTTTCTGGAATATTTTTCTTCTTTTCAGTGAATAGCATTTAGTATGATTCTGGATGGAGGCTATACGGTCTGGGAAAAAAATTCCTACAGCAAGTGCTTTCCTGTGGGAGCTTCCTCAGGAGCTGTGCTCTGCATCAACTCTTCTTCTTCTCCATAATTGCATGGAAAGACAGACCTGTGAAATCTGGCAAGACTCTAGATTATTCCAAGCTCTCAATTCCCAAAAGCCTTGAGCAGGTTATTGGGAAAGAGCACATGCAGCACAGTTGACAGCTTTACCAAAGAGAGGTGTCTAGCGTTTTTAAGAAATGTGGTGAACCAGCTCTGCCTGCCCTAAGCAGACAGAAGGGCTAGCTCTTTGGAAATCAGGTCCAGAGGACATTTGTAGGGTTTTTCTTAGGATAAAGGCACAGAGAGTCAGGATCAATTTTCTGCCTGGCCAGGGCTGTTTCATAAATGTAAGTGCCTGAGTCCTGAGCTGGTTTTTTGGAAGATAAGAAAAGAGAGGGCAATATTTATCCATTACCTTTCCATCTCCGTGACATGGCTGTCAGTGAAAAAATAAAATCAATACCATTAAAGGCAATGTCAGACTGCTTCTTGCAGATACAAACCCCAGCTGCCAAGGATTTTCTTCTTTACTGTTACCTCGTATCCCCTAATCAGACCAGCTATGCTGGCTTTAAGGCACCTAAGATTCACTTGTGGAAAGGAGAGCCCTGCACTGACCGGACAGACCTATTTTCTCCTTGTTTTATGCTGCTGGCTAATTCCCTAATAGGTGCAGAACAGATCCATTAATCAGCAACGACAAAATTGTAAATGTCCAAACAGTGTGACTAGCATAATTTCACCTGAACACACCTCATCTATCCTCTAAATACCCAGATATTCACCACACTGTCCAGTCACTCAGTTCAATACCTAATGACAGAAGGTAGGAATCAGTGCACGTATAAATTTGAGCAAACCTTAGCTAAAGATCATTTTGTGTCTGATGCCATTCAGTATTTTAGGTTATCCTCACCAGAAAATGCTTTGATAAATAAAATTAAACATAGTAAATGAGTTATACATTGAAATAACTGGTAAGAAATCTATATATTGTAAATGGCTCCAGTATAAGCTCCTTTCCTAACCAACATTAACTATATAACATTTATTGAAGCACAAATTACAACACACAAGGTCATTTAATGTATTTTGAATTTGAAGCTGATTGAAGTTTAGCAGTAGGGATAAAAAAAAATCATTGCAATAATGGCCTGTCCTGAATATTTTATGGAAATCAGACACATTTATTAACTGCAAACTCTGTATGTAAGCAAGAAAGTAAATTGGACTACAAAAATAAATTAATGTGACTTGCCACAGAGGCTACCTCATAAAACCTTTAAATCAAACTAAAAACAAAATGCAAAAAAATCTGCAGTTCATTAAATTTAAGAGATAGCTATGAGGGATAAGGATGACATGCACTTATCTACAGCATGATTTTCTATTATTATTATTATTATTATTATTATTATTATTATTATTATTATTATTATTTTATTTCAAAGTATCATTGTTGTTCAAGACCATTTACAGTGAGAAGTCATTTAGTGACAAACCTGTCACTAAAGCCAATGCTTTAGTGATGGGTTTATAAGTGTGTGTGCGCACGTGTGTGTGTGCACAAATGTGCAAATCTGTGACTTCTACTACCAAAAAGTGATGGAATTAAAAAGATACTAGTAGTAACACATACAAGAAATGTGTAGAATCACAGAATATGTATTTTTTTCACCTAATACAAAGGTGGTCTCAAGTTTCTAAGCAATTAGCTTGTCTCCTCACAACCAACTGAATTTTTGATGTGATTTCACGCCACTGGTTGCTGACATCAGGCTACCTCACCAGGACCTGCAAAAGGTGCTTCTAGAAGATAACCTTGTCTCCTTTCTGATCTGAAATCTGGTAGTGTTAGAGCAAACAAAAGCTTAATCATCTACATATACAAAAGGCTCCCCCAAAAAACAGCGAAGAAACCACAGTTTATATGATAGGTACCGATACATTAGTGTATCTACACTAATCTGGGCTAATGCTGGGCTTCGTCTCCCAGGCCCTCATGCTGGACTGCCACCAAGCAGACGGGAGGCCCAGGAGGGCCTGTCCTGCTCTGCCCCGTTGCAGCCCTTCCAAGGGGAGCCCAGCAGCACCGATGCTCAGTCCTGCACTGCAGTAAGCAACATCCCCATGGCCAAGTACTGTTTGCGCTCTTTATGTTTTGCAGTGTGTTAATGTGTTAAAAAAAAAAAAGACAAATACAAAGAAATTCATCATGTGTTTGGAGAAGGAGGTTTACAGTCATTGTAGGTTCCTGCTGCTTTTAGTATATACTGACTCTGGTGCTTGGACACTGTGATTAACCCTGCAATAAAGGTTCTCACTCTTAATACTGACTGCAACTGTATCTCCTATTGTGCAAGGAATGAACCTCTAAATCCTATAAAATCTCCACAGGGAGGAACAAGAGAATCTCCCTTTGTCACAGTTTCTACCCGCTTTGATAGCCCAGCAGCGATGTAGTGTGAGTCTCTATGGTTTAGTGCCTCTATGGTTTAGCTACAAATAATTTTTTTAATCCTAAAAGCTGTCAGCAGGAAAACATGGCAAATAACACCTTGACCCCAGAATGCACAGCTGATACTCTGCCCTTCAGATTTACACTCTTTGGCAAGTTCACACTTGCACAGAAAGCAGCTCAGAGCGTGGTGCCAGCAACAGCTGCCATACCTGGTGCTCGGGGCAGCCTCCTTTTACTTATGGGTTGGCCTCTTTCTTTCCTTATTTAGCCAATGGGAATCCCAGGAAATTGAAGTGATTCCTAACTTTGAAGGCCTCATGATACTCCAAGTTAGGTCTGAAATACTCAAAATTAGGTCTGGCTCAGCCCGTTTCCAACATCATACTTCTCCAATTCACAATCAGAACTCAGACTGCACCTTCTGGTATCACTAGGACTGGTTTCATTGCTTGAGGGAGCGGGGAGCTCCTTTACTATCAATATGATCACAATTAAACTACTAAATTTGAATGGAATAGGCTGTAAAAATCCAGGTGTTCCCTTACAGGAATTTTCTATTAAGGTTCTGAATTTGCTGGTTTCCTGTTCATCTTCCTACTGTATTATTTACAGAGCAGGTGCAAACCAAAAAAATATTAGTTTTTTAAACCTTAAACTGAGGTGAGGAAAACTATATATGGTCTTGGTATCACTTTAATAAACCCAAGTTCTAATGATACAGCTACCTAATCTAAGGTTTAGAACCTCAAATTTTCAATTGTAGATACTGTTATAAATAATATATTCAATATTATTTATGTTTCTACCAGTGCTACATGAATTCAATCACAACATTAACAGGATGACTAATATATTACAAATTCTGAAATGCCAGCTTGCAGACTACTGATTTTTTTTGAAAAAGTGGCATAGTTAAATCTTGCAAAAAGAGCTTCCAACATAAAAAAAAAACTAAGTAATTCTTTAGTCATCCTGATTCGAGAGGACTATGACATGAATCAGTTGTAATGCATATGGCAGGCCAGCAAAACTCTCAGTGTATTAAAAATTAGAAGAGTAGATTAAAAATAAATAGCTAGCTCAACTAAACTCTGTTGGAAATTTAGGTTAAGCTTTTAAATACATTATCAACACAATTCTTGAGGCATTAAGTCCCAGGAAACATGCACTTTCAAGCAGTCTGACACTCAAAAGAGATGACAGGAGACTCCACATTACTGCAGGGAAGTAGGGATACAAGGAAGATGGGATACATTTTCCACCAAGAATATTTCCTGTCTGTCGCTATACACTCCAAAAGATGCAGGCGTAAACTCACTGTACCGTTTATTGGTTTCCAATTAAAGCTTCAGTTCGCATCAATGAGAACCAAATGCAACCACTTAAAATGCCAAGAGTCTTTCACTCACACACAGAGCAGAAAAAAAAAAAAAAGTAAAATGTAATATTTCCTTGCCTTACCCTATCCTAAACCTCTGAATTTCAAGCAGTTCTTTGGTATAACTCTAAAAAGGCCAACGAGAAGCTACAAGGTGCCTTCACAGTAGCCAGTGGAGCTCTGCTGACTAACACACCGTTGAGTGTTCCTGGAGCTGGATTCTGGCTTTGCAGCAAAGAGAATCCACAGAATAAAACAACTCTAAAATGGAACCAAGTTCAAGGCAGGAGTTGCATCGTCACATGCTACGTAATGCACCCGAAGCTGGGTGTCTAGTCTAAGCTCAGTTTCTAATTCCACTGTGGACTGAAAGAGTGGGTATTTACAGACACATTCCTCTGTCTTCGATTGCTGGAGCACAGAAACCCAGGCTCAATTAAGCCTCACACAGAAGGAGGAGGGCAAGGTGCATCCTGCCTTCAGTGACTTTCTCCAGGAGCAACTAGGGTCTGCAAGTGTACCATGGATATCAAGCCTTTAGCATTTAGCACATCTTTCCTGTTGCCCAGAAAAAAAAAAAGATGGAAAAAACAGCTTCTGCAAATCAAGCAGTCTTTTCCTTGCTCCCGTTCACACTTCCTGAGACCAAAGGCAAAGGTGAGGCCAAGAACACGAGGGCTGGCTCCTCGTCTCGCCCTTGCTCCGCAGAGTTTGGATGCTCTTAGCCCGAGGAGCGCCGCGGGCAAGGGCGAGCAAGGCCGATGCGCAGGGGCTGTGCTGGCACGGGCTGGCACCTGCCCCGTGTCACTCTTCACCCTGCAGCGCAGACCCGGCTCCGGCTCCGTGCTTGGGTGCAAGGTAGGAGGAACGTGAGGGTAGGCCTGCTCGTTCACTGCCACCCAAGCTCCTCAGGTGCTTTTGAAGGCACACGTGAACCGGGAAGAAACCTGCCACGTCTCTAGCTAACTCTCTAGCCCTCATCCTTCTAACAAAGTTTGGATGAAATAACACAACTAATTGAATTTACAATATTGGTTTCCTGTTCTGCTCTTCATGCAGACCAAAATATGCCTCTTACTGGCTTTTGAGGGGCTTTTTCTCCCACTTCAATCCCACACAACCGCAGCAGGACCCATCTCACCCACAGGTAAAGGAACAACAGGGGCAGAGAGAGGGAGAGATGGCTCTCGACGGGGAGACATTTCAGGGGACTAGGAGCATGCACATTAGGAGAAGGAGGAGAAAAGCTTGCATTAATACACAGAGCAAGAGCCCACTGCAGATGGCTGAGATGTTAACTGCAGTCTTCAAACTGTGGAGTAGCATTGCAAACAACAGAAGGAAAAAAAAAAAAACATGGAAAAGGAATTCCCTGCACCCTTGTTAGTCTGATCTGTCCAAACCTCATCTGCCCTCTGGCTTCTTCTACCCTGTTCCCGCAGGTTACGGCCCACTTACACCTAACGGGGACAGGATGAGGCTGTAGCACATGTGTGAATAAAGCAAATAAGCCCAGGGTAGCACAGCCACAAGCGCCCCAGCCATGAAGAGCAGGGCCTAACTTCAGGTCTGGTGCTGATGTAAACCATAGTAACTCCTGTCTACTCTGAAACCTCAAAGCTCAGCATCTTTAAACATTAACTCCAAGGAAGTGGTTAGCATATTTGTTAAAATTAACCAACAGTTCTTTCTTTTTTAAATGAAATTTGCCCACAGTGTGCCTGTTGTTTTTCTTTTTTTTTCTCCTTTTAACTGAATTAAGGATTCTTGTCCCACTGCTGTAGCACAGTGCTCACATTAACTTATACTGAATACTTAAAATGCAAAAAAACAATATTCTTTGCACTTGTGAGTTCTTGTCACACTGCTTTAATACTAAGTACCCAGCAATAGCACAGAAAATTAATTTTGCTTTAAAAAGGTCGTAATCCATAAATCGACCACAAGGGTACAGGCAAGAACTTTTTAAAGAGCATTGGGGCATATATTTAACAGATATGCTCAGAAGAGTAACTTCTTATTAGGAAAAAAGGAGTTCTATTGCACATTCATGTCTTAACGGGGAGCTACAATTCAGTCGAAGAGAAAGCTCCAGAGCTAGGAGTTACGACTTGCATAAAGTGCAAAGGCCAGAGAAAAATTCTTATTTTTAAATCATGAAAATTATCTCTTTTAATAAAGAAAACTACCTTAATTTTCCTAAAGTAATGAGGCGCATTGAAGAGCACAGAGCCTGCAGAGAAGCCTGCTCTTCAAACCCGTGGCACGGGCCACCACCTGCGCCAAAGCTGAGCATGGCTTGGCACAAAAGGAGGAGGAGGAGGATGGTCCCCGGACAGGGTGGCACATCAGCTCTGCTCCCAAGCTGGTTAAAGGAGGAGGAAGATCTCGAGCTCCCCAGTAAGCTGCTGAAACAGTGAGGGACAGGGAAAAAGCAACAGAAAGAGACCAGGACCAGCCAGGCAAACCAGGTCCATGTGGACCGAGAGGGAAGAAAACGCAAGCAGAGAAAAGACAGGGGTGGAAAGAGTAGAGGGAAGAGCAGTGAAAGGAGTGGGGAGCAGGCAGAGGGTCCTGGAGAGGTATCACAGGGTGATACCCAGGGAAAGGTGGCTCTGGGAAGGCCCGGGAACAGTCCAACCAAGCACCGCAGAGGTTCACACGCGGGCACAACGCTCCTCCGTGGCACTGCAGGAGACACCAGCGGCAGGAGGCGCCGCTCTCACCAACACCGGCTCGCCAGGCAATGCTCCTGCTCCTGGAAAACACTGACGGGACCATTAGGAAGTAAGTGGCCTACACGGGCCTGGTCTCCTTCCTGCCTTTAATTACACGAGCGTGTTGCAGGTACTGGTAATAGTAATGCATGTTACACAGTGTTTTCCTTCTCACTGATCTGATCCTCTCCATTAAGTCTGATTCAGCTCCAGAACCTTCAAATGTCAGCCAGGAACTATTTAAATGCCAACGTTACTAACGATTGTCCTTTTAAAAATACTTCTTTCAGGACAGAAAAATAACTAAATGCAAAAAGGCTCATCTCGCATTAATGGCACATTCACACCACCCTGTTAAAATGACAGGATATTCACGTACTTCTCCAGCCATTTCATCTGAGCAGTATGTGTGTTTTAAGTGTTTTAAACAGTGTACTTTATGAGAGACAAAAGCATCCTCAGCAACATCACTGCTCAGGAACTGATGGAGATGACTGCAGCACTAGGGTACCACTGGCCCACATTTACACACATCACCTCAAAGATCAGAGGCTTTTACATGGCCTGGCTTATATATTATTTTAAAAATCTGTTATACCCATATCTCTGACATTAATAGATTCTCTCATTTAATACAGACGCACTCCTATGATTACATACCTGCTAAATAATTTATGTGATAGAGTATGTCTCTGTGAAAGATACAGCAGCCACGAGTAATCCATACAGCTAGGAATGATGTATTTTCATGAGGTTTTCACGTTAGCTTTTAGTTCTGTTCTTGGAATTGTGTTGTATGAAATGCAAACTGCTGGATCCACATGGTTAAATGATGATATAAAGAAGACCATAACTGTGAAAACCACCATTAAATACTAAATAGTAGCACAAAAGGAACTTCTGTGTTTTTCAGATGATTTATATATACTACAGATTTAGCATTCTTATGCTTCATCTGCAGAGGGTGAATGTGTTTAAAGGCTGGAGCTTCCAAACCCATATGCATCTGCTTCACCTAAACCACATAAGCAAGTCTCCCAAAGACAGAGCAACATGATGGACTGAGCCTCTTCATGACCATGACACTGAGCAAGCAGATGCCAGAGTCTCAGTAAAAGAAATGAAACTCAGACATCATGTTTAGAAAGATAAGCGCACACAGACATGCTACTTGGTAGAAAAATAAATAAAAAAACACTTAGGCATGTTCTGAAGTTTGGACATTTTGCTAGTGCTTCATCTTGACTTAAGATCCCATGTCTAATCTGCAGAATCCCACACCTCTTCTTACAAGCACCTTTTTTATGGAGCACCTTTCAGTATGAGGATCCTACACTTCAGAGCTGATGACGATCACAAGGTTTTTCCTGAGCCACAAATTAATGGAAAGCAAGGCAAGCTCTGGCTTGCTTTGAGCTCAGGGAGGAGCTCAGAGTGAGGCAGAGGAGTGGAGATGTTCATGAACCAGCTCACGTCCCAGCATCCCCTCTGCGGATGTGTGCACAGAACTGACTCAGCGCCTCTGGAAAACTCAAAAGGAGGCCTGAAATGTAATGTATGCATCATGATGTAAATATATGCACATTTGTGCTCAAAAAGACTAATCACAACATCTAAAGCTTACACTCATCTACGTATTTAGACAGCAGCATACTTAGACACTGGCAACAATCATCACTACTAAATAATTAACTTGAAGCAAGTCAAGAGCTTAGGAAAGAGAGTATCTTCGACTTCACATCCTTATTCTACCTTAAAAGTTTATTGATTTACCAGTATTCTACAATCATAAATTAATAGTACATTTAATGTTGGCGTTTCTAAATTACTGCTAGAATTCCATAAATAATTTCCTATGGTTTACCCCTTATAAGAAGACCTATCAGCTCCTGCAAGGATATCACAGCATGGAAAGTGTGAAAAGGCATTAAAAAATTTCCTGTGGGGAGTCAGACTGTTACTGTGCTCTTATGGAAGAAGAAAATGCTTTTATATCAGGTACTAAAAGCCTCATTTCAGAGAGCTAGAGGGATAGAGGGGAAAGGAAGACACAACTTCATGCATTCCTGTCTGTGCCACGTGCAAACTGCCACACTTTTCTTGCAAAAATAAAAATAAATGCTCTGACCATTGTGAGTTTTTAACCAGTTTTGAATCTGATTTTCTAAAAATCACAACTTACAGGCAGCACGGTAGAAACTGTTGCCCCTGAGCAGTCCCGTGCTTCAGCTATTGAAGTATCCTGCCTTCGATAAAGCCAGCACAGGATGCTTTGTGAGAAAAAATGAGGGCCAAAAACAACCAGAAACCCAGAAACCAAACAGAAACTTGAAAAAAAAAACTGAAAATTTATCTATCCTTTGACCTATAATGGCTAAAATGGAGCTCCTGAACAGCGCCAGAGCTGATTGCAGACTCCCTTGCTGGGGCAAGGCTTTCACCACTTGGTCACTGCAGGATGGGACTGATCCAGAAGGCAATCAATGCCCACTGTTTACAGTAGTCTTCTGCTCAAAATATTTGTGTTCTGGGTTTTTTTTTTTTTCAGTGTTTCACAGGTAGCTGCCTGATTTAAGCTTTGGTATTGATATGTTTGGTATTGATATAGATAGGTTAAAGCAACACAAGTGAGACTGCATTTCCAATCTCCCGCTCGTCAGCTGCATGACTCTGCCCACTGACTCGAATAGAGAATGGGTCAGTCCTATAGAAAACAGGACTAAAGCCTTCACATGAAGAGTTTGATGCTCAGCTGAATCAGGGCTGCAAAGATTCAACAGCTGCCCCTGAGACTGCTAAATGAGAGGTGTTGAGACTTCCAAATGCTGGAATTCAGAGTCTGTGAGGCTGCAGAGGGATGTTACTGACCTTTATGAGATCAGTGACAGAGAAGTATATACAAGTTCAGAAACTAACATTCAGACTTGCATTTCAGCTATGTATCCAGAAGTCTTCAAGAAACAGGACAGTTCCATCACAAACACACAATATAAGTGCCTGTGAAATGTTCATACCAGTGATGACCAAGGTCGCCTTCTGCAGCACAGAGTTTCTCTTCTTCCTTGTCAGAATATCATGATCTCTTTCCCATCTAGAGGAACACAAGTGTATGTTCTTCTTGATGTAAGATATTTTGTACCATCTCTTTTGGGAGTTCTGATTTTTCACAAGTTCCCATTCTTCCCCACAAATTGCCTGCAAGTGCCAGAACCTCCAAGACAGACAAATACAAGCAAAATAATAATAAAAAAAATCTGCAAGAGCAGTTTAAGACACGTTCATATCACACATGCAGAGATTTTGATTTCCTAGTGCCTTTGATGCTCCAGAGAGAAACCTACCATTTATTCAAGTACATGGGAAAGAGCAGGGAAAAGGAACACATGAGCACTGACTTTGATTACGAAACATGGCATTGTATCAACTCCTCTTTTACGTTTGTAGGAGTTAATAATGGGAAAAAAAGAACTATCCACATGCAATAAAAAAGAAAAGTTATTATCTAAGTAACATACAACCTACTTCTCAATATTATTATTGTTCGATAATAATTCCAGTTGCAAAACGCTCGTCACACTAATAATTTTAAAAAATCATTTTAGAAAAGAAATGCTACCTCCAGAGATTTTCAAGAATGAGGGTAAATTTAAACAATTGTAGCTATAAATCTAGATATTTCCTGTGTCTCCAAAAGGCATTATTGTGTCCTAGGGAAATGTACACAAAGCACATTAAAGCACTCAATTTGAAAGCGATCAGTGTTAGGCAGCACTGACAATTCTATAGGTACATCTCAGTGCTCACTATTGATATGAAACAGATGAAGGTTTTTCTGTCACATTATTTATTTTGCTGTGAAATAGTTCTCTGCATTTTTGTGCCACATCTGTACCAGTTGCACATGAAACATCTTGTATGGAGTCCTCTCTGGATGACGTGTCCCACAGTAGGTGTACACGTCCTTGATAGCGCAGGGCCTCCTCTCCAGCACCGAAACCTGCTCCCAGGGGGACGATTCTGTTTCTCTTTCAAGGGTAAGACCCAGCTCTTGCCTCAATGGACCAAAAGAAATCTCAGGTGTTTTGCCAACAGGATCAACTCTTGCCAAAAGGGAGAGATCTCGACCTGCCTGTTTCAGCCCAGAGCCTTCAGGGAATAGGCTGAACTGCCTCCTCGCACAGAGAGTCCCATCTAGCTCAAAACATGGTTCAGATGCATTTATTAATTGGCTGCTAGGATGAAAAGTTTTGCAGTAAGCAATGCTGTAAGCCCTTTCACAGACCAACACAGTAGAATTTGAGAGGCACAGAGCCTCCTCCTTACACTTATTTAGTCTAAAATGACTAAAGAAAAGGAAAGGGACGACTGGGATCACTCCGCAGTGCTCCGTGCACCCTTTGAATGATTGCTGTGTAATAAACCACTTATATAGAAAAAATGCTGCAGGAAAAGCATTCCACTGAGAGCTGACAGTCTCCGAACATCTGCACACAGTTGCTCAAATGAAATGATGAATACAGGGTATTAGCTAACATTACTGAGGCTTTTAAAGCAAAATGCAGCAAACGTGACATCCTAATTCTGCCCTTGATAAAAAATATCATGTCATACCTACTGCAAAATGCCAGAAAATAAATGGGAGCTAGAAAGGGGAAAAAAGTAAAACATCAAGAAATTTAGTTTGAATCATATGGCAAAAAAATACATTTAAGCTGACCAGAAAATAAATCTGAGAGAGAGAAATTAAGTAATAAAAATTAATCTCTTGTTAAAACATAAGTAGTACTGAAAATCAGTTTGATTTAGTAGCCTAGACAAGAATGAGCCTGATGAGAATCTCCAAGTAACTGTTTGCTGGGCTATCTTCATCCAGATCTGGCTGGACAAATATTAGGGAATTTAGGGAAAAGTAATTCCATAGGTGGTGACAAGTGTGCTGTTTTCACCACAGCTGCCCTAAAGACTTACAGGAGCGTGAGACGCTGCGGTTCATGGCAAAACAAAGCAGTTCCCACTGACTACAGCAGTTATGTTACTGACTACAGCAAGACTAAAGCAGTTACTACTGACCCACCTCCTTGAGCAGCAGACCCTCCAGGAGCAGGGATGCTGCTCCACCAGAACCGCGCGTTTGGCACTGCTCATCTCGCACTGCCGTGTCAATCCCACCCATGGAGGTTCCTACACCATCTCCCTCTGCGCCGGCCTGCATGGCCAGCTAGGAGCAGAGCTGTGAAACAGCAGACACCCCCATGCCCACTCCCACGAGCAGGTCCTCATGCCAGCTTCGATAGAGGAGCAAGGAAGGGACAGGGAGATTCCCCAGCGACAGCGCTGGCTCAAAGGAGAGCGCTGGCTGCCTCAAGCAGCCTCTCCAGCCTATGCAAGACTCACAGAGCAGGGAAAAGCGGAGCAGGAGCAATGAGCAGCCGCTTCTCTGGGAAACTTGTTGGATTCCCAAGCACTTCTGTCAGCACGTGGAGCAGCAATAACGTGAGCTGTGGGCAGGTGAGTTTCTCCCCCATGTTTGCCTGCCATTTGCTAAAGTAGTAAGATATGTCTGTCAGTCACGGCCTGCTAACAGGAGAGGGAAAGCTGTCTCTGCTTCCAGTAGCCTTCCCTCCACTGGGAAGCAGACACCTCTGATAACACAAGGTCAGCAAAGCCCAAGACCAGGTTTCTCCTGCCCTGGCAATCAGGGGCCACTTGCTTGCAGTGCACGTCTGGTGGCATTTTACTTACAAAAATCCTTAGGAAGTAAATAAATAAATAAATAAATAAACAAGACTATTTAAATTAACATGCTGGCTTTACATCTACCAGGAAAAAAAAAAAGTTTTATATACTGGTTATCCTTAATAGAAGAGATCTGCAATCTCTCCAGCCCCAAGTAGAGGTTAGAGCAGTGCCATACCCTGGACAGAAGATGAGATCGGATATGAATTTAGAGCTCTCTTAAGGAAACTTGCACTTGCATTTCCCAGAGTTACCTACTGGCAGATGAAAAAAAAAACCCAAGACTGTACTGTGATAATATCTAGAAAAAGAACTACATTGCTATTTAGTGATTTAATGAGTTATAAAGGAGATCGCTGCTTCCCCTCACTTTCATTATAATATAACTGTCATTCTTCAGCAAGAAAAAACACTAGACTCAAAACAAGTTGGCTAAAATTATGCCAACTTATCAACAAAAGGACAGCATGGTATTTGGATCAACACTAAAACAACCCAAAAAAGCCTTCTAAAATTTTTTTAAATAAAGGCATGATATTACGGAAGATTCTATATTGTACTTCACTGGCCTTTTAAAACTGAGACTAACAAATGTTCCCCTGCCTCAGACAGTACAATCGTACATTTTACAACTCACTATTCCAGCCAAACACAGATGCACAAACGCATGCTGCTGGGTGCAGCATTCCCATGTTTTAAGCCATAATTGGTTACTACACACTTAATAATTAACACTTAACTAGCTGTGTGAAAAAATGTCAAATGCTATGAAAAGCATAATATATTTCTACTGACAGATATTAGTTACCCTGTGACTTTTTGAACAATTGCTAATGAGAAGAAAATAGCCATCCTGGCACAAGCGCAACATCCACAGTTGGAGGACAGTCTTCCAGCCATTAAAAGAGGTCAGGGTGCAGAGAAGAAATCCCATCACAGGATAAGACAAGCAATGTCTCAAAGAAAACACTTTTGACTAAATTTCTCAATTGTTGGCTTGGTGGGAGAGAAAATCAGCAAATGCCTCCAGCAGCAATGCTGCATGGTGAGCCTCTGAAGGGGCTGGTTGATGGACTTGGGTGCTCACACTGTTCCTGCAGGGCTTGGTCACTTTGCTGCACAGAACCAGGCAGGCAGCCAGGGCCCTCAGAGAGGGCGAGGGGCCCTTTGAACAGAGCAGTTCTTTTTCTACACCGTTTTAGAGTACGAAAAGTGGCAAAACGGTCAAAATGTATTTTCTACAGATTAAACTTCCATCAAAAGCATGAGGATACAACTGTACTAGTTCACTTAACTTCTAAGGAGTATTAACAGCATCTCCTGCTGTATGTAAATGGACGGGTGCGTAGGTACATTCACCAGGCAAAAACTACTCTTACAAATTAAGTCAGCCAAAGTAAATGGACAATTCAATATACTGCACTAGTATATTTTTCCAGGCAGTTTAAAGGAAATTCAAAAATCACTATGCTATAAAAAAAAATATCTCCATACTTACCATTATCCTGAAGGACTGCTGTGGAAGCTGCTACTCTTGTTGTGTGTTTCACTCTTGCAGACTTGCTGGAGAAGTGAGGCTCCTCTTGTTTCTGGCTTCTTTTGTCCTTCCTTTTTGGAGGCTGAGGCGAGGAACTGTTTTCTCCAGGGTCACTGGATCCAGTGGTAGATTTAGATTGTCGATCATTTCCCTGGAAAGAATTGGTCATGTTAATCACTGATGGATATGAACAATTTTCTTTCTAAATGTCATATTACTTCAGATTTTTAATATCTAAGGTTTAATATCAGGTATTTAAAAAAAAAATACAATCAGTACACTTAAAGGAAATCTAAAAGAATCCAGAAAACTGCACTGTCTGGTCAAGTTGTTGAGGTTAATAATTGTTTAATCAGTCAGACCATATAACAACTATCAAGAGAAAATAATGCATTTATTACAAGAAAACATGCTTCCTTTAACAAAAAGAAACATTAGATTAATCTGTGTATGTGGCATATATTTCATTTATGTATATGTGTAGAAAGCCACCAGATATGAATAAAGTGTGTGACTTGTGAAAGATTCACTGCCTGAGCAATTGAGACAAGGGTATTAATCTGCTAAGTGGCAAAAATGTCTAGGAGGGGATGAGAGTCAGCATGTGGCAGGACACTGACTGCACGAGGATACATAGGAAGGGGCCAGGAAACAGGGCGCTTCCGAGTCACCTCCAAAGAAATCAGCCTGTTCCTCCGCTTCTGCTTCTGTGTATCTGGAAACAGAACCACAAATTCCATCTCTGTCTTCTCCCAGGGACTTACAACAGCAAATTAAAAAGACCAATCGACCCAAAAGTAATTTACAGAAGAAAAAGCAAAACTACCAGGCAAGCTTATGAGACTCTCACAGGAACCCATGCCACAAAAGCAGACATTGACTGTAAGTATACATGGGGGCATTCCATTCATTATCCATTTCCTGATTCCACAAGATAACAAAATATTATCTAATTGGCACAGGCTTTAATCGTTAATACTCCACCAACCTTTCTCTGCAACTTCAAGATTAGCTGGATCAAACCTAGCACTGCTTCTCCACTGCTAGGCTGCAGAAAGGGATCACAGCCACAACCCCCCCATTGCCCCTCACTGGGGCCAGGCAGCCTGCTCTGCCCGTCCAGCTGCCCACAGGGCTCCCTCCTTCCTTCCCTCCTTCCCTCCTTCCTTCCCTCCTTCTCTCCTTCCTGGAGAGAGGCCAGCAGCTCCCAACCCGGGCCACCCACACTGGAGGCTGGGCGAAAGCACCAAGGGCAGGTAGGTGCCTCCTACTTGGTTGTTTCACGCAGTGCAACCCTATGAACAACCCGAGCCATTTTAAAATAATTTAAAATAACTTACTGAAATACTATTTCTAATTGATCATTTCTGTATAAAGAAGAAAAAAAAAAAAAAAAAAAAAAAGAGGAAATGGCCATATTTTGGCTTCTTCTAATTCCTAAAGATTCAAAACACAGATTGTTACTTCCAAGCAATTGTAATGGGAAATGTAGATACTAAATGGAAAGAAAGACAATTTCATGATCTGTACCAGTTCGGTCTAAGAGTTGCACTAGATAGTGCGAGCAACAGTACATATTCCTACCTCCTTAAATTTGAAGTTTCCTTGTTATCAATGTGTCAAATCTTTGGGCAACTGTCTTTCATTACAAGCCCTAGGGATAAACCTTAATATCAAATATTTTTCTGTATAGGTATAAACTTCTTGTCTCTTCTTCTCATAGTTAAGACAGATAATAATGAGCTCTTTTTCAAAACACTTGAATTGTAAAGCTTGTATTATAAAAGCAAATAAACATCACTTGCAACTATTCTTTACTGATGTTTTATCTTCCACTGCATTTCAACAGAATGGAAAAGAGACTTGAATATTTTATTATTTGCTTTAGGCGCTGCAGGGTTTTGTTTTGCACGCTGTGGAAGGACAGGGTCAATTACCACAATTATAACGAGCTTGTGAGTGTGACTCTCCGCTGTCTTGTTACTCACAGAGTAAATTGCGCTTGTGCAAAACCGGTGCAAAAGGATAGTTTTGATTGAAAACAATTTTAAATGCAGAGTGCGCTCATTCTGTACACATATAAAAACAGGACAGAAGGCAGTGGAAATCCGTGTTCTGTATTTTAACCGTGAGCAAAGGGCAATGCCTGGGACGGGAACCTCATTTAGGAGCTTTTCAGACTTAAAGCATTTAGACATGCCATTCCCTGCAATAGGTTTTATGGCATTATTCCTTTAGGTGCCTATTTTGAATAGACAAACGCACATACACGGTGATCACTAAAAAGGATTGTGGGAAAGACCTCAAGGCAGAGCTGATCTCTGCTATGGAAGCCTCCATAAAAATAAAGCAGCCATTATTGCAATAATATTTTCCTGAATTGCTTTTGTCTAATTGACACTGCAAACAGCTACAGATTCATCAAGCAATAATAAGCATACCACCAGGTGGCTGTGTATTTTCTCTCCTCAGGCTTAATTAAAACCCCAAGGACAGTGGCTTTCCATCTGTTGGAATTAAGAGAAGCTAGAAACAAACTTTATTAAGGTATTTGATACTTACACTCCCTTTAGATTTTCGAGATCCCACAATAGGAGGTAGCGAGGAAGCTTTGGAACTGTAGAAATAAGTCAGATCTTAGAATTTGTATACTGTCACTATCATAGATACTGTGCATCTTGAAGGCGGCATCATGTCAGCTATCCATTGCAGTTTTACTAAAGAGCACTTGGTTTTGTTCACTAGGCTATATATAAATGCATAACCACTGAGCTGGTTATGCATTTATATATAGTTGGAGGAATTCAAACAAATGCATAAATTCCTCCAATTCATCCATATTGTAAATAATGGATGACCTCAGAACAGTAGTCAGTGAATTACTATGTGAAAGACCTTGACAACTATTAAAATGAAAACACTTTGACCCACCAAATTTCAGTGCATCTCTGTCAGTTAATCTTATCTGGTGAGCAATGCTTGGGCAATGTTTTTCACTGTCTTTTCTTGCAAATGTTTTCTAAACTATTTTAAGTTATCCACATTGTCTCATTGTCAGGTCTCTCCAAAGATATTAGGAGCCCAAGTTTCTCCCAACAGAGACCTTATTTAAGAATCTATTATGCAATAAAGCTGTCCTACAAAAAAAAGACACAAATAAAACGCTGTTTAAGGGGTATGTATTCCATTAAAAAATACAAAACAACAGCAGAAGCAGATTGCTGGAGATACTTAATCTCATTCAGCTACCTCCTTTTATATCCATGGATAAACAAATGAAGCCAAGTCCAAAAAAACCTTCTTCTGGTATTAGTTTCATGATACAGAATGAATGCCATGTTTATGGGGTGAAGTAGTCTTTTCAATTTCCATTTTCTCTTTTGTCACAGATTTCTATGCCAATTTGCTCAACGCTGTTGATGAAGTTATGCATTTGTACCAAGCCATCCATCCATCCCTCCTTCCCTCCCTTATGAACATTCTTAGGGTAATGATTTTGCACTTTGCAAGCATGCTGACACACACACAGGTATGTGACAAGTGTATTGCACATACACAGAACTTACCCCTGAGGCTTTCTGATCGTAGATTTGCTGAACAGGAGGTCACCATATGGCAGCTTCTTAAATTTGTCTCTGCCCACTGCAACATAAAACTGTCCATTCTCCAGCTCTGATCCGCTCTGAACAAGTTTTCCATCTAAAGTGTAGAGTCTGGAAAACATGAAAATATTTAATATAATAAATGTTAGCTCTCCATTAATCCAAACCCACTGCATCATTTTGAATGTCTCAGCTTGAACCCCAGTGAAGTGCAGTGGCTGTCATACCTTGTCCACTCGTTGTACAGACAAGAGAAAACATAGGAAAAAAGCACATCTCAATCACATTCACATAAAACTAATAAAAGATAAAGCAATTTATCACATAGAAAAACCCTCCTCAGTTCTAAGCTAAGTATGAAGAACAAATTACTTCCTGTACTTGGACAATCTTTAACATCTTTTCCCTGACCCGTTGGGTTCTCAGCCTCACTCTCGCCAAGTTCCTACTCCCATGGGTGCTCTGGGCACTCATCAGTAACCCGGGAAGAACAAGGGCCCTCAGACCATCCAACACTGACACAAAGTTGGGTTTATATAGCTATGTAGCACAGAGCAAAGGGTTTGAGCTTGGCTCTACCTGGTGGGGTAAAGCTGAGAGTAGCAGGAAATGTATTAGAATATTAAAGCAATAATCTGGGCATCTTAAACATCTACAATATCAAAAATTATTATGTCTCTTACACTGGGCAGATTTTTACCACGACCATTTCTGTTCATACTCTGTATGTATTTACTGAGAAGGAGGGAACACATTAGGGATCTGGGGATTTCTGTGTTGTCCCCATCACTTCACTGTCAAGATTGTGACTTTGTTTAAGGCCAATCATAACAATGAGGAAGGAGGAATCATAAACAGGCTTTTTCCTATGAGACACATTTCAAAGTGCAACAGCAGTTATAGTTAATTTATTAAAAAAAAAGCAACATTAACACTTTTGCACTTAAGTCCTTTACATAGAGAATTGCTGAATGGCCATCTTAAATGTATTTCTAGAGGAGTAACTATGTGTTATTCATAAATTTCAACGAAACTCAAGGAGATATAAAATGCTACTTGGATCTATGCAGTGAACCTGCAAGGAAGAAAATCCTGCCCTGAGAACACCCCTGGGTTGCAAGGTGCAGATTTTTTTCAGTTTCACAGAGAAAATGCCACCTCTCCCATTCCGACGCGCAGTGGTGACGATAAATACAGAAGAAGCAGATGTGCAGCCAACAGGCCCATCAGTGGCCGCAGGCTGAGGCAGGCAGGGAGCTCTGGCAGCCGCTTAGTGCAGCCCCTCTGTGCCCAAAGCGGGAGCAGATTGCTCGGGGCTGAGTCCAGCTGCCTTCCGACGGCCTCCAAGGACGGAGGCTCCGCAGCCTCTCTCGGGGCAACCTGTTCCCACGTTCAACCGCGCAACAAAAGTTGTTTCTTTGTGTGTTTGTTTGTTTGTTTTCCAAAAGTCCACCTCTTTGTGCATCGTGGTTTCCTAGGTACACCCTCCCTTACGGAAACATCTTGGTCTTCTCTGTGCAAAGACTGAAAGCTCACCAAGGAGAACTGTAAGCCTTTGGAAACTCTTGGTCATGTTGCAGCTCCCTTGCATAGAAGTTTGCAAGCTCTCATGCTCTCCTCTGTGATACTCATATTTTCTTTTCCGAGCAAACCTTTCACAGGCACGCCAGCAATTCAAAAGGCAATTTATGTTTCCCTACCACAGAGATGCCATCAGCTACAGCCAAACAGTGATGATAAAAGAAGCAATCCAAAGTCAGCATAAAGCCCATTGCTGAGTTAATCTCACTGTTTTGCTAGATTGCTTTACAATTCTGCTCCCCCAGGCAGATCAGCACACTGAGGTTTAAGAACTGTATTACATATTTCTACTGGCTACACATACATGTATGCATACATGCATACATGCATACATGCATACATGCATACATGCATTTGGGGTTTTTGTAACTCATCCTTCACTTCATCTATGTTCTAAAGCACAAAAATTGCCTAATGTAACACCTGAAAACTTTATGGACAAATATCTAGCCGTCTCAGGTTATACTTTTCTCCCTGAAAATAATAACCATAATAACTCAATCAAACATAATCTGCCACTGAAGATGAAAGAGAGTCTAAAAACACATTTAACAATGCAACTTCAAACAAGTAATTTATTATTAATGACTTAAGAAGCACCACACAGGCTTGTGACTGAAGCCTTCCACCTACCATTTGGCCACAGTGAGACCACGTGCACTCTCTCATATTCTCCTGGCTGGTATTTTCTGGTCACTGGGCAATGATCTAGGGCTTATTCTGTGGGACATCAGTGGGTTTCCACTTTGCCTCCTGCATTCTAGCCAAAAAGTGGCAGCCAAATCAATGAAACCAAACAGGCTGAGGCAGGAGGCAACGAGGGCACCACTCAGACCAGCGTCCCCCCAACCCTGCTTGCCTGTTCAGGCAGCTGCTTCTGCTCCTTGGCTTCCAGGCTCCAGGTACCAGCCGACCAGGTTGCTGCACGCCAGCCCCATGCACAATCTGACAAGCAGAAGGGCTATTTTCTTGCTGTCTGCTCTCTCCTACCTCCTCCTACCCCAGCTCTAATGGGGAAGGATCAATAGGTTCAACAACAACACAGAAAGCCACATGTGAAGTTATGAAAAGTTTGGCAGCTTTGTATGTCATCTAATGGCATGGAAAATAATAAAAAAAATGCTGTGTACGCCCTGTAAGTTCCTGTAATTCCATTCTTCTTTGGTTATTGAGAGATCATATCTTCCCAGCATCAGTGGGCTTGTGGGATCTCCTCTAATGCTCACTGAGTTTCAGTAAACCCCAGCAATTAATGTGTAACTTATTAAAGAACAGTGATCGCTTTACCAGCATATTTAATATGTATTCTTAGTTTTTTAAAAGAAAGAAAATGAAAACTGGGTTAATAGGAAACCAGAAATGGAAAACATTAAATAATTCAAAGTGTCATGTACGTTATCTTGCTTTTAAAAGGAAAAAAATAAACACCGAAGAGCGCTTCTCAAGAGCAATCCTAACTTTGTATAGAATGATGTTTCCATGTACATCATTCCGTTTCACCAAAGAGTGATATCAAGTAATGAGAATCAAACATGAAAGGTTTTTGAATTCCTAAGCAACCCAGGAACAGAAAGCATTGGTTTGTTGTAAGCAGCCATGACTCGAATCACTTCAGAACTACCCAAGCTAAGCAGCAGATGCAGAAAGCATCAACACACATTTAGTTTTGCTTTACTGTAAGCACAAGTGCTAAATAACCCACCAGGATGAGCAAAGGGGTGTGGGGCTGCGAGAGAATAAAATGAGATGAAAGCTGGTGGGCAAGAGACAACCTTCCCTTAACCTTTTACGGACTGGATCGCTCACAGAAAGCAGTAAGAAGAACTGAGGGAGTTTATCTGGTTTGCACTGATTTGGGACAGGTGCTGCAGGCTCTGCCTCGGACCTGCAGCGAGCCACAGAGAGCGATTCCCTGGGGGAAGTGCTTCTCCATGGGCGGAACGGGGTCCTGTGTCACCCTCTGCACCGGGAAGCACCGGGGTGTCCGGAGCGTGTCGGGAGGCACCTTGGCAGCCCGCCCGAGCTCTGAAACCTGCCACAGTCGACATGTGGATAGATCTTCTTGTAGAGTGTTCACTTTATGTTTTAAGGCCTTACATGACTGAAAACTATGCAAGGGCTGGTCTTCAATCTCTGGGATGTGACAAGAACTGAGACCAGCGAAGACACTGGAAGGGGCAAGTCCCAAGCGGTAACTTTGGGCCTGGTCCTGATGAGAGGCTGAGCCCGTTGCCGGCAGAGCACGTGCACATCAGAGCACAGGTCTTCAAACCACCAAAGGGTCTAAAACATCTTCTCTGGGCTTGTTTGCCCCAATGAATAGAAAAACTGTCAAATTTAAAGGTAACACGGATTGTATCTATTGTTGATATATTTTCTGAATAAAAACTTTCATTTTGTTTGACCTCAGTGTTCATTTATTTTATTCTGACCACAGTTAAAATGAAACACTTCGAAGTCAACGTTTCTTTGGATTTCCATTCCTTGGTGATTTTTTTTCTTATATTGAAATGTCCTATGCAGCAGGAAGGATTCCCCATACCAGCTTTTGAAAATTTAGGCACATGACTCTACACACGAAATGTACCTTACGAATACTGAACTCCCCGATACCTGTGTACGGCTCCGCTTCTGAGGGTAACTTTTTCTGTAACCATTTCGAGAATGTGATCCCACTGATTCAGCGTTTTCCTGGGAATGAGGAGGCGCACTACGGGGCTGATAAGGTCTCCATTAGCAATCAGGCTGAAATAAAGCAAAGTTAAATAATTTGGAGGAGCACTTTAAGCCAAACTCACCTGAGGACAAGAGAACACCAGGCAGTTCCCTAACCACAAATTCTACTTACAAAATAGTGCAGGGCTCCTGAAGGGGCTTTCGAAACCGCGCCGACACGTTGATTCTGCTGTGAGTGACGGGCTTCACCTGCGAGGACAAAGGGGAGCCACGTTTTAAAAGACTGGTCGGTGCGACCCTCATTTTAGAGGAATGACTCACAAGGGAGGTGAACTGCACATGTGCAAACATCAGAATAAAATACAGGCTACCTAATGTGCAGCAGTATCCTCTGTACTCTTTTGAATGGATGCTCTGATGAGACGGACTGGGTTGCTCGGCACTGATGCTCTTATATTTGTACTGAACAGAAAGTCATGCGATGCTGCCTAGCTGCGTTTCCCTGTTCCATTTACAAACACTGCCTCAAATTACAATGAAGGAAAAAAAGACCCTCAAACTGTAAGAACTCACCAAAATTGGCAAATCAATATAAGGGATCAATCACAAACCGCCACAAGTCACAGCACGTGCATCAACAAATCAGTAGTAACATTCCTACTAAAGGCTATAAAAGCTCAGAGGACTAAATACTGGCATGCACAGCCAGACACGTGCTTTAAAATACATGTGTAAAGCAGTATAATGGTGTGATGTCTTGCAGTTTTATTATAGTTTGTGCTGATTTAATCAATAACTCCCATTTCAATTTAGAAAAAAAAAGGGAGGGGAGAGGCTCTGGGCTCCACAGCTTTAAATCATGGGTTTTCATACAAATTAATTTAGCACTGACAGAACTGCTTTCTGGATCATTCCCTTGTATAGACTGAGAGAAAACCAAGAGGTCCTGGATCTATTAGAAATTCCAAACTCTAAGGCTAAAAGTACTTACTAAAATAATCAGATCTGACTTCCCACATAACACAAAGAACCTCATACAGCAGCTTCTATATCAGGCACATAAATTGTGTGGGGATAAACTACATCTTTTAGGGATAGACACAACCAACAGAACAAAAACAACACTGGCGTTCCTTCACGCACAGGCACCTCAAGGGAAGGAGAGCAGCCAGGTAAATGTCACAGAATCACAGGTTGGCTGAGGTTGGAAGGGACCTCTAGGGATCAACCAGTCCAAGCCCCCTGCTGCATCAGGGACACCCAGAGCAGGGGGCACAGGGTGGCATCCAGGCGGGTTTGGAAGATCTCCAGCGAAGGAAGAGTATGGGAAGGTATGAGGCAGCAGAAGGAAAATGATTAAAACACCGGAATAGATTTTCCTCATTAGATCCCAACCACTACATTTAGAGGCTTTAGAAGAGAGGAGATGGACTGCTAGCCCTTTTAATAACATGCTTGTACACAGGGCTTTCACCAGTGAACCTCAAAGCACTTGGCACTGGCCTGCCTGGAATTATCCCCACGCTAATGCCAGAGAAGCCAACACTTGACCCAAGCGCTCCAGAGCAAAGGGGAAGAACCAGGAAGGCGTCACCCGGTTCCCGGCCGGCTGTTCTGCCACGCTGCCCCTCAGGAGGGGACAGGGCCACACTAGATGTGCTTTCCTGCTTGCTGCCAGCAAGGCCTCTATTTCCCCTCTGCCATGCAAGACACCCATGGAAAATTCTTCTTCTGCCAGCCGATACTCCCATGACGATCCCTCCTGCAGCAAGCACACACAGGACACAACGACGTCGGAGCGCCCAGAAGCAGCAGCAAAGGAGACCCGCGGCAAGGATCCTCAACACAGGACAGTCGGGAGAATCTTCCACAAACCCTGACCCCTCTGGGCTTCGCTAGCGCTTCTTTCAGCGACCTACTCGATTTCCTCAACACAAACCCAAGCTCTTTGTTGCATCACTGTGAGTGAATCTCAAAATCTTGCCTGTATGGGCACAAGCCTATCAAGATACACGAGGCTTTACAGAGCTATGCAGCTCCTGGCCAGCTGAGGACGACCAAGTAGCTAAAACCATGTGAATCATGTTTAAAGATACGCTATTTTTATTTCACAATAAATGACGCGTTTATGATTGCAATGTCTAAGAAATTAGACTGCGGGAGCATGCTGACTAAGGCATTATAAAGCCTTAGCTGTTTCAAAAATATAGAGCTAAACACATTTAATTTAGATGATGAGATGCAAGCTGAGCACAGGGCATGCTAAAATTTGCCGAGAAAGCCCCAAGAAGCAGTCACTTACGCATCAGAAGGTGGAAAATATGTGGGTAAATCTCCTGCAAGTATCTTGGGGCTTGATGCTCACCTACAGCACCGTGTGCCCCATGAGAAAACCCTTGCATCACTTTTAGACAACTTGATGCTTTCTCCACCCCTGGGGCTCCCTTCTGCAACTGGTAAGCCCAAGCTCTCAGGAACTCTAAACAGGCCACAAAGCCAAGTGCTCTGATCCAGTCTGCATCACTTGGCTTTCAATGACCCACACTTCATCAAGGTCAGCTAGAAAATGTTCTCTAAGCCTAAGGAAGCCCTTCAGGATAGTCCCAGGTGTGCCCAATTATCCAGTTGCTCCCCGAGCTGATGAAACCAATAATTCTGATGCAGGCACCTCAGAAGGCCACCGTGTTATTGCACTCAGCCCAATCACGGGCTCCACGAGGAAATGAGAAGCCCAAACAGACACCGAGGGCTCGCTCATTATTCCCAGGTTGGGATTTCTGCCAATAACAGATGTGGTGGCACCAGCCTGTGAGCCTGTCGCGTGCGTTGCTCCTTCAAAGAGTCATTACTATTTCAGGCAGCTTTCTCTGGCCTACCTGGAAAACAAGACAGCTCTGATCTTAAATAAGCAGGCAGCGGGGGACTGCAAGCTGGAGCAAACACAGGCAGAGGCTTCATAGTTTTCTATTTTAACACAGCCTAAACCAGAGCACCATATAACCCCCTGCTGTTTTGCTAAGCCTACTACTCAACTCAAACTTGCCTCCTATACTTAAAGGTAAAAGGAGTATGTTAGTGTGACATTTGCCAACGCACTGGCACAAAAATCATCCTGCAGAAATGCTGAGAGGGCTGGGACAATATTAACTTGCTTAAGGCACCACACAGGTATCTAACACGCTACACAGGGGAGGCCTCAGTTCCTGGGGCTAGGACCAGCATGGCCCAAACTGAGTTAGATGGACCCTGGGCCGCGCTGGTGCAGAAGCAGCAGCTCTTTGCTACGCCTTGTGGGGAGAACAGGGGCAAACGAGCCACATCTTTCCTCCGAGCTCCCACAGGCTCCTAGGCAGATGTTTCGGCTGCCCTCGTTTGTCTGGAAGAGGAGAGAGCACTAATTTCCTTGGGGCTGCCCGTCTTTTGAAGGCGCCTTTTACACCTGAGCAGCTTCAGGGACCTGAGGAAAGACAAGCTCATGATATTCAGCCAGGGCACAAGGACGCTGATTCGTCCTCGAGATAGGAGACAGGAAAGTAGAATATAGATTTAAAGAAAAGAGAGAGAGAGACAGAGAGAGACATAGAGAGAGAGAGACAGAGAGAGAGGGAAGCAGAGGGCCATCCCTGCTAAGGCACCCAAGGGTGCTCCGAATGAGCTGTGCACAACCCCTTTGGTTTCATAGCTGGCAAGGCCACGCAGAGCACGGTGATGTCTTGTCCCATGGCGCCCAGGCCGCAGCTCCTGGAGGCTCCTCACAGGTTTTGACAGCAGCACCAGCTATCGAGCTCTCCAAGCACAACAGCACAAACTGCAGCACAAGGCACCCAAGCTACTTCAGCCTACCACGTATTAAAAATATGTACCAGTAATATGGCCTACTCAGTATTAAAAATAGGGTGGGAATTTCTATATAATTTTAAAAAAAAAAAAAAAAAAGAAAAAAAAAGAAAATCCTAAAAGCCTTATACATCATTCCTACCATTAATCCCAACTGTCCTGTTCATTTTTTTTCCTGGCACAGCCTTTAAGTTAATCCCCCATATTATTTAGAACAACTTTTCCTGGCCAGTGTTGAAGTATTCATGGCTATGACGACAGCTTGTTTTCTAAAGCACAACTTCAATGCACAGAAGTACACGGTAAGAAAAGGCCAACTGCTCAACTCATACAAATCAATATATTCCTTTGAAGCACAGGCACTCAGGCCAAGGCTCACAAGTGGAAGGGCTAATGCAGGATTTAATTAAAGGGCACACGAGTGTGCCCGGATTGCAGGGGTGGGAGGCAGCACCGGGCCCAGGGACTGCACAGGCCCGACCCTGGGGCACTCCTCGGTTACACATTAACAAAGATGCCGTCTTGGGTGAAAGTCTGTGCTTACATTAAGGGATCAGCATCACTAGAGCCTAAATCCTTTATTTTCTTTTAATTCCACCAGCCAGACTCTCAGCTAATGTAAATCAATATTTTCCTATTTACGTCAGCAATCGTAAGCAGATTTGCATCAATCAGGGGTCTGGCCCCATTATGATTTTATCTGGAAATGTTGCAACTTTTCAGTAGGTTTCCAAAGACCCTTCTCTTAAGCGCAGCTTCCTCCTCCTCCTGGCAAGTGTTGCCAGAATTTCACAACGTGTGATGAGATACTCGTCTGAGGTATCACAGGAGCCATGCAGGACATTCAGAGAGCGCAGGAAAGATCCTGGCACCAGCTGAAACTCCAAAGGCAACATCAAGGAAGCTGGAGGCAATTCATCCAATTGGAATTTGAAAGGCAATGGTAGCCATAACATGTTGGGAGACAGACCCTGGCATCACTGGCACCTGCAGCCACAACTATTTTCACCTTCCTGGTCTGTACAGAAATTGGTGTTTCCCACACCAATCTGGAATCTTCTTGATTCCAGAGAGTCACCACTTGTGACATAACCCATGCAAGCAGGCCTGGAAAAACCCAAGAAGCTAAAATTAATTAAAATTAAGCCAAACCCAGCACAGGGCATGCTCTGAGAGCTGAGATGACCATCTGCACTGCTCGAGACCTCTGTAAACACCTGAATTTCAGGATGCTTTTCGCAGTCTCTCTCTCGGGGCCAAGCTTTTGGGTTTGGCTCCCATTCCTTGGAGTGCTCTCTGGCCCAACACCCATGTGAAAGCAGCCACCAGGCAGACTGGAATCAGTGCCTTTGTAACAACATTTTGCACAAAGTTTTCCCTTATGCTCTAAAATATGCTAATTTTTCACAAAATTAAGCCAACATACACAACACACAGCCAACACATATAACACACAACATGGTCTACGTTAGGTACTTACGTCTTCCACTGCTGACTGTTGACAAAAAAAAAAAAAAAAAAAAAAGTCAGCATTTAAGCCACATCTCTCATACACTATTTTTAAATATATAGACACATACACACATATATATATGTATACACATATATCCACAAGTACAGTTTTTGCATGAAAATCAATGTAAATTAGTGCATGTGTGTATACACATACACACAAGAGTGTATGTATTTGTAAAAACAGTGTGTATATGCATTTATACATAGATATATATTTGTATATATGTTTATACATCAATATGTACACACCTACATATGTACAAAATACAGTAATTTTATTTGCACACAAAAGTATCTTTCATGTTGATGCTCAGCTGGCCCTTTGAAAGGCTGAAGATTAACTAAAACTAAGCTCTGTTCTCCATTCCTAAGTCATTCTGCTTTCTTCTTTCAGACATTAGGGCTGGGTTTGGCAGTCACAAGAAGGATCCAGATCAGTTGTTCAGATGATGCTTCCAGCTCACATAGATGTTGCACTGGGAAGACACGGAGGCGCAGGGCAATACAGAGAGAAATCAGTGAGTGAGGCTGCTCACAACAGGACTTTCAGCAACGCTAAGGCAATATCCCACACCATTTGTAATACACAGATAATGAAGAGTGGCTTGTCTGTAGCACACAGGTAACAGAGAATGGCTTTTACTTCCTTCTTCATAAATGTATTAACTAGAAAAGGGTGGAGAACGTAACTCCTCGGCTGGAATTGGGAGCAAGCTGCATCTCCCGCGGGCCCAGGGCTGTGCTCACTGCAAACAGGTCGGTTAGAGCCCAAAGATTCCTCTGGTCTTCATGCCAGATAAAATACATAAAACACAAAGATGCAGCCAAACAGTGCACATGTCTTTGTGCTGACACGCAGCTGTTTGCTGACCAGTGTGTTTGAAATTCCTGGCACTATGAATGCTACGCTGGACGTTTGGCACATCCCATGTAAATGTAGAAAGCAGGACAGAGCCGGCGCGTGACGCAGCCCCCGCTGGATGGCCAGGGCTGGCGTCAGGTTCCCAGCGGGATGCAGAATCAAACCTCCTGCACCAGAAATGTGCACCCCTCGTGAAACTGTTTGCCTTCTGCACGCATCACGTTGCATATTTAGCTTCTAATGCCATTTTTAGGTACTTGGGGATAGCTAAAAATAGAAAAATGATGCTCTTGGCTTGTCTTTTCATTGAATAATTGTTGACTTTGTTAAACACAAAGTCTGGCAGTCCCTTCCCAGGTTGCCATGAAGACACAGTTAGATATCCATAGCTAAGAAAAGATATTCCTATTTCCTTTTCTCAGCAGGAACGCATTGCTACCTCCCATAGAAAGGGGCAAATTAAGAGCTGCATGATTTACAGGGTTTTATAAAGTCATTCGGGACGGCAGCAAAGCAATACCCAAAAACCTAACCTCCCTGAACCAGCTGCTCTGTGCATATAATGCTGATTTGATTTACGCTGGCTTAAGAACTGGCCTTTCTTACTGCTGTGTTAATACAGTCTGAAGCGCTGCTAACATCTCGCTCGTTGCCCACGCCACTTTATAGCTAACCTCTTCAAGTCTGAACTATTTCAGCACAATGTCACATACCAAACTTATCAGCTCATGCAATGAGCCATGCCTGGGCCAGTTTGTTACAACGGCCTGTTTGTTAATCAATGTGCCCAGGAAAATTGAGAACAAATATTTGCATTCCCTTAGGGTAGAGCTGGGATCGAGAGAACCGCAACCCCATTTCCGTACACCACGGCCATCCTGTGATGTGAAAGAAAGGAATGTTCAAGGGTCAGTGATCATAAGGAAATTACACAGATAAAAGTTCCTTACAAGCCTGTAACAGCTCCGGGAAACCTTTTCCTTCACCCACCTCACAGAAAGGAGGCAGTTTTGTAGAGCCTGACGTAAGGCTCGGTGTGAGCCCCACGCAGCGCTCGGTGGGTGCCGGGCCGCGCGGTGGCCCTGCGCAGGAGCCGACCCGCGTGAGCTGCCTCCGAAACTCCTGCCCCGGCGCCCAGAGGAGCCAGAAACAACCTGCGCCCCAAGGACCCGCTCCGTACGCATTCAACGAGTCCTGCAGGCAGCCAGGCTCCTCTGAAACTCCCAAGTGTTTCAGGCCACTCTCTTCCAAAAGCAACAGCTGGGGTCGCTCTGTTTACCTGCAGAGTAAACCTCTCTCCCTTTAAGCCAGTTTAAGTGAATTATATTCCCCGCGCATCTAGGGGATAAGTCTTGCCCTATGTAGCTAACTTCTGGAAAGAAGAATGTTTCGCTCAATATCTCTCTTATGTCTTGGCACTGGGTTAGGGGCGAGAGCTCCAGCTCGGGTAGATCAGAACAGCTTCACTGGCACCTCTTAGAAGCAGAGGGGCACAGCCTGCCCTGCCCAGGAATTACTTTGCGCAGTGCTCCAAAATATACCATATCCGTACTGCTTCTGGACCCCTAAGCATCTCAGAGTTCCTCTCCAGGTAGCACAGTGCTTTACCCTGCAATACTTACAAGGCACACAATAATGGGATCCATAATGCAGATTTTATTCAAGCAAAATGGATCCCGGTGCTCTGTCACTGACACAGCTGGCCAGTTCTAACCATTTTTACCTCTCCTGATACGTGCAGTCTCCCCAAGCCCCTTACATGCAGGCAAACCGAAAAGAAGTCTCTGGCCTTTGGGGATGATCAGAAAACTGAACCTGTGAGAAGTGACAGCTGAAGAACAAGGAGCAATCTCTGAAAAACAAACAAAAAAAAAATCCATAGTTTTTAATCAAATGTAAAATTTGTTAATGTTTCCAGTAAGTAGATCTAACATGCAGCAACAAGACCAACACACCTGACTGCAGTACTTTTGTCTCGGCCCCTTCTCCTACCCTTTTCAAATATAAAAAGAGGGCAGTTACCTTGCAAAACCAGGCAGCCATGCTAACTACGGGAAAGAAACTGACTTTCAAGTTTCACATCAAACTCAAAATAGACCAAGGAGTCTCCAGGGCCTAAACCAAAGTCTCTACAAGTCCTTCTCTTGCTCCTAAATCCGCTAAATCTATCCGCAAGCAAGCAAGCCCTTAACCAAAACAGCCAGAATTATACAATTCAGATATACACAGCTATGCAAACTGCAGCTCTCTGAATTCACAGTAGAAAAAGAGACCGAGCTGATGTTTTAACTGGATGTCTGGTCAGCTCTTCTCTGAATCCTCCCGGTACTAAATTAGGAGCACTCGGGAGGAGTAACTGTGGTCTGTGTCTGTGTTGTGCTCATTATGTTACCAGGACACCAAACACCAAACAGTGCCACACAAAACGTACCTGCTACCGAGATGTTGCTCGGCACAGTGAGGATGGACAGCACTTTTTTCAAAGCTTTCTGAGTTGATATTCGTGTTCTCTATACTACATCCACACTAGAATTCAGCATCAGGAAATTAAGAATTCCTTATTCAGTCTCTGACACAAAGCATAAAAGAAATCAAGTTGGTCAGACACGGAGTAACAAAAGGGTGTTTTTTTGTATATAGGCACAGGAATAAAAAGTGAAGTTTTATACATATTTAATTCCCAAATGTACCATTATGCTAGAGTAAAGGATTGTATTGTAAAGAAATTTTGAGATAGCACAAAATGTGTTTATGTGTTTCTGATTCTTAGGAAAAATTCACTTCTGTGAGAATTAGATCCTCTTGGAACCAAATCTCTGTAATTTGCACATTCTGGGATCATTTCTAAGATATTTTAATGTACTTCCTCGGCATCATAAAATTATGTCTTCTATAGAGAAAATATGAATGAACGATTTAGATAGAAAAAGTTCAAGTGACTCAACCAGTCACTCATTAAACAAAGGCAATTCTTCTCATGATTAGACAGGTATGTTATTTTTCAGACAAGGTAAACACAAGGTTTGAAATGCACGCAATGATTATGAATATGGGATTTTTCATAAAAATATATTTGGAAAAAACGTGCAAGCATGCTAAGGACCAGGTATATCCAATATATATTACAATCATTTGAGGAATTGAGACACCATCATAAAGTTTAAACTCAATTTTTACAAATTAACACAATCACTATCCACAGATGAACAGAGACCCCACTGCATTGCAACCACGAAGCACTTAAAGGATGCAGACAGAAGAAGTAATTGTCATAAATGACACTGAAACCTTCCCGAGTTTGCAGGGAGAGGTCATCTGGATCACAGAGAGTGCCTACAGAAATACAAACGTCCAGACTTCACACGTTGTACTCACAAAGCAATGTACCTTTTACAAACAAATAAGCTTATAACAAACAAATGGTAACTATGTTGGCCCACACTTCCTCAAGAGATTTGTTAGTTTACTTCAGCACATCATGTAAAACACATTTGTACTTGCAGATCCCCTTCGCTATAAAGGGGAGCTTGTCTTTTTCAAAGAAAGCAGCTCAGCTGTCGAAAGACGTGAAAGACAGATATGATAAAGATATACCTGAGGATTTTGTACCAAACATCAGCCTGAGTCAGGATGAAATATTTTTACTCCTTTCCCTATCAAGGAATATTAGTATTTAAAAAAAAAAAAAAAAGAGAGACAGAGGGAGACAAGTATTTAGAGTGTGAGGGGTCTACCAAGAGCTTAAAACAGCCTGGAGCCTGGCTGCTGTTGGCTGAAACTGGCATAGGGCTCTCGTGCTTTCGGGACAAGTGCCTTCTCTTATCCTTACTGCTACCTCTGGCTGAAAGAAGATAGCAGATGGAAATCCCTCCCTCACTCCCCACCCTCACTCATCCCCCACAAGGTCCACACTACAAAGGGATGTGACAAGTTGGGGGCATTAGCTGGGAGCAGAAGGCACAAAACCGGCACTGGAGAACCATCCCCTTGCTGGGTAGCGGGCCTCAGCCCTCCTTGCTCAGCCCTCGACCAGCACCGCGCCGCAGCGCGGGACCCGCTGCTGCTCCTCTGCCGGGATGAGCCGCAGAACCGAAGGGAAAGGGACAAGCGTTGTCGTGACAGAAAAAAGCTTGGACTAGATAAACCTGCCCGCGCTGCGGGGCTGCCGCAGCGTGAGGCCCAAGGGCTCCCCCAGAACTGCTGCTGCTGCAGAGCGCAGCCGCACAGGCTGCAGGAGGAAGGGACAGAGAGGCGCTCTCAGACCTCAAGGACCTTGCAGATTTTTCCTGGGATTCCCAGGATTCCCAAAATCCCTTATTTTTTTATGCACGGTTGTCCACTTTCTCTTACTGTTCTCTTTACCACATGCACAAGCAGGACATTCTGAGAAGGATCGAGGAGGTGTCAAGGCATCAAATAGTCCTTGAAATCCACTGACTGTTGAGGCACCGCAGCCACCACTGGCATTTTGGCAAATTAAGCAGCATCCCACCTACTTCACTGCCCTAGGAATGGGTCAAAGTCTACCAAAGCCAATGAGCACTGACAATAATGAACCACAAACAGCAAACTAAGACACTGCTGAAGCTCTGGCTGCTTAGACACATTTAGCAAATGTTGGGTATCACTGTCCCCTGCTTTTCTTCTATCAGAAACTATACCAATATAACCAACTATAGTTGCTATCAGAAACTACGCAGTAGTAAGATGTCATTGTGGTCCTCCCTTGCTCATCCATCTATACGGACATGTTCCATATAGAAAACTTCACCTAGAAGATAAGGGACTTTGGGGCAGTATATTGCAAAACAAACTTTAAAAAATGGAGTATTAGTTCAAGTCTGTGGCTGGGGTACACCAGTGATTTCCATGAAGTGCATTAAAAGCTGTTTTCAATTAGCTCAATATTTGACCCATTTATTTTAGTCACTTAGAGGCCTTAGACCAGTAAATTATTAGACTTCAAAATCCAGAAAGTGTCTTAAACTAGTCACACTACTAGAAATATTATGTGAGATGATTTAGGTCAAGACCCTCATGATTTATGATGAGTAGCACAGTGACTAAAGGCTTTTCTAATAGTTTCTTTTTCAGACAAAATTCTAATTGATGGTCAGGCCTCACAGGTCAAGACTATAATCACTTTGGAAGCTCATAGCAGCATTGTTATTATTGCAATATTGCAACTATTTTTACAACTCTCCGTATTTTAAAGAAAAAAAGAAAGCTGTTACGTGCAGTTGAAACACTAGAGCAAAGCAGAAGTGGAAGCTTGCTCACACTGCCCCACTTAAGTGCCCTGACCCTCCTCTTGGGCCACAGGTATCACCCCTTTCCCCAGACCCATCTCTCGCTGGAGACAGAGCAGCATAAAGTCAACTGCTGACATTGCAATGGCATTTGAGTGCTATAGGTTTTCATCTGTAAATCTGTCTTTGTAGCCAGAAGTAAGGTGTCTTCCCAAACTACTCCACTGCTGACCTTTCTTAGAGCCATCACAGCATTTGCGTTTCCACCTCCACATTAAATAGACGTGTAGAGTTTAATGAATTACACCGTATTACCTATTACGTTCATTGCTGCACTCAGCAGTGTACTTAAATGAAGAGCCTCTTGACGAAGGCTTCCACCAGGCTGCCCTCCTTGCTGTCTCAGCAGCTGCGAGTCCCTGGCTGTGGGGCACTGCGAGTCCCTGGCTGTGGGGCAAGACAGGGTGCATCCCGCGGGCCCACTGCAACAGGGCATTCACCCAGCCCCAGCTCACCCTGAAGCAGGGCACAACAGAGACAGTGAGCACCCCTTCTGCCAGGGACAGGCTCTCTCCCCAAATGTTACATCCTGTCACCCTACAAGCGTGGACGTTAAAGAAGAACTTTAGGCTAGTCCTCAGAATCCATGAAACAAAAAATTATCCCTTCAATTCTCGCTCAGGAAGATTTCCTTGCAAAGTAAGACTCACAGACACAGATTTTGGTACAGAAGAGAAAAAAAAAATCTGATGATCACTTACTTCATTTTGTCACTCCATGAGAAAAGTGAGAGGAGTTGAACAAGAAACTCAGGCTTTGTATTTTTTCATCTACTCTTCTTTCTGAATGTAGGTCACTATATTTACACCATATCTTCAACAGGAATTCTTTCCTGTTTTAATTTGACACCAGCCTTCTGGTTATATGGAGATTTGAGGTAATTGAGAAGACATTCAAAGAACAACATGAAAGTTCTCCCAAAAGCAGATGTCAAACATTTGGCAGTTTAACTAATACAAAGGAAAAGCTACTGCTGCATGAGATGCACAATATACCTACAGACAGCTGCGGAGTGTGTTTTTCTTCCTTTTGCCTCTCTCTTCATTAATCAGACACAGAAATAGGCATTTGCAATTGTCATCCTGGTAAGAAACTTAACATGGAGAAACCCTCAGCAGTTGGAAATGCCCAAGTAGGAAGAGTACTTCATAAATCCAGCATTCCTCGCCTTGTGCTTAAGTATGATATCTTTAACCCTTGGCATGACTTTTTCAGATATTGTTACCATGCTGTTTCAAGCCACCAGATCCTTGTTGAACAGCACTACGGAGCACAGAACATCAAAATCACTGTTGCCACAGCCAACGCAGGATCCACATGTGCCCAGGGCTTGGCCTAGGGCAAGCCAGAGCTAGCAGCCCCAAGAGCACCTCCATCCCTGGCCAAGGAGAAGCCCCTGCTGAATTCTGAGCGCCGCCAGCCCTACGGAGCACCGGGGCACGAGCCCCTTCCCTCTGTGGTCGCCCCTTCTCAGGGTCACACTCAGAGGAAGGGCAGTTCACGCTTAGGGGCCGGGGCCATGGGCAGGGGGCCGCCCCAGGAGCTCCCTTGAAACTGTGCTCTAAGTAGCAAGCACCAGCAATCGATATCAGCAGGGAATATTTGGTTAGGAGCCTACCATGAAGAGAACCATCCTTTCAGCAAAGCTTATATGGAATTAGTCCCACTGCACAACTTTGTTAATGGAAATTGCACAGCACAGTGAGTGCAATCCACTGTATTTTCAGAGAGAATCAGAAACAATTTTTCCATGATCCCTTTTCCTCTTTCTGGATATGCAAGAATCACTTTCCTTTTAACCAAGACATTGCTTTAGCATAAAATACAATGCAACCTGCATATCCAGGGGTTCAGAAAAATCATAAAGACCAATGTGGTTGTTGTTCAGAATTCTGCTTTAAAAGTGCTAAGTTCAGCTAAGTGGAACAGTGCATGTATACAAACCTCTCATCTCAGAAGTAATTATTATCTCTTACGTGGATCACAGTTCAAGCTGAGATGAATTATTCAAATCTCTGCTCACTTTGCAACATCTTTGTAACTAGTATCAGCTAGATTTACAAATTCAGATCTGAACACAATCAGAACCAGAATAAGAAAATCCTGAAGGACAAAAATTGAATTTAGGGATAAAAGGCAATATAGGAAAACTTCGACAGCTGGAGATTTTCACATATGTGTAAGTATGTTGCTCCATTTTATACACACCTCGGGAATCGAGTATAAGGCTGCTGCCTTATCAGGGTTTAATTTCTTTTTTTTTTTAATTATTTTCTTTCCCTTGTGAAAAGAAAGCGTCAAAACAACAGACATGAATGGCTACACCAAACTACCTCCTCCAATGTTCTAGTCAGATGAATACCTACATAAGCAAAAAATCAATTTTACAGCAAGCTCAGTTCATGCATGCAATAGCAAATTAAATCTCAGAATTCCTGTTGGGTTTGGTCTGCCTGTTGATGGTGCTCATTAAAAAAATACATATTACAAAGTTATGAACAACTTTAGCAGCTACTTCTTGAGTCATATCTTATAACCTCTGAATAAATAGATAGCAGCATCAAATGTCATTATGGCACTCGGCCTGTTCAGTTTTGAGGGTATTTTAATATGCCTGCATCCAAAGACACTATTGCACAAACTATTAAATTGCTAGAAATATGGCATGAAAGTACGAACCAGAGGGAAGGGAAAAACTGCGAGGTCCAGGCAGAAGCTGTAATGCAAACTTTGCCCATAATCAGATCTATTTATATACAGAATAAAATTGTAAAAATAATGTCGTATGTCCCACACAAATGCAGACATTAGGTTTTCTGAAACATAAATTTGAATGTTTATGGACAAAGTTCTCCATTGAAAATCATGTTCTACATTTCCATCACTTTTTTTTTTTTTCCTGCATGAAAAAAAAAAAACCTTAGGTTTATGAATATCCCCAATGACAACAACACAAGATTTTATTTTTGGAAAGTTTAGCACTGGACATCGTAATTTAGAAAGCTGAGATGAAAACAACCAGTTCATCAATGTCAGAACCATCAGAGTAATAATCATTGAAATACTATGTTCAGACTACTAGATAATTTTATTATTTTTGAACATAATAAACATAAAACCCAAGAATTTCAGACATAAATGCAGGGATGCCAGTATTATTCACAGTAAGCTTATTCCTTAAACATTTCAAACATCTTACCTCATTATTGACCTCTACAGGTTTCTTCTTTGTTTCTCCTATGTCCAAATAGCTGTGGAAGGAAAACAGTATTACTTATTTATAATAGCACGTAATTTACTCAATATGAATATTTTATCCTTTTTTTTTCTTTTTGTCACTTGAAGCTTGGAAAATGTGTCATGTCTCACTAAGATTTTATCATGCCTAACTGAAGATTTTAGTGAATGAGGATAATTGTATTACACATCTGTAAGTCAGGCCTCTGGACTCATACAGAAGATGGGGGAGACTTCAAGTGTCTGGTGCCTGGAACAGACCCTCAGGGACCCAGTTCTCAGGGAGAAGCCGACGAGCTACCGAGGCTGACGAATAAATCTCAGCACAGCATCGACTTACCAGAGTTTCCAAGGTCATCATCCAGCCTCTTGGTTTCCCCCAACACATTTAAAGCCTTCCTCCATACCTATGCTGAGCAGTGGCTTGTTTTTTCAAAGGATCCATGTACAGGTACATTTCAAGAAGACTCAGACACACCTGAAAACTGTTTTTTCACAGCTAAGATGCAACAGTGTCAGCCAGCACCACTGGCTGCCGCGTCAGTGGGTCTGCTCATGAACACCAGCTCTCAGCAGCTGGAGATGGGCCCAGGCCTGCTCTTCTTCCCACATCTGCACTGCTGTTGGAGAAGGCTCCTTAACGAGCACTCACATCTCTGCAGAGCGGCACCTTCAGCACCTCCTGCCAAACGCCAAAGGGGAACACACAAATGGCCCAGGCAAACAAACAAACACCTTTGCAGCTTCTCCATGCAAGGAGGACCAAGTTCTCCTGGAACCAAAATACAGAAGCCTTACAGACTGCAAAACTGAAAAGAAAGAAACGCCCAGGGAGGTAAGTGGCTGCAGGATGTATGGTTGAGTGTTGACTGGAGGTCCTTGCTCTGGAGGTGTCTCTGCATTATTGTCAGGAGAACTGTGGAAAGTGACCAAGAAGAAGCAAATCTACAGTAACAGGTCTAAATTCCCTATAAAAAGATCTGGGTCTTCACTTGAGAACATCTTCCACAAATCTAAAAGGTTCAAATAGGACCAAAGACTTATCCTGGGTAAGCACGCTGAAAAAGTTGCTATCTTTAAGAAAGTGTGATGAAAAAAAAATATTAATTTTGCCTTCAATACCACAAACTTCTTAAGCTTTTACAGTTTTCATAGAACTCTATCACTGATAAGTGCAGGAACTACAAGATCTCAAACCTCCCTGCACATACACATGCCAAAATCAGTTTGTACTCACTTGGCAGGCTAATAAAAGACAAAACAAGCTAGGAAGCTTGTTTTATTTTGCAAAAAGTTCCAATGACTTCATTCTTCTTTCAAAGAAAGTTCCTGCTTATTTTTCTAAAAGCAGAATTTTTCAAATGCTAATTCTTATTTTTTTCAGTTAAACATTTCAGCTGTTTATGTTGCCTACATACACTCAGTATTAAACACCTCCTGCCTTTAAAACTGAGGGCTTGGGATGACTAAAGTTCATCTCCTACAAGGGAGTTCTTCCTACAGGGAATAAAAAGATTCAGTTTTCAGTCTAAGGTGTCTGTGAAGAAACAAACGCACTACTTGAACTGGAATGATGGCACCCTCAGTTTCCGCTTTTGCTTCAAAGCTCCCTCCGTGCCCGTACACTGCCAGTCATCACGTCCCCAGCACGTCCCCAGCTTCACCTAGAGTATCACTGCAATCCTCAACAAGCATCACTGCAGCAAAGCTGTAAGGAAGCTACAAATCTTGTGGTGCTCCAAGATCAGAGTCAGCCCCTCTGTGACAGAAGCTCTGGTTCCCCTTGACTGCTCTGCCCTTTTCTGTGACACATACACAAGCACAGGCATTTTGCTCTTGCTCTTCTCTGCTCTCGGTTCCTTCCAGAAACTCTCTAGTTGACATCTCTTTTCTTCTGACCTTTCTGGACAAGAAGTCTCCCTCATCTCCCCTCTGCATACCATCTATGACTGAGATAAGAACATGACCGACATTAAACCCTTCAGCCTGTCTTAAAATAATGCTGAAAAAACCCTTGTCCAAGTGTACAGCAGTCCATAAACACAGAGGAGAATCATGAGTCAGAATATACAAATGCCACAGGTCTTGAGTTAGTCAGTTCATTCCCCCTACCCCTCCCTAAAATAGCCTGCTTTTACCAGGTGCTTTAGGTCACCATTTCTTTAAGTATTCTCTTTATTGACTTCCAAATTCTGAGGTATCTTGTTGTATATTCATGACCATAAAAGTGTTGATGAAATCACAACAACAACAAAAAAAAGCCTTTTTCACCCCCCAAAAAATCCAGAGTCTCCAATTCTTTATGTGAGACACGCTAGAACCACATGTTTAATAGCTTTTAGCCTTTGTGGTGAACGTAAAACATATGTATGGAGGTGAAACATGATTTGCTAATAGTTATATAACAACTTTAAGGTATTCACAGAATTGGAGAATTTAATAACAAAAGGTACAGTAGATTTTTCTTGGAAGTTGAGTAATACATTTGACACGGAAGAGAATACAGAAAGGGGGTTATATTTATCCTGCCATCCTTCTCCCAGCTTTGCCACTTAAGTGTGAGACACTTCAATAAATCTTTAGGAACAGATTGTGACAAAAGTGGAAAGATTGCTGGTAGAGATCCTGCTCATTATTCTGAGAATTTCAGCCTGGAAAATGTAGACTTGACATGATTAAAAGGAGGGAGGTTTGATCATGGTGGGGTTTCAGCTGCACACAGAAAGGAATTCCTAGTTTGAGATTTTTTTTTTTTAATATGTTACAGGAAAAAAAAAAAAAGGCATGACAAAGACCAAGTGAAATATGTGACAAGACGATCTGGACAGTGGAATTCACTGCCAAAACTAAGAATCATGTTTACGGGCGCTGGGGAAGCAAACACAACAGTCCAAACCTCCACAGCATTTTCCCAGTCACTCCCTGGAAAAATGAGAGCTTCAGTGTATTTCTTGGTGTCAGGGCAGGGAAAAGAAAGTAATTTGTCATCTTTTAATTAACAGAAGGGACCCAGTGACTGTGCTCTTAAAAAGCCTGCATACCTACCTGAAACGAACAGAAGGGATGGAAACCAGAGAGCTGGTTGAATATGACAGATTTTTCTAAAATAACCAAGACAGGAACTGCTGGCAATTAAATCCCCAGGCTCGCTGGCCCTGTCAGCACTCCCCTTTCCTGGGGCTTTCTCCCAAACAGCCCTGCATACGGACACCTGCCCCTCAGTTAAGCAGCACACGCAGCGTCGCCACACGTATGGTAGGGCCTTGGGGTTAAAGGGCTGCTTCTCCCCCACAGAGCCACGTCAAGGAGCTGGCACTACACAACAGAGGGCAATGACAGCCTTTCTATGGCTATTCCTTCTTCTTATTTTTTCCATTTTTTTTTCCCTTTGCCTTGGCAAAAGTACTCTGCAAATCCCGACCCTCGGGTTCCGTTTATTTCTGTTACTCTTTAAGCGACTCACTTGAGCTTCTTGAAGGCTTCTCTGCCGCCGGCCACATACTGCTCGCCGCTCTGAAGCTCCTGCAGCTGCCGGATGCGGTGCCCGCCGCGGGGCGTGTAGATGTTACGCACGGCTCCAAAGGGCGCCTTCACGCCGCCTGTCACCTCCTTCAGGAAGACCTCGAAGTTGGACACCTTCTTCTCGTGGACGACGATGCGGCGTCCCGGGAAGAAGGGGTCCCCATTGCGGTACACCAGCACGCTCTTCACCGTGGGCTGCGAGAGGCACGAGCCCTTGGCGCCAGCGCCGCTCATGCTCGGCGCCCTCCGGCCTCCTCCTCGCTGCGCCGGCACCGGCCTGTTCGGGAGAAGGTTCCCGCCTGAGCGCCCCTCTCGCCTCCACTCGGCCACTGCCCACCCGCATGCGGCATCAACACCCACGGCAGCGCCTCCGCACCAGGGCCCACCTCCAGCCGGGAAAGGAGGGAGCCGGCGGCAGCGGGGAGGGATCTCAGCCTCCCCAGGGCTTCCCCCAGGGCGCTGCTCAGCCTCCCTGGAGGCTCCTCCTTGGCAACCTGGCCGCGGCGCTCCCGGCTGCGCGGGCACGTTAGCGCGGCCGACCCACGCCGAAAAGCATGGCATGGGGGAGAGCAGCCAGCAGCCACAGGCGACGGCAACCGCAGCACACCCATAAGCTCCCCGTAAACTCCTTATCCTCGGGCTTTGCCATGGGGAAGGCAGCCTGCCTCTCCCGCCGCTGGTTTCCTCTGGAAACCTTATCCCACTGCGGCGCCGCCTGCCCCTGCCCAGCCAAGCAGGACCTCGCGGGCAGCCTCGGCCCGGCCAGCACCAGCGCTGCTCAATTATTCACCAGGCCGCTGCTGGGGAAGGAAGGAGAGCAGAGCAGGGCCCAGCGGCCGGGAGAGCGGCACAGGGCCCTGCGGGAAGCGGCGCGGGGAGCCCGCACCTGAGCCAGGAGCGGAGCGAGACTCGCTCGCCTTCCCGCCCCAACCCCAGCAGCTCCTCGTCCACCAGCCCGACCCCGCTGGGGCTCCCAGGGCCAGCCAGGCGCCGTTTGGTCCCGCCGTTGCCATGGTGACCCAGGGGGGGCCAGGACCAGGATGGGATCCGACATGGTGGCGGGAAGGGGCAAAGCAGGGTCGCGCCGCCGTGAGCAGGGGGCAATGGCCACTGAGGGTGCTCGCCCCCTTCAGACTATCCGAACCGTCATAACTGGAGGCTAACGCAAAGCTGAGCTTCATAACGCCGGTATCTCGCTGAATTCACTGTTATCAGTATCCCTGAAGCAGTAAATAAAGCTTTTCCAAGTCCGATACATCTTGCTCTCTTACGGCTCTGGGATATATTGCAAGAGCTGGTGTCCCAGCTGCAGAGCTGAGCCAGGCATGCAGTTCCCTCAGGCAACCTCAGCTGAGCAGATTCAGAGGTGACTTGCTCCCCTAAAGCAAGTTCAAATTCAAAATACACCATGAACTAAAAGCACAAGGATATCCCTGGATATCATTTTATTTTTTACAAAAAAAATAAAAAATAAAAACAGAAAAACAGAAAATAGTAGAAATATATTAAATGTGATTCAAACCTTCAAAGAACATAAAGTCAAATTAGGTTAGTTTTGCATTCTTCTGTGGGTAAATCAAATACTTCCCATATTTTGACATAGTTTATATTATATAACATATATAATAAAGCAATTAGCATTTTAAGGACTACATGTAATTTCTACCATGATCATCAGACTCCCATACATGTCTCTGAGAAACAGACGATTGTGTCAGCCTGACACAATTCACCTTAAACTATTGGTGAGCAAATGATCCACTTGACACGGCATTTTCCCCAATCATTTTCAGCCAAAGATGATCTCTAGATTCTCCGAAGTATAGGAAGTAATTCTGGATACTGCCCACCAAAGTATATTTCATCTGCTCCGACTATTAAAAAATATAAAAATCAAACTTGCATGCATCTTAGGAGCTTACATAACAAACAGATAAGTTTTTCACTTATCTGAACAAATTCTGACTATAAATCAGTTTTCTTCTTCTTGAAAATAGTTAGCCACGGTCAAAATATGACTCCCAGCCCTACTTTCGAATGCTGTCTGCTTTGCTCTGTCCAGAAAGCTGCATAACGAGACACAAAGGCTTTCCCTGCACTGGACCCTTGCCACACCTTGGGTGGCCAAACCTCACAGCAAATGATTGGAAAATGCACTGAAGTAAAACTGAACAGTCCGTTTTCCCCAATGCTTCTTGTATGGCCAAAGCTGCTCTGGATGTTCCTACCTGGAATGGTTTAATGTGTGATAATCATCATTTTTCTAAACAGATTTCAACACATGTCATGGCAGGAATTTTTCCTTTCCTTTTATCTTACCTCCTCTGATGGGAACTCGCTCCCCTGCTGTGAGTTACAACAGGGCAGTTAACCATTACAGGAACAGCAATTTCGGGCTGAGTGAAGTCAAATATGCTGCTGTTATTGGTTAACAGTTACATTTCTCTACTTGCTGCTGCTCTTGTTCCAACGAATAAAGGGGACTACCACGCACTTTACCATCCTCCTATTCAATACTTCTAAAACATACATCTATTGCACCCTGAAATAAAAGCATGCATTACAAATATGCTTATGTGCAAAGAACTGCTGATGACCTTCATACTGCTCTGTGGTCAATAGTGGTATGTCAGTTACCTGGTTTGGGTTTTTTTTTTTTTTTGTGCCAGTTTCTACGACATTTGTTGATCTTAGGCCTAATTTTCAGTAACACATCACTTTTTACAATGGTCTGGCACAATAAAATGGATTGAAGGGAAACCAGCTTCTCAAACAAAGCTGAGGTGACCCAACTTCTCCTTTCACACTAACTTTTTTTTCAGAACAAAACATGTTATTTAATATCAGCAGCAGGAACAAAAACAGGCTGCTTCCAATGTATTTTAAAGTCAGCACATCTTCTGTCTTACTCAACTATTACCATTCTCTGAAAATTAAGAAAAGCACAAGCACTTCAGCCATTGACAAAAGGGCCTTCACGTGGGAGAGAATTTTCAGGCAGCTGCTGCTCCTTTCCCAGCCCTTCCAGGGCTTGCCCTTTTACTCCTGCTTTATCCTGGTTTCCACGCAATCTTGTTGCATGCTCTCAACACCAACAAGCCAAGCTGGTGAACTCACTGATATGACCAAGACAAATGCAGACACACATCAGCTCTTGTGTTCTGTAATGTCAAACCTCTCATTCTACTTAACAGGTTGATGCAGCAGATCACATCGCTCAGGTCCTGCGTCTGGATCTCACGCTGGACCTGAGGTCATGTAACAAAGAGCTATAAGAAGGGTTCCTTTTCTTCTGCAGCAAAACACCATACCAGCTACACCATTCCAGCCAGGAAGGGCCTTGCAGCCTGGGGAAAGCACACAGGAGCAAGACTCGGTGATAGCAAACCACACAGTTGTGAAGACTGGAACAAGTCCTACTCCCAATGAAGTTAATGGACCACCAAAAGGCACAGGAATGACAGGAATAAACACAGAGCATGAATTTCAGCGTGTCCTGTGCCATACAGTGCTGAAAATTACACCTAATACATGACCTCTGTGCAGCTTATGGAAAAATCAGACCGAGCAATAGCAGCCATTTTATTTCTAGCTGTGATTCTGGGGTTCCTGGACTGTCTGCATCGACAGGTTATAAAGTCCATAATATACGATGGCTCGACTCCCAAGCACCACAACTGGAAGAAATAAAATACTAATCCGATTGTAAATTTTAAAACCTGTGTGAGGGCAATTTCACCTTCTTACACAATTTCCAGATCAAAACGGCACCTGTTGCTGGGTCTCTTCTACCACAGCTAGTGTTCCCAAGGCAGCTGCGATGACGACACAGGGAAGGGCTTTGGCAAAACCCAGCAGGCACCAAAGGAAGCAGTTCTGCGTGCAAAAACAAATTCCAGGCGGTCAGCTTTAACAGTTTTCAAAAAGGGATGAAAAAAGATGTTTCATCTAGTCTTGTTCAAGGTATTAAAAGCAAAGCCATCCTCTCTAGGCAATGATTTTTCAGTGTGTTACTATAGTCCCGTTTGATCAAGGCATCTGAAATTATCAGCTGAACATTTTTGGCTCTTTCACAGAAAAAAATGACGTTAAATATGATTATTATATGTTTAAATTTCCCATGGAGTCTTTCTCTCTGCGATAGTTTGCTTATTCAGCTACACTCATCCACAAGGCACCAATCTAGCGTTCGAAAGCAAATTTATTTTCTACAGTTAATCTGTTTTCTCTTTTAACATGAACAAAATGGGGCTCTTGTGAGCATCTTTTAGAAGAAACAGATAGTAGGTTCAGATCTATCTTTGTAAATAAACAGGATTGATTAAATGTATAAATTCTGTTCTCCTTGAACATCAAACACCACACAATGGGAAATAATTTTGTTGACAGCTCTGTATCTCTTTCTGCAGTAATTTTACCTACAATTTCTCTCAGGTTTCTTTTCAGTACGGAATTATAGAGACTCCTCTGGCGATACCTGTGCTTTCATTCCCTTTGTGCTTTTTCTTATCCATCTGTGCTTATTTGGAGCGTCTGCTCTTTCTCTTCCAAATACCCCGGTTAGATCAGATCAATCCCTCCCCTCAGCACCAACATTCAGGTGTTACTGGAATCGAGCAGCTCAGGTAGTTCAGCCCCACTGATGGCCTGTCTGGGACAGCTGGGGAGGACCCACCTCTTCATTGTGGCCGAATGAGAAACCGCCACCGTGCCCATCTGTGCCCTCCGGGTGCTGTTTGTTTGTTTGTTTGTTTTCTAAACTCTCAGCAGACAAGGAGGACCCGTTATTTTTCCACAAAACACACTGTGCTGCTCCCAAAGCCGGGTACTGCCGGAGACACCAGGTGTGTGACACGGGGCTACAGCAGCAGCGGCCGTCACCTCATGGGCCTCACGGAGCTGCAATGACTCGACGGCCGCTCCACATCCCGCTGGATCCCCTCTGTCCGCAGCGGTGCTGACACAGACACAGCATCCGGGCTCCACAGCCAGCACTGGCTCCCGTTCAGATCAATGGATAGAAGCCGCAAGGCTGGAGCCTTCACCTCTCCAGATCCAGGTGATATCTGGCCATCATCTGCCCTTTCTGAGGCCTTTGTGTAACACAGCTGTAATGAGTAAGTTACCATTATTTATGCAAGATGGCCTATTCTACCACAGGAATCATAACAAAACTCACACCCAGGTGTTATTTGGTATGAAATTATGGTACCTTCCTGCCAGTGCTTCTGCTGCGTAAGCAACTTGGAAAACAGATAGATAAAGGAAAATAAACAGCCTGGGATCTTTTCCCATTTTCACTGAGGGGCCTGAAGCATCAGACGGGTACAGCTCACCGCAAATCCCTCCACACAGGTTTCCAGCAGATGTTCTTCGGAGGCTCCCATAGCTTTGGCCTTCCAAACACACACAGCCCCTGAACATTGCAGGCCGTTGCCAACAGCAGCACGTGCCGGTTCCCTGCTCTCCCACCCTGCTTCCAGCACTGTCTGGTGTTTAAGTGCCCACGTTTTATTTTAGGTCTCTCTCGGATTTTAATGCAAGAGCATTAAATTGTCTTGCACACACTGCCACCTGCTGTGACTAGCCAGAACTAAAACAGGATCATTTCAGCAGGTAAACAATTGCCTTAAAAAAAAAAAAAAAAAAAAAAAAAAAAAAAAAAAAAAAAAAAAAAAAAAAAAAAAAAAAAAAAAAAAAAAAAAAAAAGGAGGCCAAAACTTGCATTTCGGCTTGTTAAACATAAAAGCGATAAGCCATTGGCTCCAGCCTAGGCATGCACATCGGCTGTAACTACTAAAGTGTTTTTTTAACTCCCGCGGCTTCCTTGCATGTTATGTATCCTTAGGCAAAGCGCGTAACGCATCTTTCCGACGGCAGAGCCCGCTCCGTGCGGGCGTTTCGGCACATGCCCACGTACCCGCGCGCTCACCGCGGAGCTGGTTAAGGCCGGGCTCGCAGGAGGAGCCCCAAGGGCAGGGGGTGGCTGCGAAACTCCGGCCGGGATGCGCCTGGGGAAGGTCAGCCCTGCGCCCGGGCCGCTCCGGGCGCTGCCCCGAGGGCGCCGCTGCCGGCCCCGCGCGCGGCCCGTCCGGGTCACGCTAACGGCGCCGGCTCCGAGCGCCAGCGGCGCCTCCGGTGCCTCAGCGCGGAGCGGCCGCGGAGAGCGGCGCTTCCCCCGCGCACATCAACCTGAAAGGAGGGGGGGAAAAAAGGAAAAGGGGGGGAAAAAAGAAAAAAAAAAGGGGGGGAGAAATGGGGGAAAAAAGGAGAGAAAGAGAAGGCGGTTTAGAGGCAAAACCTCAGCCGCGCGGGCAGAGCTGTCAGGAGCCAGCGCGGCAGCCAGGAGGAGCCCCCGGCCCAGGCGGGACTTGCGCGGCGCGGCAGGTCCCGGCTGCTCCGCCCCGGCGGTGGCGGCGCCTGCGCGCCGGGCCCCGCTCCGTTCTGTGCCGGGCCGTTCCGGGCCTCGCCGTGCCGTTCCGGGCGGTCGGAGGCGGC
>NW_020455802.1:90932-103144 GCF_003342845.1 Nothoprocta perdicaria
GAGGCCTCGCAGGCCACCCTGGCCAGCGTGTCGCCGGTGTTCGCCGTGGTGAGTGCGCGCCGCGCGGAGCTCGGGGCTGCCCCTGCCCCGCGTAAAGCGTCTCGTGTGCGGCAGGGGATCCGCCCGAGACACGGGCTGGTGGGCGCTGCTGGTGGTCAGACGTGGGCTCGGCGTCTTCATATCATGTTGCTTGTGTGCCATGGTGCCTGCAATAATAACCTAGGTGTCTGGGGAAAAAGGAATTATTTGTGTCCTCCTCATTAAATGGAGCCTGGGAGGCAGCCAGCACGGTGAGAGCATAGTGGGGAAGGGGTGAGGCCTCCTCGTTGAGCAGGCGTCGCTGTTCCCGAGCAAGACCCGTGGCCGTGCAGCACCCCGTGCCACCGCGGGCTCCGCTCTGCCCCTGCTGCAGGTAGCCCTCGAGCTGGCGGCGTGGCACTGAGCCGGGCCGAGGGAAAACCTGCCCAAAGGAGTCAGGTGCTCCACATGTGACCCTTCTCCCGAGGGCTGGGGTGTCAGCCAGCGGTTTCAGTTGGAGTTTGGTTGAACACAGGGAAATACAGGCCACCTCAGTGCGTAATTGGGTTTGCTAGCATAACCTGTGAAGAGAGGGCATCAGAGTTTTCTATGTTTGCCAAGGAAGTGGAATTCTAGTTTTTTTTTTAAAAGAAAACCTTTTGTAGTAGTTATGTGAAAAAGTAATCCTTTTTTCTTCTCCTTTAGATGAAGTTCGACAAAGAAGGAAATACTAGCTACTTTGGTAAGTAGAACATTTGTAGTTGGGATGTGTTTATTTATTTTTTAATCTTTTCATCATGCCCACTATAGAAAAGCTCACTAGGGAATCTCCCTAGGGTAGACATGTATGTTTGTGATACTTCACTGTATTTATTAGTGTGAGATGTTGTAATACTTTCTGTGTTGCTCTCTTCCATGGATTTTCCTAGTAGCTTTATCATTGCAATATTTAAATACTTTTAAGTAACACATTGAAACTTACGAATACCATCTATCACATGAAGATTCCTTTTACTTCCTCCTTGCTTTCCAACCATGCAACTTTTTCTTCCTCGCATATCACTGCAGAATTGTTTGTGCTGTCTCAAACCAGCCACGTGGCTGCTGAGGTGAAATTATTTGCAGTGGAAAATTCTATCACTTACACTCAGAATTGTTATTTTCCTGCTTGATAAGTAACCTTTAAGCTTATTAAAAGATAATTTGACTGAGGAATCAATGGGAGTAAAATTGTTTTAAATATCAAAGGTGGGTTTTTTTCCTTTTTTGGGACTAAGTAACAAATTAAAATACAACTCAAAGCTTTTCCTCAAAGTGTTTTCAACTAAAAATATTTTCATGATAGAAAAAAAGAAAACAGAATTGTACCAGGAATTGGATCTTCAAGCTCGAGATCTGCGGTTTCAACACCTGATGAGCATTACAAGTAGGAACAACAGGATCATCATGAGGATGGAGGTAATCTTTTTCCCATGACCTCATGTAAACTTGAACCATGTCCTGGCCATGCATGTACAGTTTCTTAGGTGTTTTTGGTGGCCTTGTACTGTGTTTTTCAGTTCTTGAAGGCTGTCATAACACCAGAGTTTCTTCTGATACTAGATTATCGTAACTTAAATCTGGAACACTGGCTCTGCAATGAACTAGCAGCTCAACTATCTGGGGAAGGCCAACTAGTTACGTATTCCCTGCCCTTCGAATTCCGAGCCATAGAAGCAATCCTGCAGTACTGGGTGAGCTCTCTGCTTTTTGACTAAATTCATGCTGTTATTCCTCCATAGAAAGGGCAGTATGGTTCTCTTCTTATGTTAGTATGTATGCCTGTGTGCCTATATTCCAGTTTTATATTAGTTTGGGGGGGGGGGGGGGTTAGCTTCCACTGCTTAATTTTTATGGCTTTTGTGTGTCTGTTTGCATTCCCTTCCTGGAAAAAGTGCTAACTGGAAGGATTATTGTTGAAACAATTTTAGTAAGGATATGATGCCCTCGCCATCATTTGGAAAATTTGAAATCAAGTCAAGGTATTTTTGTAAAGATGTGCTACTCCTGACAAAGAAGATAGGCGGAATATGCCTTATTTTAGGCATAAAATCAGATAAAAGTTCTAACTCTTAATAGGAATATAACTTTTCAGGTTAATAGATTGTCAGCCATATCTCTGTGTTTATCATCAGGCTTCAGTTCAGGGCGAATCATTTATATAAAATGCTGCATTTTGTAAGTGGTACAAATACTTCCACTTGTAAGTGGTATCTATATAACAACTATTTCCAGTGCACTGGAAAGCAGATTGCATTAACTGCCCGTTACTGTGAATTCTGTGTTCAGAGTTAGGAGTCACTTGCCCAAGTCATTCAACAGGGATTGCTTTAATTCTTATGGAGGATCATGTTGTTATCTAGATCAGCAAACTGCAGGGGAGACTTAACACTTTGCAGCCTCAGATCCTTGAGACTCTGGAAGCTCTAGTGGACCCCAAGCTTTTGTCTGTGGATAGGAGTAAGCTACACGTTCTCCTGCAAAATGGCAAGAGGTAAATAAGAATAAGCTGTGGAGAGAATAGAAGATGACCATTGAATATTGTATGCAGTTAAATGTTACAAAATGATATCTGTTACGAATATCTTAGAATACTGTAATGCTGGGTTGTACATCTTATTTAGAAATGAAAAATCAGTATATGGTATGGGAGGAGAAAAAAAAAACAGAAAAGTGGAGTCTATTCTGAGCTGTGAGAAATACAGTCAAACACCTTAAATAGCTTCTGGTAAACCAAAACAACGTCTGGTAGGCCAAAATAGCATCACTGAAGTGTTTGGTATAATACAAAGCAAGGCCAGCTACTGGATATGCTCTTTAAGATTAGTAGTGCCAGTCCATTAGTGCCTTCATGCGTTAGACTGTCTGGCAGGGCAGTGCAAACATGCACGCCCTCTGTGCTCATGGAGCGCTCGCTTTCCCTGACTTCAGAGTGTGTCTGGAATTTCCAGCTGAAGCCTTTTCAGTGGCTGCCAGGTGGTGGTCACTGCTGAACATGGGGTCTGGAGGGAGCTTTTCTGAGGGTAGAACCCTCCAGAGAACCTTCCAGGTGACTCGTTCTGGAGAGGGTTCTGGCAAACTTGATTTAAGATGGCCTTTGTGCACAGGTGCCCCATGGATTACTTGACCTCTCGCCTGTTCTTTCTTCAGCTTATCAGAACTGGAAACAGATCTTAAAGTTTTCAAAGAAACAATTCTGGAGATCTTAGATGAAGAAGAATTAATAGAAGAGCTCTGTTTAACTAAATGGACTGATCCACGAGTATTGTATGTATCTTACAAAAATACAGAATCTTCAAAGTGCATTTTATCCAAAAACAGTTTGAATACTAAATTGGATGTCCCCCTACAAAAAGTAGAAAGAAAACAAATTACTCTTCTTAAAGCACTAGTGCTTTGCCCCTTCAGAAATGGTCGCATCTCCGTCATTCTGGAGTGGGACAACAGTAGCACTGTTCGTATCATGCAATTTCAAAATGTCTAGGAGACCAGCTTGTCTCCTGGTATGCAGTGGGATGGAGGCAGGATGGTAGGAGGATAAAAAACAGGGAAAAAAAAAACACTTTGGGGGGAGAATTTTCCTCAGTTTCACAAACAGAACAAAGAAGGAGTTTAAAGATTTGTCCCAAATAGGTTAAGCACCACCCTTCCTTCCTTAGGAGTGTTCTGAACTCTTGCTCCTAGACTTTGGTTCAGCAGCAGAGCTGAACCAGAGGAGAGAGGCCTCAGAGCAGCCTTGTTGATACTGCTCTTGTGCAAGTGCATCTAGAGAGCGACAGTTCAGGAAAAGGGTATGTGCAAAAATAGTCCTATTGCAGCCTCTCAAGTTCAGATGAAGGGTCACACGCAGCAGCACCACTGCTCTAACAAAACTAAAAAGCTAAAAATATCATGCAGCAGATCCTGATAGGTTCTGGTCCATGCGGTAAGAAGAGTATCTCACAGAATCACAGAATATTCAAGGTTGGAAGGGACCTCTAGAGATCATCTAGTCCAGCCTTCCCGCTCAAGCAGGCACACCTAGAGCATGTGGCATAGGGTGGCATCCAGGCACTTCCAGGCTGCTTCACGCTCCCAAAACATTTTGTAGCAGTTATTGCGTAGAGTTGAAGTGCCTTATAACTAAATTATTTTATTATATACCTACCACATAGACTTCACTATGTTCTTGTTTGTCAACTTCCTCCACTTATCAACTTCCACCACTTCAGGGCACCAGTGAATTAAACATCTCCTTTCAAGAATGTGAGCACTTCAGTTTCATACTATCTGAAAAACTGATTTGGGCTGTTGTGCTTATCAAATCCTTCCTGCTGTAACTGAAATAACTGACCACCTGTGATGGTCAGATGATTAAAAAAATGGAATAGTTTGCCTTTCATTTCATGCCCTTGAAGGTTCTCCACTTAAAAGACTGGGTTTTTGGGTCAGGCCACACTTCCACTTGGTGTCCCCAACAGCTCCTTAGTGCATGAGTAGCACACTTGCCTCTAAGGTGTACCTAGCAAGAGTAACAATTGTTGCTCACAGTGAGGAGAGCTCATCCGGGATTGACCATGCGGAGGAAATGGAACTGCTGCTGGAGAACTATTACAGACAAGCAGAAGATCTTGCAAACGAAGCTCGTGAGCTCAGGGTGTTGATAGACGACTCGGAAAGCATCATATTCATCAACCTGGACAGGTCAGCTATCTCCTCTGTTGCACTGCCAAGTGCTGAGCAGGATCTAATGCTGCCTGTTCTTTTCAGTCTCTGCCTGCAGGGAAAGTGGGGGAATGTCACCTTTGTGAAGGTTGCCAGGGGCTTGGGTTGTGCTTTTTGTCATCGGCAACTGGATAAAACAAAGCACCAGAACACCCTTACTGTGTAGCGGGAGAAACCCAGCTTTTTGTAGGTCCCTCTGGGAAGCTTCTCGATGAAGGAAATGGCTCAAATGTATAAGGGGGAATAAAAACTTTCCTTACCTAGGAAAGTTTGCTCCCAATTTGTCAAAATTGAAACTCAAAATTGAGTTTGGCTAAGCTACTTCTCTATTGAGTACAAGTTGCATTACAACCCTGTGCCATGGCACAAGATGAAATAATTTTGGAACAAAGATTTTTCTCTGTGTGCTCTAATTTCCAGTAGCAGTCTGTTTTGTTACTGAAAAATAATTTGCATGTGCATGGTCATGCCACCCTCCCTGAGAGGTTTCTCCTCTTTATTGGGGCGTTATCCATAGAAGCAATTGGTAGATGCTGCATCAGAAAGACACAAAAAAAATCCTTTTTGGGAAAAACTGTGGAGTTCTGTAAAACAGGCTGAAGTTTATAGTCTGCAGCATTTACCAACTTTGCTTCTAAGTACACTTGCAAGGTAACAGTAAATTTTTGTTTGTGAATACTGATCTACAAATGCCAGCCAGTTAGTGATGAGAGAGCACACGTTTCAATGAAAGTTTACTGTTTCTCTCTACACATACCCTCAAGAAGTGAGATACCCAAAAGTCTGCTGACACAACCTGCTGCCTTAGAGGTACCTTCACACAGCAAGTACAGAAATGAAAGCTTCTTCACACGGTTGTTTCCCCTCCTCTGTTACTGCACTTGTGTGCTGCTTTATTGCAGAATGACTCGCTCTTATGTCACTGGTCTGTTTTAGTGAATGCTCTGTGGAGCTTGAGACTTTAAGCTGCACATAAATGTTTGGCTTCCTCTTACAGATGTTTCTCCCCTTCTTTAGCCACCGAAATGTGATGATGAGGCTGAACTTGCAGCTGACAATGGGAACTTTTTCTCTTTCCCTCTTTGGACTAATAGGAGTTGCATTTGGCATGAACTTGGAGTCCTCCCTTGAAGAAGTAAGGAATTAATGCTGCCTTTTTCCAGTGACAAAAAAATGGGTCCTGTTCTTATTTTGCATTCAGTACAACTCTGTTCTTTTCATACGTAGAACTCCAGATTTATGTTCATGTGTAAAGTAGGCTAATTCAGTCTAGATTCGGTGATTCAATTCAGATTGAAGCATTAGTGTGATCACTGTCTTTTGTACCAGACTGCTTTAGGACTAATTACAGAGCACTGCAGGTGTGGGTGTTGTGGTTTTTTTTTTTTTTTTTTTTTTTTTGTTTTGTGGTTAATGAAATGTTCCATGAGAGAAAATAGAAAGACAGAACTGTGTCTCAGTAAGGACAAAGCAGGGTTTGGGGTTCTTGAATGACCATTCGAGCTTCTGAAGAGCCCAGCCCTGCCTTTTGGATACAAGGTTTTAAAGCAAGCAGCTTTGGGTGGTCCCAGCACAGACTTCTTTCCATTATCCAAAAAGTAGAAAGGTTGAATTTGTAAATTGCAAAAGGAGCAAGAAGAAGAAAGGAGAAGGGCATGGGACAATAACTCAGGTGATTCCCCGGCTGAACTGGGCTGTTGCTGGTAGTGTATTGCTCCTCACATAAAGGAGAAGGCTGCTGAAACAGGGATGGATCACAGACTCTTACCAGAGAGGGCTGCATGACTAACAGGAGGTTTCTCTTGCTAGGACCCCCGGATCTTCTGGCTGGTGACGGGCATTATGTTCCTGGGGAGCGGTCTGATATGGCGGCGCTTGCTCTCCTTCCTGGGGCGGCACCTGGAGCCGCCGCTGCCTCCTCACGTACGTGCGCCCGCCCTCGGGCCCCGGAGCAGCTCCCCTCCTGTGCGAGGGGCGAGCAGCCACCAAGGGAAGTGCCACAGAGCACAGGGGGGCACTGAGGGGTCTCCTGGGATCCTGTCCTCCTGCTCCCACCCGCCCACTAAGGCTGAGTCAGTGGTCCTCCCGTGAAAGAAGAGGCACAGAGAGAAGGAAGGTAGGGCTGGGTATCAGCTGCAACATCTCATGCTGGAGAGTGATGTGCTGATGCCCGCCCCCAGTCAGAAGGTTGCAGGAGCAATTCCTGTGCACACGTCTTTGGCCCCCATGCTGATAGCATTACAGGAGCTCATGCCAAGCTGTACGAAAATTTACAGGATGACTCTCTTCAGCTCAGCAAGAGTTTGTGTGCGTCATTTTCCAAATTCAGTGCCTTTTCTTTGCAAATTTTATAGGATTGTACTAGCTGGCTTGCCTATATTCTGCATGCCAGGAGTTATAGAACTACCAACATACTCAAAGTTAATTTCCTTCCAATTTCCAAAGTAAGAAAGAGACTCAAATTCCTGTCTTTTTCTATCCCCAGGTCTTGCCACTGAGAGGCAGACAGAAGTAGTTTGCTGTCCACTACCTGTGGCTGCAGTTTACTAGATTATACCACTGTATCACTCAAGAACAACTCTAGTACATACTGACTTGCTTGGAAAAAGCTATTGAAAGGGATAGGAAGAAGCCAGAGACACAGTGTCCTGTTAAATGGAGGAGGAGAGGTTTCTGCTTTCTGTTCTTTTACCACCCCCACCCCCTCAAAAAAAAAAAATGGTTGTGAAGCTTGATTTACTTCTGCTGCACATACAATATCTTTTCATGCAATTACAAGCCATTTTGCATCTTGCCTAGGTTCCTGCACTTTTGAAAAAGACCCAGCCATCAGCTTCAAGAATGGAGATGAAGAGTGACCTTAAAGCAGAAACGCTGGGACTGAGCAGAAACACCCTGCCAAACAACTAGAGCAGCAGGAATGAGAGACTTTTCTTGTTACAGGGTGGAGTTGGGACACTTTCCTTACTTTCTTCACTACTGAAAACCTTCAGAATTTCTAAATTTAAGTTAATACCTATTTTGTGTCAAAAAGTTATGGTGAGATTTTAATGCCCACACACAAAAGGAGAGAAACATCAGGCATGAGTGAGAAGCCTTCCGCGGTAGCCTTGTGTCTGACCCCATGTATATTCCATTATATTTCTGTGTCCACACATCACATGTACATACTCATTTGGGGGCATTCTCCTTTGAAGCTTTCCTATCAAATAATGACTTCTCTTAGAAAAGATCAGAATTGTCAGCATAAAGGACTAAGTCACCATTCATCAGAAGAGTTACTTGTCTTCAGATAAGCCTGGTTATGAGCTGCGGGAGCTGTGTCAGCGATATGACTGCAAAGAAAAATCTGCCCCTTGTCTTGGATTTTCAAGCTCCTTTTAATTGCAGAGAACAGATTTTCAAAAGCAAAGAGCGTTATCTCTGTCGCTTGTGAAGCACTACCTCCAAATTACCTGCAACTGGAACTAACTAGCGTAATACTGCTCACTTAAAACAGGAGAAATCATACTAGTCTTTGAAATGCAGTTACTTACATCAGTTGGTCCCTGATACCTCATTGAGGCCCAAGCTGTGGTCAGCTTTGATAACCAGGAAAGCTGGCCCATTCATAAGGCAGACCTGTGCCTGCCTTTTGCCCCTGTTTGTACATGCCTTGTTAGAGCTGCAGTTTAACATAGCTTTCTGTCATTAAAAGGAGCAATTCAAACCTTGTTTGAACATAATAATAAAACAGTGTGGGGGTTCTCCTGAGCCGGGGTCCATTTTCTCTGTGTTGCTTTAACAATGAAAAGACAAAACAAGGGTGGACTAGGCTGAACTAGAGCAAGCTGGGGCTAAATCTCTGAAGCTTGAGGCCTGGGCGGCAGCCCCAGTGGGAGGCCGGGGCTGTGGAAACTGGTGTTGCTCCTGGGAATGACCCAAGGAAAGGGTTCAGTTTCTCCTTTGGGCTTACCTTCCCTTGAACTTTGAGGGCCTGATTGTCCACTGACTTATCTCAGTGTAAAAAGCAGGAAGGATTTCACAATCAGGTCACAAGATTCAAATCTTTGGGCCTTTTTTTTTTTTTTTTTAAAAAACCTCTATTTAACGTACAGTAGGTAGTCCCTTAGGTGCCACCAGATAAACCACTGCACTTAAGAGCGGCTGAAAAGACAAAAATTGTAGCTGTGAACATTTTGACTCAGGCCTGACAAAAAGCTGGAAAGGGTACAGAAACTAGTATTATACTGAGGTGTAATCTTAGTATGGTTAAAATATTGTATAAATTATTGCCAAACTGCTGTTCTTGCTTCAGAGGTGACTTCAACTACAGGTATAAGAGGCACAGGATGGTGAGAAAAATAAAGGGGAGTTTCAGTGTTTTTCTTTTGAATGTGTAGTTCAACTCTGTGTCAGGCTTTGTGCTTGGGAAGTAGAGATTTAAACAACACAGAAGCAGAGCAGTGGGAGAAGCAGCGGCTCACATACCTGGGCTCGGAAATGAGTGAAGAGAGGCAGGAGCTGGCAATTCCAGACAGTGTTCCACAGTAAAGCCATTCCAGCAGCAAGCGCTGTAGGCCTGGCCTCGAGGGCCTTGGTGCAGCCAGATGGGGAGTTTCAGGGACGCTTCCCAGCATCTGTGTTTTGCGCAGCTGGAGGGTTCTGTGAAGTGTAGCGCCTGTTTTCTGTACATAACTGACTTAAAGCACAATAAAAACATTCACAGAAAGACACCAGTTCTTTTCTGAGACTGCCTTTTGCCTCACAGATAGATACAAGTGGTTAATGTTTTTTTAGCTAGGAACCAAAAGGCATTCCTAAGGAATAAAATAATTCTGAGATCAAACGGGAAAAAATCCAGTGGAGGCCATATATTAAGAATGGCATTTATACCAAAGTTTTATTTAGAAAAAGAAAGCTTTTGACTATGCTTTCATAAATACAGAACTGGTTTTGCCTCAAACAACTTTTCACAGGCTAGTAAGGTAAGTTCTGTGCACCCATTTTTTTTTTTTTTCAGGAAGTTTAGATTTCTCAGGTGTTTTAGTGTTTTTTTTGGGCAGGTTAAATAGATCATCCTTAAAATACATGTCAGAAGATGTATCATGCATCAAGCTACTATTCAACTTGTCATCTCTCTCTCTTTTTTTTTTTTTCCTAAGACAACTTCCCTGACAGAAAGAATCCCCAAGAAGGGAAGCTGAGATGGGTCATCCTTAGACTGTGGCCTCTGGAATTCCCTACTACGCTCTTGCCTTAAAAAACAATGCTGTCATGTGAAGGAGGCCAGAGAATAGATATCTAAGTTTCTGTGGACTAGCCTGGATAATAATAACTTAAGCAGCTATATGTGATGCTATTATTTAATTCATATCAATGCACATATTAACCTGTATCATAAAAAAAGTGTTAATTAGCTTAAAATGATACTATTAAAGCACAATTTTTTGTTGCAATAGTCACTGAATTTTACATGAAAGCGCAAAAAAAAACGGGTCTCATAGCAGTCCCCAGCTATGAGTGTTGTAGCAAGAGAGTTCTGTAAAAGACATCCAGTCTTGTGTGTGTTCTTCCTGGGAGATTTCAGCTGATGAACATCCTCCTTTTTGGTCCCGCCCTGGAGCCTTACAAGGTAAATGGCAAAGGGCAGCAGATGGACAGAGTTCAGGAACCGAAGACACCCGCCTGCAAATGAGGGGCAGGACAAGCAGCCTGGCTAAGGAATGACCCCCGAGGAGGGTAAGGATAAAGCAAGTGTAGTACAGAGTACAGCACACACAGCACCAGACCATTCCTTATACAGCCAAACAGGGCCAACCGAATCCATCCTCCTGCTCTCCTGGAAGTCTTTCAGACCAGCTTGTTTGCCCCAGCTCAGGAAGTGCTACCGCTCACTGTGGAGTTAATCTGCCCTCTAACCTGCCTTTGTTTTGATTAGTTCGTACATGAAACCATCGCGATGCTCATGTTCCCCATCACTTACAAAACAACACATCCATCTTTCCTTTCACAATGTCTGGGGCTCTAACATCTACTTACTGCAGTTTGCTGCCATGTCACATTGCTTTGCATAGGTTAAGGAAAGTATCACAGATACTAGACAGATTCTTCAATAAAAGATCAGCATTAGCCTGGTCTTAACTACCACAAACCCTCAGAGAGAGTAGACCAAGAGCCTTCCACCAAGTCGAGCTTTCACCGAACTTCTCTCTGCTGCCACTACAACTTCTTTCTGTGGAGATACAGAATAAAGGTTAGCAAAACACACCTCCAAGTGCCCAACTGCCTTAAGCTCTCCTAGGAGAAAACAGATTTTATCCATATCACTAATGTTATACACAAATGTCATGAGGAAATGGACACCTCACCAGAACAGCTGTTAACAAAGCAGTCTTAGCAAAAAGACTATTTTACTCAGGAAAGTGAAAAGCAAAAGCCAGAATCAGCCAAATACATCTCTTGCCACTGCAGACTGCTAGGGGTAAAGTTAGCATGGGTAAGGCTGGAGCGTGGACTGGACTGGTGCCTTAGCTGGCAGGCAGACAATCACTTGGAAAACTGCCTCACGTGCTGTGTGCAGAAACCATCCACGACACCTTTGTTCCAGGTTTTGGTTTATGAAAACCTGCACTTCAACCTAGCTTAGACATACTTGCACTTGCAGGTCTTTCTCCAGTGCCTATTTTAACAGCAAGAGGTCAGACACCATTTGCTGAAGTGCACTCACAGGTGCCCAGCCTGGTCCTGAGGCTGTCTCACACCGCTGTCTCAACGCAAGTGTGACGCAGAGTCCATCGAGTTGAACAAGCTCTCAGCAACTTTCAAGCTGAGAGAAATTACAGATATCTCATTGCATTATACACAAGTAGAGATTGCTTTTTGATAATTATACGGGACTTCTGAGGGAACCAAAGAAATTCAGGTACAAAAAGACAACCAAATTTAGCCAGGTAGGAACTGGGTCTTGTTATATTTTTAAAAACTTCACTTATGAAGACTGTCCACTGAAGTGACAGCTAGGAAAGCACAATATTAACTGAGGGAGATGTTTAAGTGCTTGGTTTACACCACAGCTGAGCTTGGTTTACACCAACTTTTCATACCAGTTGATTAGAAACAGTGAACAGACACTGCATTGGCACCTGTACATGATTTATCTCTCAGCACACTGTTAAGCAGTTTGTATTTCACACCACTTCAAAGCGATCTCTTTCAATCCAATTGGTAGGTGTCAGCTACCAAAACTTAGATAACTCTGTAGTTCATCAACTGAGGACATGTTTTCAATTACCAGGTCAGAGAGTTACTTAAAGGAAGACTTGATCAACTAAGTAAAACAGTTAAAACCCGCTTGGATGCAGCCCTGTGCCACGTGCTCTAGGTGACCCTGCGTGAGCAGGGGGGTTGGACTCGATGACCTCTGAGGTCCCTTCCAACCTTCGGCATTCTATGATTCTATGATTCTATGA
>NW_020455803.1:0-2429 GCF_003342845.1 Nothoprocta perdicaria
CAGTTATTTGGACCAGATTCCAGCGGGAAGGGCAAGGGAGATGGAGCAGGGAAGAGCACGGAGGGAGAGGGAGCAGTGAAGAACCAAGGCGGGAGAGGCAGGAGGGGAGCGGGAAGCCTGGAGCAGGGAGCCGCGGCCGGGCACCGCGGTGAGGGCCGCGCAGCGCACACAGCACCTCGGGGAACCGGCGCTTTATTAAACAGCCGCTAAAAAGGGCAGGGGGGCCCGGGCAGCGCCGCAGGCCTCGAGCCGGGGGCTGCGGGTCCCCCCACGGGGCCGGCCCGGCCCCGCCGCCACCTGCAGCCCTCTCCTCAGGCCAGAGTGCCCAGCGGGCGCTGGTGACAGGGGAGGTGGCAGAGAGGGCGGCAAAGCTGGTGTTTGTCTGTCCCCAATGTCCCCAAATACCGGCGCAGGGAGAGGTGGAAACCGCAGCCCCGGGGCAGCTCAGCCGCCGGCCCCGCACTATTTACAGTGACTTGGAGTCCCGGWTGAGCACGGGAAACGGGAACGTCGGCCCTTGGGAAGGGACGGGCAGCGGGTGGCAGGGCCAGCAGACGCGGCCGTGGGGCCGGGACAGGACAGGGTCTGTTATCCACRAGCTGAAGCCGGTCAGTCCGTCGGCAGGGACAGGGCCCGGGGAGCYGCCGCCTCGGGGACGTCCCCGCGCAGGCGGCCGCTGTCCCAACACGGAGCCATCGCGGAGCCGCCGCGTCSCCAACGCCGTCCCCGGCCCGTGCGCCTCACAGGGTGCTCTCCAACGTGTTGTAGTTGTCCTTGAAGCTCTTCAGCTCCAGGAAGTGCTTGGCACGCTTGCTCTTCTGGCTGGAAGGCAGGTAGGTGACCTGGATGGTGGCGGGGTTGGAAACTTCGGGGGACAGAGTGAGGTCCTTGGCTGCCGACTGGTGCTGCCTCTGGCTGCCGCCTCCCCGCTCCCGGGTCCTGCCGGAGAGGGACGTTATGGAAGGAGCAGGAGGCGCCGGCGCTGCCCGCGGCTCTCGCTGCAGCACAGAGCCCCCCAGCAGCCTGTCCCTTGAGCCCAACCCTCCAGGGCTGCGTTTGCCCCCGATCGACCCCGCCAGCGCGGACACTTACACATTYGCCAGCTCCTTCAGAGCCTCCTGGTACTTCAGATATTCCGGCTGCCCAAAGACCTAGGCACGAATGGAAAACGCTCCAGGACCCGGCGCTATCCAGGTGCCGCCCGGCGCTGCCGCGGCCCGGCACCTACCCCGGTGCCGTAACGGGCGCTCTCGTAGCCGTCCAGCAAGGTGTCGATCAAGGCTTTGCGGATGCCTTTGAAGGAGGTGCTGGAGTTGCGCAGCTCCAACAGGTAGGCACAGAAGTTCTTCCCTATTAAAGACTTYGGGTATCTGCCCTCGGCGTGAAACGGGATTTCTGGAAGAGACGCAACAGAGGCAGCTGACGCCGGCTGGCTCCCACACGGAGCCCTCGTTTCGCCCTGTCGCCCGTCTCACCTGACGTCCTGATCGCGTCCAGAGCCTTCATCCTGTACAGGTAGTTATAGCAGCCTGCAAGGGACAAGGCAGCAGCTGGGAGCGCGGCGCAGCGGGGGACGCCGCGGAGCAGCCCGCGACCCCCTGGTGCCAGCCCCAGCGGGGACGGAGCCGCGGGGCAGGAGCGGGAGCGGCTACCTGGCGTCTCCAGCTGCAGGAGCCTGCTGTCGTCCTCGGCGAGCAGCCGGGGCTCGTACCTGATGTCCTGCACCCTCGAGAGCCGCGTGTCGATCTCCTCCTTGAGGTCCTGCACAAAGAAATCCAGAGGGAAGAAGTGCCGGAGCGCTCGCTCTCTGGGGTCTGTGAGGGGGGAAACTGCTCCCCACAGTGGGGCCCCCTGGTTCGAGGGGGTCAATGGGCAGCTCTGTGGGCCCGGGGAGTCGCATCCCGCCGTGGGGCCACGCAGCCACCCACCTTGGGCGCGTGCTGCCCCACGGGCACGTGGGGGCCGCGGCGGGACTTCATGGCGAAGCGCATGATCTGCCGCTTGACGAARATGAAGAGCAGCACAAAGACCTAGGGTGGTGGAGCGGGGCGGGCGCTCAGCGCCGTGGGGCACGGGGGGCCTGCGGGGCGGCGGCCTGCCCCTCAGCCCCACAGACACCCCGGGGCTGGCACCGAGTGTCCCCCGGGCATCTCAATGTCTGCGGAAAGGCCTGGCTGCACTACAGACCCCACGGACACCCCCAGCCCCACAACAACCGCGGCCGGGTGAACAGAGACCCCACGGACACCCCCAGCCCCACAACAACCCGGCCGGGTGAACAGGGACCCCACGCACGCCCCCAGCCCCACAACAACCCGGCCGGGTGAACAGGGACCCCACGCACGCCCCCAGCCCCACAACAACCCGGCCGGGTGAACAGGGACCCCACGGATACCCCCAGCCCCACAACAACCCGGCCGGGTGAACAG
>NW_020455803.1:3622-23860 GCF_003342845.1 Nothoprocta perdicaria
TCCTCCTCCTTCCCGGGCCCGTCCCGCCGTATTGTTCTCCGGGCGCGCAACCTCCTCCCGCTCCATCCCCGCGGAGCCGCGGGCACCGGCAGCGGCCCCGGAACGCGGCGTCTTGGGGGCTGAGCCCCTTATCTCGGAGCGCTGGGGTAAACAACCCCCCTGCACCCCGTTATCAGCATCCCGGCCGGGCCCGCTCTGCGGAGCCAGGGCCCCGCTGCGGTTGGCGGGCGGGAATCCCGGCGCCCTGCGGCGGGACGCGGCCGGAGCCGCGCGCGCTGGACGCGACCGGCGGAGCGCCGCCCGCGGAGCGCCGCCCTCGCGCTGTAACTCCTGCAAACTCCTAATAAAACTAACCGATTTGTCACCTCTCTGCATTCCCTCTCTTTCTGAAGCCTCCACGGCCTGCGGAGACCAGGGCCTCTCGTGCCGAGGACGCGCAGAGCAGGCGGCGCGCGGGGGCGCCGACAGTCCGCTCCCAAATTCCCGGGAGCGGAAAGCCTCGTCGTCCGGAGCTGCGAGGTTGCTCGTTTTTCCCCAAATTGCCCCTAATTTGCCGTGGTCCTGAGATGTGAAAAGGCGGCTGGGAGCGACGTGGTTTCTCGCGCGCAATTCCTTCAGGAATTCCCTTTGGCTCTCTGGATTCGCGGGTTGTTGTGTGCCTCTCGCTGTGTGTTTTCTTTGCTCTGTTTTCTCAAGGCTCCCTGTAACCCGGCTTTGAAAAGTCCAGGCTTGAGGCAGCTGTTCAAAGGAGATGGTTCTGCCCACGCGGGGGCGGCTCGGAGGTCGGAATAAAGGATTTTTCCACCTGAATCCTGCCCGTGGGGTGCAGAGTTAAGCACTGAGCAGCGACACTCGGGTCCCCRTCCCTCTGAGCGCTTCTCCGGAGGCCTTTGTAGGATCAGGGCTCCGCGTGCGTCGGCGTTGGGAGCTGCCCGTTGCGTTTTGGGGTGTGGAGAGCGAAGCGAAAGGACTTGATGGCCACGGAAACGCGGCGGGGGCAGGAGCAGGACGATGCGGCTGTCGGACRCCGCGCGAGGGCCGGGAACGTCGGGCTGTAGCGCTTGTGGAAAGGGCCGCCAGCGCCGATGGCTCGTGAAGGAGCAAGGATTTGGAGACAGGGAGCGGGAAAACTCCTTAACTTGCCCYGCGGAGGAGCTTGGGGGCTCTGTGGGGAGCCCTGGGAGCAGGAAAGGGGAGCGCGAGGGAGCCGGGGGTGCCGGAGCGGCAAAGGAGGGTCCCCGGCCGCGCTCGCCCCGTGGCGAAGGAGCCTCCCCTTTGTGAAGCAGCCTCCCCTTTGCTCCGGGCCTTGCTGCCGCAGCCGCCTTTGAGCCTCCCTGCGGGCGCCCCGGGTCCCGCTCCGCGCCGTCCCGGTGATCCCGCGTCCCGGCGCCACGCTCGGGAGCAGCCTGCGTCCCGTTAACGGAGTCGTAACGCGGTGCCTTTGGAGTCGCGCGGTTCCCCGAGGCTCCTAAAACCCTGGTGCTGCCAACGGACCTGGCGTTTCTTAGTCCTCAGCGGCCCCTAGGCAGGGTAAGACACTGCTGTGAGCCCCGCTTTAACTCCCAGCGCGGGAATTCCCGCCTCCCGAACTCGGGATTTCTTCTTTTGCATCAGCACAGTGGCACAAAACCAGTCCTGGTTGCGATTTCTCTTCTTGGTGCGAGCTGCTCCGCTTCCTAGCGCTTTCCGCTCCGTTTTCCCCTCAGTTTGGAGGATTCTACGGTGAATTTTGTATTTCTASAGCTGATTAATGCCTGAGGTTAGCACAAGCGAGTCTTCCCACGTGCACAGCCGAGCCGTGGGTCTCACAGCATCCCCCAAGCTCCGTTGCTGGAGTGTTTTTGCCTCCGCTGCCCCACTTTGCAGGGGAAGGAGAGAGAAGAGCAGGCAGAGGTGCCGCCAGGAGCTTTGGGGCAGTGGGATGTTTGACTTCCCAAGCAGCTTCCTTGGGGCTTTTTGCAGCGTTCCCACCGGCGGGCGTCATTAAACCATCACTTTTAGCAGGGAGTCATTAAACCCTCCCGGCAAATGCCCCTGCTCGTAGCTCCTGGCCGCCGGCACTGCGTAGGTGAGGAGCGGGAGCCGGGTGGTGCCGTTGGCTTCGGAGAGCTCCCCTCGGCGCAGCYTTTTGCTGGGGTTTCTAACGGCCTCTTCTCTCTTCTCCCCTGCCCCGCCGCAGCGTCCTGCCTTGTAAATACTGTTATTTGTATATACTGTAAATGATGACGTCGGTGGGCACGACCCGCGCCCGCGGGAGCTGGGAGCAGACGCAGACACAGAGCCAGACGCAGCACAAGCAGCGGCCGCAGGTAAGGGCAGCGGCCGGCGCCTTCGCTCTGTTTATTTGCTGCTCCCTGGTCGTTCCCTGCTCGTTTTAATGCACGGCAGAGCTGGCCGTGCTGCTCTCRCGCTGCTGAGCTCTTCCTCCAAACGGGAAAGGGCACGAGGTTGTTTTGGCTCCAGCGGGGAGGCGTCACGGTGCTTCCCGCTCCTGCCTGCCCCCAACTGCTCCTCTTCTGTCTCCCTTTCCTCCTGCCTTTTCCTCCTTCCCTCTCTCCATCGCTTTGATGCCGGAGAAGCTGCTTGGCCTTCGGAGGAAGGTTGCTTGGAAGGGCGCTGCTCTAACCAGCCTCCCTCTCCTTTTACCTGTGATCCCCTCAGGCCACCGCCGAACAGATTCGACTTGCACAGATGATTTCGGACCACAACGACGCTGACTTTGAGGAGAAGGTGAAACAAGTGAGTTTGGCTCAGTTCTAGGGATTAAGCCTTCCTTCTAGGGTGTAATTAAGCTGGGGCTAGCGGGGAGACTGTCAGCCCTTGGTGTTCCTTTGTAGGATTGCTGGTTTGGGATTAAATTTGTAGCAGATCTGAGAGATCTGGTGCTGCCGCGGTTTGGAAAGTGTTGACTGTGTCACCACGTTGTCCCCTACAGCTGATCGACATCACAGGCAAGAACCAAGACGAGTGTGTGATTGCTCTGCACGATTGCAACGGGGATGTCAACAGAGCCATCAACGTGCTGCTGGAGGGCAATCCGGACACGGTAGGACAGGCTCCTGTAAATCTGCTGGGCAGAGCAAAGCCCACGTGGTGCTGGGGGGCACTGGGGTTGTCCCTGCAGCTCCGAGCGGAGCCGTTGTCTCCGCTGGAGCTGGGCAAAGGTCTCGGAGCTGCTCCTGATCTGGGTTGAACTTCGCAGCAATCCCAGGAAAACGGATTGTGTGCTAAGAAACAAACGTGATAATGGCTCAAATACCCTGTGTTAACGGCAACAACGAACCTGCCCAGCTAGTTGCTTGGAATTTACCCTATTCCAAACAATAAGGGAGCTGCTGTGGTCTTAATATTGAGTTAGATTTGACTTCACTTTACAGCATTCAAAGCAAATGTTTTTCTGACTTTGCTTCTGAGCCAGATACCTATGGAGAGAGACTCCAAAAGCCTTTCGTTTGAAAGGCGCCGTGTACCTGAAAGCAGGTTTTGTTACCATCTCTGCATGGTGCCATGCACAACCAGCTGTTCCCTTGTCTGCACGTTGTGTTTTGGGGTGTTTGTCAGTGACTTGTGTCTATTTTTAATTGCTCCAGCAGTAGGTAGCATTGGTTTGGTAAGTGTGAAAGAACTGAAGACTCTCACAAAACGACAGCAACGTGAGCTTAGCTTTGCACAGCTGAGCTTGGGCTCGTTAAACCTGCCCGCTGGATAAATTTGGAGTTAATTTTCTCCCTGTGATCAGCGTATCCATGAACCACTCCTGTAATTCCCAAGTCGCTTCCGAGTGCTCCGTGCCCAGCTGGCTGACGGGCCCCACGCACCGTTTGCAGGGAGAGCCCAGGGAAACTGCTGCTCTTGCTCCACTGCCCCGTCTTACTCAAACTAAGCTCGGGATTTCTTCCCTGAAACTGAAGTCTAAACAGATGCCAATTTTAGGATTCCTTTAGCCCCAAGTGAAGTATTCCCTTTTTTCACTTGCAGTCCCTATAAATATATTTATCTCCTCTCCATCCCTTCTATCTCCAAACTGCCTGCAGGTCTGCTGTAAGAAAGCTTTCCTTAAAAGAGGAAGCTATAGAGGGTGTTTACAAGGATTTTTCCAATAAATTCAGTCTGGAAACACCTTTTTTTTTTTCCATGGTCCCTTCTTATATTTCCTAGAATGTTTAAATATGAATGTCTTCTGCACSTAGTACTGATAAGAGTGTGATTAACTGCTTTCCCTTTTGCCAACCTTCAGCATTCCTGGGAAATGGTCGGGAAGAAGAAGGGTGTCTCGGGACAGAAGGACAGTGGACAGACAGAAGCCAGCGAAGAAAGCAAAGAAAACCGGGAGAGGGAGCGGGATTTCAGCAGACGACGTGGCGGGCCGCCGAGGCGGGGGCGAGGTGCCAGCCGTGGAAGAGAGTGTATGGACCTGCCCTTTCATAGCAACTTTCTGCCCTGCACGAAGCCAGCAGGGAAGCCCCTTGGGCTGCCAGATGGTTTTAAGGCGAATCGCCCTCGCGCGCATGTGTGGAGGCCCGTTGAGTGCCCTCCTATCCCAAGGGATTCCCTGGGTGATGCCCTCGGGAACGGCAGCTGCCACCAAATAAGTTGCAGCAGTGCCGGGCAGCACCGTGTCCTGCGCCGCTGCCGCGTTGTGGTGCTCAGGGGTTGGCATTAGRGCCTTGCCAAGGTGGCCTCGAGCCTCAATCTGTCTCTGCGTCGTCCTGTCTTTCAGTTCGGGGCCAGGAGAACGGGCTGGATGGGGCGAAGACTGGAGGATCTTCTGGAAGAGGCACAGAAAGAGGAAGACGGGGTCGTGGCCGAGGCCGAGGTACCCGCGGGGTTTGAGGACCGAGGGGTTGCAGGGCAAGGGTTAGGATGGAGATTAAAGCTGAGGTGGCTCTGGCAGGTGGTCAGATTGCCAGGTAGAATCTGTATCCACCTGCACTCCTGGCCTGCTGTGCAAAATGCCTGTTTTGGCCTTAAAATCCTCAGAAATTYGTTTTCCCCCAACACCTGCACTGCTCAGGAGTTGCTGCCGAGGACACGCTGCACAAATCAGAAACTCGGATCTAATATTTACACTTGTGGCAGCTGGAAACCTAATCAGAGTCTGGGATCGGGCGTCACTAATTGCACTACCAGCCAGCTGAGGCCAATTGCATCCCTATAAAGATGATGCTGGGAATCTCATCAGCTCAGGAGCATCCTTGACACTCATATTCTGGACAKCAGAGCTGCATACGTTGTTTTAACGTTTCTTTTTCCAGTGCCACGGAGCAAACAGGTGCTCAGGGCTCCCTGTGTGTGTTTTACAGGTGGCTCTGGAAGGCGGGGAGGAAGATTTTCTGCCCAAGGCATGGGGTGAGTTTCACTGCCAAAAAACACAGCAAAAAAATCAAATCTTGATGCTGGGGTAACATTCTTTGAGATTTCATTGTTCTTAAAAAAAAAAAAAAAAAAAAAGAAAAAAAAAAAGAAAGAAAAAACCCAAAAAGCTACATCCTGCTAATATAAATTTGGGATTTCTAGTGTAGCTGGTCCTTCCCTTTCCTAAAGGAGGGCTCTGTCTTCGGGGAATCTTCTTGCTCTGTCCTGGTCTGAATGAAGCCAGTAGCTTTCCAAGTCGCTTGGGAGGGGAGAGACTTAAAACAGCCCTTGCCTGTGTTTGTGCTACAGAACCTTCAACCCGGCCGACTACGCTGAGCCAGCCAGCACGGAGGAGAGCTACGGGAACAGCAACAGCAACACGTGGAACAACACTGGCAGCTTTGAGCCGGACGACGGCACGAGTAAGGCATCTCCCCGCTCCTCTTTGTTCCTCYAAACCGTTGCCTTGATCCTTGGCATCGGGGGAACTTTCTCCTTCCTTTCCTGGTGGTCTCGCTCCAACTGCTTGGAGATGAGACCTACGGAAAGCTGGCACAAAAGCAGCGGGGTTGTTGCTCCCCTGTTTGCACCAGAAACGGGTCRTTCATCTGCTCTTGCATTGGAAAAATGGAATATTGTGGAATTTTTTGTTGTTGTCTAAGCACACACACAGTTACACAAGCGAGCTTGAGATTTTTGTGGTGCCATAATTGGACAGTGGGACGTGGGAGAATCTCTAATCAAAAGATTTCCAGTTCTGTGAAGTGTTGGGGTGGGATCATTTTCTTTTTTTTACTTTCTCCCTGGAGAAATCCTGTGTCACCATTTCCCCCGGCCCATTCTCTTAAGCCTTCAAGCAAATCCCAAGCTTTGGTTCTAAGAAGCATTCCCAACCACACACTAATGTGGCAATAAGCCATTTCCCTATTCCTTGCACACGCTGGCAAACGTGAATCGCTTTGCAAGAAGGGAGAAGTGAAGCTTGTCTGCAGCTTGTAAATCTGTGAGCACACAATAACCCAGCAGAAGACTTTTTACATCTAACTTGCAAATACTTCTAAGCAATAATGCCCTATACTGYGCACTGGCCATATAGGCTTTATTCTTCACAAAGCAGAGAGCTTTTTGGTGACTTTGAAAACTGGAGCCTTTGGAATATGGGGCGACCAGCGTAGATGTGTTGGCCAAGGGCAGTGGGGCTGTTAGTGCAGGAAAAGGGRATGGGAATGAGCGAGCTCCAGGTGCTGGGAGGTTATTCCATACSGGCTTCTGGATGTGTGTGAGCTCTGCAGCTCCATAAAGCAGCATAAGTACCGGCTGGGGTGAAACACAGGCTTGTTTTTTGCTGATGGAACCGTCCGAATTAGCTCTAGTGCCGCAGAACACCCGTGATTTATCCTGTTGAGCGCCGTGCATGGTCGCTGCGTTTCCATTTGAGTAGCCTCAAGCATCTCTTTWACAATATCCACAGGTACAACGTGGCTGCTGGCCATGGGGGCAATGAAACTCGCCTTGACTTGAGCCAAAATTTCACTGCTTGTCTGTCTCTCTTGTTTTTTTTTGTTTCAGGACTTGATTTCATTGGGGGTGAGGGGTCAAATTATCCCCGAAAATTTGACACTGCTCCTGGTACGATATATCCAGGTGCACTAACTGCCCCGGATCCCTTTATAGCTTTTTTTAAAAAAAAAAGAAAGAAATATCTGTGGATATGTCGTTCTTCTTGCTCCTAACTTGTTTGCGTTAACGACTATTTGACGTTCGCTCTGACTGTGCTTCTACTAATGCTGACACCTTGAATGGATCTTGGGAAGCGGTGGAGATTTGGACTTGAGCCGCTGCTTATCAGCACCCCTAGCAGCCCCATGTCCAGAGCACAGAGCATCCAACAAGGCAGGGAGCGTTGGGCACCTCGGTCACGTTCTGCTTTAACGTGTGTGACCATAACCAGGATGCTCAGGGACAAAGCTGCGCCTGCGTCTTTTCTTCCCTGCTTTTCTCTGCTTCTCTCTTGGAAGCCAAGAGAACCCATGGGATGATCCCTCCTGCTGGAGCCGACTTATCCTCTCCTTGCAAACACCTGTGGAATTAACCCCCTCAGCTCGATCGGCTTTGGGGTTTTATTCCAGCTTTGTATGGGCTGATAGGAAAAATGGGGGTATTTTTGTGCTGGAATATCTTTGGATGTAAAATTCCTGCTCTCTTTGCACGCCAAATGTGAAGTTATCCAGTGGGACTTGCAGTCAACATGGGGAATTCAAAGTCCTGAGGTTAAACTGGGGTGCAGGTGAGGGACTGAACTGCTCAAAGAAGACATAGTCAGAAAACAAGCCATTTTAAAGTGAATTTTGCTGTCTTACAAGCTGCACTGCGATAGGACGTGGCTGAAAATCTTGTGCATTTCCTACTGATATTTTAAGCTTTGTGCATGTCCAAAACGRGGCCCAGACATTCCCAGATCAGTTGAGCCTATAAATTCTCTTTTCAGCTCCTGCTTCACATAGGAATTCGCGGTGCAGTGAGATTACAGCTCCTGGAAAAAAAACACAAAGCACTTGGATGGTTGAGCTATCCTTGGAGCTTTTTCTTTTTTTCCAAAAAAAAAAAAAAAAAAAAAGCTTTGGGGTTTCAGTGTCCATTTTAGGATGATAAAAAGAAAAAACAACAAATAAAAAACTTTCTATCAATCTAAAAAAAAAAAAAAAAAAAAAAAAGCTTTGGGGTTTTTTTGTGGAGCTTTTTTGGGTTTTTTTTTTTGAGCTTTTTGGGTTTTACAGGAGGGATCTTGCGCTGGGGCTGCTGCTTCCTCCTCTCTGGTTGGCAAATAAAACTCCCCCCAGCTGCTCGCAAAGCTCCCCAGTGCTCCCCTGGCTCTTTGGCTTTCTGTTTTCTTCTTATTCTTTGCAAATCTTTGCCACACAGCTAATTTCCCTTGCTCTTCTCCTTCCAGGTGCGTGGAGGGCAGCGACGGAAGAATGGGGCACGGAGGACTGGAATGAAGATGTAAGCAGCCTCTGAACGCCGGCAGGGCCGTGTCCTGCTTGTACCTATGCAGCCAGGAGAGGGTTTCCATCATCCCAAGGTTTCCTGCAGTGCAGGGTGCCCTGAAGTTCCTCCAAGCTGGGCAGGTTTTAGCTGTTCTGGTTTGTTTTGACCATTGCAGTCCAGTTGCTTGGCAGCTCCTTGCTTTGGAATGGGATGTGTTCTTGGTTAAAACACAGGTGGTTGTTAAAGCTCCCCTTGGCTCTTTGTTGTTTCCCCCTCTGCTGTTGAACTGAATTGTTTGTTTCAAATCRCCTCGGTGATAACGGGCTCCTTAAAAGCTCAAATATCAGCCGAAGCTTTTGATTTTTGGCATCTCCAGCAGTGTTTTCAGGGGTTTGGCAGATGGGTGCTGCCTGCCCCGAATCTGGAGCATCTCCTCTGGTGTGTCTGGAAGGGTCCAGCAGCCCTGGTGGGTCTGTGAACTGCTAGAAATCCATGGAAGGGATGTTATTTTGGAGACTGGTAGATGATTTGTGCACTTGGGAAACCAACGAAATAAAAGCTGGCTCTTGTGGGAGTAGTTAAACCCGAGCTCTGTTGCTTGAATCCTTCCGGGCTGTTTGTCTCCAACCCCCATGCTACAGTTGATGTCCCAAGCCCTGCTCTTACCTTTGGATCCCTTTCCCCTCTTTTGTCTTGCAGCTTTCGGAGACAAAGATCTTCACGGCCTCCAATGTGTCTTCAGTGCCTCTGCCTACAGAGAATGTGACAATCACGGCAGGACAAAGGTGACAGCCCGGGGCGATATCTGTTTGCCTGGSAAAAGTGACACAAAAGTCACCTTCCCCCTTAACCCTTGTCAGTTAGGTGAAATGCAGGAGTTGTGAGTAAACCAGTATGGGTTTAAATACTAGATTTGGATTTTGTTCTGGGCTTTGCCACTGGTTCTTCAGATTTATTAGGGGAAGCAAGTTTGGAGCAGTTTTCTGTGTTAAAATGCACTTTTTATGGATGGAAATGCGCTACCCTGTAGGATCTTGCTCAGTCCTTGTTCTGCTGAGGTTGCTGGTGGCAGTTGTGACAGTGTCCCCCAGACTCCATAAAGCTCTAAGGTTCTGTAAGGCAGAAGGTGCCAGCTGGGAGGCTGCAGCTGGAGCAGTGCTGTGGTGCAAGCCAAGCCAGTGCCTGCGTTAACCCCTGCGTATCCCCCCTCTTCACCCAGGATTGATCTTGCAGTGCTGCTGGGAAAGACGCCCTCTTCCCTGGAGAGCGAGGCAACGAACCTGGAGGCTTCCCAGGCTCCCTCCCTGGCGCAGCCGCTGGTGTTCAGCAATTCCAAGCAGAGCGCTCTATCCCAGCCGGCCGCCGGGAACACCTTCTCTCACCACAGCATGGTAAGGAAAATGCTGCCAGTGCCGCGGGCTTTGGGCCCTTGGTTCCTGCTACGTCCTTGCTCAGGCCAAATTCCTCCCCTCTTGTCCTTGTCGGACTTGTAACGTGTGGGGTTAAAATGAGGCTTGAAAATTCCGTGGTTTGTGAGAGGTGGGACTGGTTGGGAGTTTGGTAGGGGATAAAATGCTAGAGGCTCCGCACTGAAGGATGGAGAAAGGAGGTATGGAATCTGCGACAGGGATGCGCACAGAATTAGGCAGATGCTTCTTCGTACAACTTCAGCMAAACAAACGTGTTTAATGGTAACCTAGCTCAGGAGGGGTGTTCAAAACCGTCCTAACTGCTGCAAAGCCAAGTTCCGCTGATGGGATGCGTGCGAATCTATGTAAAAATCCTTCGTGTTAACTTTCTAACTATTACACCCAGTCTGTAACGAACGTTGGAGAGTGTTTCCAAGTGCGTAACTAAGCTCCGAGCCGGGGGAGCCCCTGACTTTGTCCTTTGGCCGCTGCGCCCGCAGGTGAGCATGTTGGGGAAAGGCTTCGGYGACGTCGGCGAGGCCAAGGGCAGCAGCAGCACCACGGGCTCGCAGTTCCTGGAGCAGTTCAAGACGGCGCAGGCGCTGGCGCAGCTGGCGGCTCAGCACAGCCAGCCCGCGGGGAGCAGCCCTGCGTCCTCCTGGGACCTGGCGTCCGCGGCGCAGCCCTCGGCGCTCGTGCAGTACGGTGAGGAGGAGCGCTGCGGCCTCGCGGCGCGGGCGACCGAGCTCCAGAAAGGAGGAGGATGGCGAGGAGCTGCCGCTGACCAAGCTCGGCCYGCCCTGTGGAGAGGGTGGAAGGAGCTGATAGGAGAAGGGGTTGAAAGGCTTCGGGTGGCAGCCGGAGTGCCAGGCTGGGAGTGGGATGTGGGGTCATGCCAAAGCATCAGCCTGACATGGTTCAGTGACACATGTGAGCTGGGAATTCTGCTCCCCAAGGTCTGGTTTTAGCAGGCACCAGGAGAACGCTTGGGGTGACGMGTTTCTCTGGATGCTCGGGAATTTTTTTAAATTTGAAGGAGAGGGAAAAATCCTGATGCCTCTCTCCTCTGGTAGATCTCAAGAACCCGACAGACTCTTCCGTGCACAGTCCCTTCGCCAAGCGGCCGGCCTTCACGTCAGCCTCCACCATGATAGAGGTGTTTATGCAGGAGAAGCAGCCCGTGGTGACGGCGTCGGCGACGGTGCCGGCCCCCCCTTCCTCGCCGCTGCCCAGCAAAGCCAACGCCGCTCCCCAGATGTCCCCAGGCTCCTCGGACAACCAGTCGTCCAGTCCCCAGCCAGCACAGCAGAAGCTGAAGCAGCAAAAGAAGAAAGCGTCGCTGACATCAAAGGTGCGGCTCGAACTTGGCTTTTCTGCTGTTAGAACTGGGTTTTGGGGTGCAGAGAGCAGGGCTTAAGCTCCTGAGCTGAGCAGAGACAGACTAGTTCAGAGGATGCAAAGCCTGTAGCTACCGTCATGTGGGAAATGAGGATGCTTAGGTTATTTTTGAGGAGCTCGGCCTGTTTTGAGGGCTTTGGGCTCCCATGCAGCGGAGGGAGACGCGTGTTCTGGCTTGACATCAGAGCCCACCTGTRTCTGTGCTAAATTCTCTGCCCGATTTGGCCTGCCCTCGTTTGAAGTGGGTTTTTCTCTTGCTCTCCTGCAGAGAGGGGGCTGACCTTGTGCCTTCTCCCTCCCTTGCAGATTCCTGCTCTTGCAGTGGAAATGCCCGGCTCGGCAGATATCTCAGGGCTAAACCTGCAGTTCGGGGCGTTACAGTTTGGCTCGGAGCCTGTTCTCTCGGAGTACGACGCGCCGCCCACGACGAGCGCCGCCGTCAGTCAGTCCCAAAGCAGCCTGTACACCAGCACTGCGAGGTGAGGACCAGGAACGAGGAACTGGGATCGGAATCCGGCGTGCCTGAGCCGTGGACCGGGAGGGAGCGGTTCACTGAGATGGGCTTGTTCCGTAGCGGTCGCTTYGGAAGGAGGCTTCTCCGTGGGGTAATAGCACTGCCGCATACCAGTAGACCCTTTCTGACTGTGCCCGTGGTCATAAAGGGGGGACAGTTGTATGCAAGAGCAAAGCCGGAGTGGCCAGCGGACTCGTTCAGGCAGATCTGTGGCTGCTTGGCCTGCGGTGCTCGCACAGGACACAAATGTTTCATGTTAAACCTTTGGCTGAGATTGCCCAGGGTGAATCCACAGCACGACTGCTCTTCCTCCCAGGCGAAGCGCTTGTGGGCTTTGCTGCTTTGGGAAAAGTGAAAATGCTTCTTTTTTTTTTTTTTTTTTCCCTTTCTTTCTTTTCCAGCGAATCTTCGTCTACAATTTCATCCAATCAAAGCCAGGAGTCTGGTTACCAGAGCGGCACGATACAGACAGCAACGTTTACCTCCCAGAACAGCGCTCAGGGACCACTGTACGAACAGAGAGCCACACAAACCAGGCGGTATCCAAATTCCATCTCTTCCTCCCCCCAGAAAGATCTGACCCAGGCCAAGGTAGGAAAATGGCTCGGTGTTTGACAAGTGTGYCTCTGGAAAGGAGCAGCTGCAACGTCCAAATCTGTTTCCTTTTTTCCCCTCTCTTAGAATGGTTTCAGTTCCGTACAATCCACGCCATTGCAAAACACGCAGGCCGTTGAAGGTGAGTGTCTGTGGCCAAGTCCCCTGTTTTCCTGGCTCTTTGCTTTGAGAGAAAAGCTTCATCTGGGCTAATGGCAAGTGCTGTTCCTGGCTGCTGCCACTAACTTGATTTGCCTCCTTGGAAGCGATCAGCTTCCTGCTGGTAGATTCACGAGAGCCGTGATGAGCTGCTTTGGTGTCATCTCCCTGGTGACTCTGCTGAGATTTTGGCTGTGAAAGKCCTCTCCTTCACAGATCCTGGAGCTCTTTGCAAACCCAGTGGTGGTGGCACCACAGCCACAGCTGGCAGCAGTGATGGGAGCTCCATGTCTCCCAGCTCCACTAGTGCTCCTCTGTCCCCCYGAATCCTCCTCCGCGAGCTGCCTTTGGTTGCCCCTAACCCAAGACCTCCTGCGCAGGTGCTCCAGGCCCCGCGGTGAAGTCGGAATCGCCGTCTGCTGGCAGCATGGCGCCTCTCGGCGACGGCGTGTCGGCCTCCTCGCTGCTGAGCACGGCCGGCCAGCACTCGGCAGCGCTGGGCGGCCTGAGCCACGGYGAGGAGCTGCCCAGCAGCTCCGCGGCGCCGCTCAGCAGGTGGGTCCCACCTGGGGGTCCCCAGGGGGCTGCCCCTCTGGGGAAGGGGAGGGAGCTGGGGCCGTGCAGCCTGCACGGGAGGAGGCTGAGCAGTGGCTGTAAATACCTCAAGGGAGGGAGCGGGGCGGCCTCTTCAGTGGTGGCCGCTGATAGGACTAGGGGAAACGACCACAAATTGAAGCGCCAAGAGGTCCTCGGGAACTTGAGGACAGATTTCTAACCGTGAGGGTGACAGGACCCTGGCACAGGCTGCCCAGGGAGGCTGTGGAGTCTCCTTCTCTGGAGATCTTCGAAACCTGCTTGGATGCAGYCTGTGCCACATGCTCTGGGTGACCCTGYGTGTGCAGGGGGGTGGRCTAGATGATCTCTAGAGGTCCCTTCCAACCCTAAGTATTCTGTGATTCTCTGAACTAATGGTGCTCTTCTGCCCTCTTCCACAGTACACTACCCACCCAACAGAACAGCCTGTCCTCATCTACATCCTCCGGGCGAACATCGACTTCAACTCTTCTGGTGGGTCCGGGTGTCTCTGTCCGCCCCTTGCTCAGCTCAGAGGGCTCTCGGTGCCCCTGGAGCCTGGGCACGCAGCTGGCAGGGCTCTGCAGCAGCAGTGGTGACAGGAGTGGCCGGGCTGCTCCTTGGCAAGTGCCTCCTGTCACACTCAAGACTGCCACTTAGTGCCGGGGTGTCACAGGGGACTTGGCGTGCAGAGAGGAGCAAGGACTGCTTCAAAACGCCGCTGTGCTGGCTTGAGACTTTGACATGCAGCCTGTTTCACACTTAGAGGTAGCTCCGCTTAGTCCTSGGCAGCAGGGTGAATCCTCCCGCTGCAGCTCCGCTTAGTCCTGGGCAGCAGGGTGAATCCTCCCGCTGCAGCTCCGCTTAGTCCTGGGCAGCAGGGTGAATCCTCCCGCTGCAGCTCCGCTTAGTCCTGGGCAGCAGGGTGAATCCTCCCGCTGCAGCTCCGCTTAGTCCTGGGCAGCAGGGTGAATCCTCCCGCTGCRGCTCCGCTTAGTCCTGGGCAGCAGGGTGAATCCTCCCGCTGCGGCTCCGCTTAGTCCTGGGCAGCAGGGTGAATCCTCCCGCTGCAGCTCYGCTTAGTCCTGTGTCTTGCAGCCAGCAGGCACGTCGGGATGAAGCGAACAGCTTGGGGAGTGTTAGGGCTGGCTGCTCGCAGGCCTTTGGGCTTCAGCCCAGTGCAAAGCAGGTTTCTTGGTGCCTGCAGCAGCCGAGCTCATGGAAGGCTCCGAGCAATGGGAGCCGTGTTTTGCAGTCCCCTTGGCGAGGTCCCGCCAGCCTCACRCCCGAATCTCTCTGCTCCTCCCCTAGCACACGAGTGTGGAGAGCGACGCGAGCCTCCATTCCTCTGCTAGCACTTTCTCCACCTCCTCGAGCTCGGTGTCGGCGGCGCCGCCGGCCGTCAGCGTCTCCTCCAGCCTCAGCAGCGTCAGCAGCCTGGGCCTCAGCCTCAGCAGCAACTCCACGGTGACGGCCTCAACGCGCAGCTCCGTCGCGACGACATCAGGTGCTTTGCTGGGGCCTGCTYGGGAGGAGGAGGAGGCTGCAGGGACTCGAGGAAGGTTGATTTCACTGTGGAACGTTTCCCTCCCTTCAGGAAAAGCCCCTCCCAATCTCCCCCCTGGAGTCCCACCGTTGTTGCCTAATCCCTACATCATGGCTCCAGGGTTGCTCCATGCCTATCCGGTGAGTGGGGCGCCCGCCGGCCCTTCCCGGGGGTACAGCACCTCTCCGAGTGCTCCCAGCGCTGTCGGGAGCTGGGAGGGAGGGATGGAGCGGGCCAGGGGAGCCAAAGCTGACACCAGACACGCTCAAACAGATTTAACACCATTCCGCCTTCTAAGAGGAATGTTTTATTAGCCAAATAGTAGGGCTGCCCTGCCCAAATATTAGCCCAAATAGGGCTGCCCTGCGTGAAGAGTTGGGGTGTCCTGCCTGCCCTAGAACACGAGAACTCGCCGGGCCCTTGGGGACACGTCTGAAATGCTGCCCTCCAGAGCAGGGCTTGGCTTGTCCCTTCTGTGTGACCTTCCCCACATGCTGGGGAGCAGCAGCCCTTGGTGAGGGTATGGCCCATACGTTTCTTGGGGTATGGCCCGTGAAAGTTGCTCCCAGAGCAAGGGAGGCAACTGCCTTCGAGCCTGGGGCTGCACAGTGTGATCTCAGTGTTCATAGTCTGTGTTCCTCACCTCAGCTCCCGCTCTTTTTCTAGCCACAGGTGTATGGATACGATGACTTGCAAATGCTCCAGACGAGATTCCCATTGGTGAGTACTGGAGATGGGCATGGGCGCTCTAGCAGCCACCTTGAGCCACCCGCTTTGGGTGTCGAGTCATGCCTTGCTGGGAAGTAGTCCTGAAGAGCTGGCAACATGGGGATGCTCAAAGGCTACGCGGCCTCAGGCACGGCGCTGAGTTCGATCAGCTGCTCCTTTGCCCTTGGCAATTAGCAGCACTAATTGCTCCTGCCTACAGTGGAGCTAGGGAGCATAGGAGCTCACTAGCCCGGCTGGGGTGTGTGACACTGCTCTAAGGGGTCCTTGCACGTGTTTTCCTCTCTCTTGAGAGAGACTAAACACCCTTAGAACTGATTTTCCTTTAGGGGGGTGACGTGTGTCCCCTGTGTTGTGACGTGCTGGGGAGGGTCGGGGCGCTGCCAGGCCCGCACACCAGTAGACCTTGTCTGGTTCCTCTGGTAGCTGGACGAGGGGGATGGTGCATGCGACAGAAACGGGGAGTTTGTGCAAGCTCTCGTCAGCCTTGACGTGCCTGATTGAGCTGCAGTGCTCCAACACAGCAGAAATCCCAGAAAAGCTTGTTTTCTCAAAGACACACCTTGGCATGCGTGCATAGAGCTTATAGAACTGGTTCTTATGGGTTTTTTTTTATCCTTCAGGATTACTACAGCATCCCATTCCCTACACCCACCACCCCGCTGACTGGAAGAGACGGCAGCCTGAGCAGCAATCCATACTCTGGTAAGGGTTGTCCCGATGATGTATGGAATTGTCTGCAGCAGCTTTCTGTGCTTGGTTTAGTCGGGGGGGGCTTTTCTCAAGTGTTAGGTCTTGGATCTGCCTGGTCATGCCTAGGCACCTTGCCAGAAAGATGCGGACAAGTGGGAGTTGCCGCAGTGGCGGGGAAGGAATTGAGGAAGAATGGGGAAAATGCACGAGCCGAACGGTGTGGGTGAGATGGGAGATGAGCTGCGAGCACTGCTCTGCAGGCGTAAAACGTAAATAGATGTAAAATCCCTGCTGAGTATCTGGATAAATTCAGTTTCTAAAGCTGCAGCATGGTTAAAGCAAGCAGGACCTTTAGGATTTTTGTCAAATTGGATTCGGAAGCCCAGGGAGTGACTTTTTATTGACTCTGGCCGCTGCCTCCCAGCTGCCGGTTCACAGAGGGAAGCCCTGCAACCTGTGAGCAGCAGCTGCTCTGAGCTTTYCTGCAGGAATCGTTTCCTTTTCCAGGAATCGTTTCCTTCAGGAATTGCTGCAGTCTGCGCTTTGCTGCTTTTCCAGCATTGCRTTTTCCCTGTTTTCCTCAGCGGGAACACGGTAGCACCAGAGTGCCCTTGTGCTGCGCGCCGAGGTCGGGACCCCGGGGCTGCATCCGTAACGGCCCGTCGCATTCGTCACGTGCCAAATTAACTCGGGCACTAATTAGTGCTTGTAGCTACCCTGGGCTTGCCAGTGGAGCAGCATCGAGGAACTCGCTGCGTTACTGTGTGGGCCCGCGTAGGGAGAGCGTTGGAGTGAAGGAGCCGAGCGGGTGCTCGTAAGGAGGGGTGAGCGGAGGCTGCCGCAGCCTCGCGCGGTGCCCGGGCCACCGGCAAAGCCTCCGGATATTCCCCGAGGGCTCCGGGGCCTCTGCAGAGCGTTTGATTTGATGCCCCAGTGCAAAGAGGAGGGAGGCGTGGGCAGCCTGACGGGAAGGAGGCCGTTCACGAACGTTCAGCTGGGTTCTTGCCCTCCGCGAGGGCTGTTGCACAGCCGCTCTGGCCTGGCTGTGGTGCGAGTTGTTCGCGGTGTTGCTGGGGCTCTGGGGAGGGCTGTAGAGGCCGGCTGCGTGTTGGTCCCCAACTCTGCCCCCTTGTCGTGCGCCCCAGGTGACCTGACGAAGTTCGGCCGGGGCGATGCGTCGTCGCCCGCGCCCGCCACCACGCTGGCRCAGCCGCAGCAGAGCCAGACGCAGAGCCACCACACGACGCAGCAGACCTTCCTGAACCCGGCGCTGCCGCCCGGCTACAGCTACACCAGCCTGCCCTACTACACAGGGGTCCCGGGGCTGCCCAGCACCTTCCAGTACGGGCCCGCCGTGTTCCCTGTGAGTGTGCGCGGGGCTGGGAGCAGGGCCAGCTCGGCAGGGCGGGGAGTTTGTGGAGGTGTTTGTGCTGTTGTCCTGTTCCTGAGGAACCTACACACACACACACACACACACACACACACACACACACACACACACACACACGTGGGCACTTGGCCCATCCCGCTGTGCGCTCAGAAGAGCCCGATCCCCATGCCAGCCAGTCCCCTAGGGCTCCTCGCTGCTGCTGGAGGCTGCTGCCCGTTTCCTCACGGCTCCTTCCCGTTTCTTCCGCATCCCGCAGGTTGCTCCTACCTCTTCCAAGCAGCACGGTGTGAATGTCAGCGTCAACGCGTCGGCAACCGCTTTCCAGCAGCCCAGCGGCTACGGCTCGCACGGCTACAGCACCGGTAAGCGGCCTGGCCTCTCGCCACCGGCTCCTCGCCCGCGCGTTCCCTTCGTGCCTCCAGCAGCAGCCGCAATGCGTTGCAAGGGAAAACCAGTTCCGTGGCGCTAAATTCTCCACAAGGCCCGGGTTTGTCCTGCCTTTAGCAGGAGGTAGATTGGAGGAGTGCGGAGAGCTTCGCGCCCTCGGAGAAGCCCTGTTGGAGGGCTGAGGCCTTGCACATTTGTGTCACGTTGGAGTTTAGAACAAGCAGTTGCATCTTTGACAGCTGTATGTTACGTATAGATAAAAAAGCATTTCATATTCCAGTCTGGGAACTTGGCTGTGTGGCTTGCTGGGCAGACACATGTTTTCTAGCAAATCTCTTAATTCAGAGATGCCAAGGCTGTGAACCTGCTGCTTCTCCTGCTATTGGGGCTTGTTGGTTAATATTTGGTTTTTAGAAAGGGACCTTGATGTCCTGCTTCCAACCTTTAGGCTCCTGTCGTGGCTTTTCRCTGCAGCCTTTGGGGACTGGGTTTTCTCTTCGCAAAGATTCCTCCCTCTGTGCTCAGTTACTGGGATCATCTTCCCGAGACACCAAACACCGAGTCTTTCYGCACCGTGCCACTGTCAGGCATGGCGCCTGTGCCGTGCCGACCTACGGATCCACGTCACCTTCACATGGAATTCCCTTRCTTGTGGCCCAGGAGCCCATGAGCCCTTGGTGCCACCACGCTGGGCTGGAGGACGGTGTCGTTGCCTCCCCGCTGCGTCTCCTCTGAGCCGCTGCTCTCTCTTTGCCAAGAACCTGCGTTTCCCTGGGTGTTAACAGGCGCGCGCGCCTGTTCCTGGAGGTGTTTGTGCCATTGTCAGCCCGAGGGAACCTCCACACACACACGTGGGCACGTTGACACTTGGCCTGTCCCAAACCTGCCAGGCCCTTAGGGCTCCTCGCTGCTGCTGGAGGCTGCTGCCCGTTTCCTCACGGCTCCTCCRTGTTTCCTCCCCCAGGTGTATCCGTGACATCCAGTAACACGGGGGTGCCGGACATCTCGGGCTCCGTCTACTCCAAAACTCAGGTTAGCGCCTTGGGAAGGGGCCGCTTTCTGGGGAGCGGGAAGGCGGCTCTGCACGCACCGTGGGGCTCCCTCCCCTCGGAGCGGCCACATGGGGGGCTGCAGGGCCRAACGTGCCGCCTTCGCCAGCTCGGCCGCGCTCCCGAATCCCCGGGATGGGGAGGGTGGTGGGTGCAGGTCGCTCCATCCTGGGCACCCCGCGGCTCCTCCGTGCCGTGGCCCGTCGCCCCGCGAAGGGGCCGGGCAGCGCGGCCCCGGCGCTCACGCCCTCGCCGCCCTCTCCCAGCAGCAGTCCTTCGAGAAGCAGGGCTTTCACACTGGAACGCCGGCGGCCTCCTTCAACCTGCCCTCGGCGCTGGGCAGCGGGGGCCCCCTGAACCCCGCCACGGCCGCCGCCTACCCCCCCACGCCCTTCATGCACATCCTGACGCCGCATCAGCAGCCCCACTCGCAGATCCTCCACCACCACCTGCAGCAGGAYGGGCAGGTAGGCGCCCCCCAAGCCCCCCAAGCCCTTGCTGGGTCTTTCCTAGGGCTCTCGCTGCCCCGGCGCCCCTTCCCTTCCCTCCGTCACGCCCGCACACGCGGTGACACACGGTGACACGCGGCGACACGCTCACAACCTGCACATACACACACAGGGCCTCTCTGCAAGAGCCGGAGGCGAGGCAGGCGCGGGGTGCACGCGGCTGGGGGGGGGCTCGGCTCGCGCCCCTCGGCGCAGCCCGGCAGCACGGGGGCGACCCCGCCACGAGCCCGCCGTAGCGTGCAGGTCTAACCGTGGATTTCTACTGTCATAGTTTGTCCCTTTATTTTTACATATCCCGGTACTGCAACAGCTTCCATATTTGCAGATGATACTGTGCTGCCAGCGCCAGCAGGAAGACCAGGTAATGAACCTCTCCGCTCACGCCTTGCGCTCGCCCGGGGGTCTCTCCCCGGCGCTAGGGCCCCCCCAGGCTCCCGCAGCCCCCCGCCCGCGTGCCGCCGCGCTCCGGCCAGGCCCGCACTGAGGACGAGCAGCACACACAGCCGCACGGACACACGGCCCCGCGCGCCCCCGGCCCTCGCCCTAACCCTGCGCTCTCCCCCTTTCTTCCCTCTGTGTCCCCCCTTCCTCCTCCTCGTCCCGTCCCCGCAGAGCGGCTCCGGCCAGCGCAGCCAAGGCAGCTCCATCCCCCAGAAATCCCAGGCCAACAAGTCCGCCTACAACAGCTACAGCTGGGGCGCCAACTGAGCGCCCCCCGCGCGCCCTCCCCGCTCGCTTCCGGACGAGAGGAAAAATCCCAGCGCGGCGACGACGCCGGAGGAGCCGCCGGGCAGGAGCGGCCCCGGGCCGGGCGGCGCGGCCCCGCGGCGGCCCGCGCCGCCCCTTCTCAGCCACCTTTCCCATTGTATGTAATATAGAATTTGTATTTTTGGTTTCTTTCTCTGCATTCAGACTCTCAGCCGTTTGCCGTAGGGGCCTTTTTGGGTT
>NW_020455803.1:25001-27332 GCF_003342845.1 Nothoprocta perdicaria
CCGCGGGGGGGCTGGGCCGCGTCCTGCGCCCGCCGGGCGACGGTGACGGCGCCGGGCCCCGCGGCTACGGCTACAGCTGCAGCGTCACCGTCACCACCGTCACCCGCCCTGACGGGGTGAGTGGCCCCCGCGGCCGCCCGGCGGCACCCGCGGCCGCCTGACACCCCTGCGGCCGCCTGACAACACCCGCGGTCACCCAACAACACGTGCGGCCTCCTGACACCCCCTGCGGCCGCCTGACACCCCCTGTGGCTGTGTCACAACACCCGCAGTCACCCAACAACACCCGCGGCCACCTGACACCCCCTGCGGCCGCCTGACAACACCCGCGGTCACCCAACAACACCCACGGCCGCCTGACCCCCCCTGCGGCCGCCTGACACCCCCTGCGGCCGCCCGACAACACCTGCGGTCACCCAACAACACCCGCGGCCGCCTGACACCCCCTGTGGCCACCCCACACCCCCCCACGGCCGCCCAACAACACCTGTGGCCGCCTGACAACCCCCATGGCCACCCAGCAACACCCGTGGCCACCTGACAACACCCCCTAGTGCTGCCTGACAGCCCTGTGGCCACCTGACAACACCCGTGGCCGCCTGACGTCCCCTATGGCCGTGTCACAACACCCACAGCCACCTGACAACACCCATGGCCGCCTGACGTCCCCTATGGCCGTGTCACAACACCCACAGCCACCTGACAACACCCATGCCCACCCGACAGCGCCCACAGCCACCCAACACCACCTGCAGCTGCCTGACACTCTCTGTGGCCACGTCACAACCCCCACGGCCGCCCAACAACACCTGTGGCCACCTGACAACACCCATGACCACCTGACAACCCCCACGGCCACCCAACAACACCCATGACCACCTGACAACCCCCACGGCCACCCAACAACACCCATGACCACCTGGCAACCCCCACGGCCACCCAACAACACCCGTGGCCACCTGACAACACCCCTTACGGCCACTCGACAACACCCGCGGCCGCCTGACGCCCCCGCGGCCGCCTGACGCCAACAGCGCTGCCCCGGCACAGGTGGTGGAGGAGCGTCGCACCGTGCAGGACAGCCGGGGCCGCCACGAGACGACGGTGACGCGCCGGGGGGGCCCCGAGGACGGCTGCGGGTGCGGGCCCCCCGAGCGGCTGTGGCCGTCGCCGTCACCCGGGGACCCGCGGGACCCCGAGCCCCCYGGCGCCCCCGCGTCCGCCCTGGGCCGCCTCCTGGGGCGCCTCTTCCCGGGCTGGTAGCGCGGGGCTCCCGCCGCGGGCGCGCGGGAATAAAGGCTATTTATGGTACCGGGCGCCTCTGGGGTCCGTGGGCGCCGCAGCTCCGGGACCACCTGGGGTGCCCCCTGCACCCATGGGAGCCCCAGGTCTCCCTGCAACTCCAGGACCACCTGGAATGCCCCCTGCACCCATGGGTTTCCAGGATATTCCCTGCAACTCCAGGACCCCCTTGGATGCTCCCTGCACCCATGGGATCCCGGGATATTCCCTGCAACTCCAGGACCCCCTTGGATGCCCCCTGCAACCCCAGGGGATTCCAGGGTGCTCCCTGCACCCACTCCGATGTTCCCTGCACCCGTGGGCCTCTCCAGATGCGCCCTGCACCCCTGGCAGCCTCTGGAAGCTCCCTGCACCCCTGGGACCTTGTGGGCTGCCTCAGGGTGGCCCAGGCCTCCCGCCGGCTCCACGCGGCCTCCACCACCCAGTCCTGCGGCAGTGGCGCCCTGCCTGCACCCATGGGATCCCTGGGGATGTTCCCTGCGCCCGTGGGATCCCTGGGGATGCGGCCTGCACCCATGAGCTCCCCTGGATGCCCCTTGAGCCCATGGGCTCCCTGGGGATGCTCCCAGCGCCCATGAGCTCCCCTGGATGCTCCCTGAGCCCACAGGCTCCCTGGGGATGCTCCCTGAGCCCATAGGATCTCTGAGGCTGCTCCTYRTTCCCATGGGATCCCTGCGGATGCTSCCTGTGCCYGTGAGCTCCCCTGCATGCCCCTTGAGCCCATGAGCTCCCCTGGACGCTCCCTGAGCCCACRGGCTCCCTGGGGATGCTCCCTGAGCCCATAGGATCCCTGAGGCTGCTCCTCATTCCCATGGGATCCCTGCGGATGCTCCCTGTGCCCATGAGCTCCCCTGGATGCTCCCTGAGCCCACGGGATCCCCGGGGCTGCTCCTCATTCCCATGGGATCCCCCGGGGCTGCTCCCCGCGCCCGCAGCCCCCGGGGCGGCTCCCAGCGCTCCCCGGGCCGCCGGTGCCGCCGGTGCCGCCGGTGCCGCCGCCCGCTCCCGCCGGGGCGGCCCGCGCAGCGC
>NW_020455803.1:29185-35251 GCF_003342845.1 Nothoprocta perdicaria
ATGGTTGGATGGGCAGTTGAATGGTTGGATGGATGGGCAGTTGGATGGATGGGCAGTTGGATGGTTGGATGGTTGGATGGTTGGACGGATGGATGGATGGGCAGTTGGATGGTTGGATGGATGGTTGGATGGTTGGATGAAAAGATGGATGAATGGAAGAATGGATGGATGGATGGATGGATGGATGGATGGATGGACGGACGGACGGACGGACGGACATGGAGCTGCTTCCCGCTGGTGACACCGCTGTCTCCCTGCTCTGTGCCCAGTTCCGCCATAAGAGCGACAACCAGGTGAACAACCGGCAGTCTCAGGTGCTGCTCGGCGGCGTGTGAGTGTCCCCGGGCCGGGGGCGGCGGGACGCACCGAGGGGACCCTCGCCATGCCGAGGGCCRGGGGGCAGCACCCGCCACCCCCCGTGATGCCGCTGCGCCCGCCCGCAGCCTCCGGCAGGAGCAGTGGATGAACGTCCGCGTCGGGGACATCATCAAGCTGGAGAACAACCAGTTCGTGGCGGTGGGTGGGCGCCCCGCAGAGGACGGCGCTTCGGGACAGGCGAAGAGGGGACGTGAGGGGGTCCCGCTCAGCCTTCGGCCTCTCCCCCGGCAGGCCGACCTCCTCCTCCTGTGCAGCAGCGAGCCCCACGGCTTGTGCTACGTCGAGACGGCRGAGCTGGACGGGTAGGACCCGCTGGGGACTGGGGGGGCTGCCAGGCTGGCCTGACCCACCACGGACCCCCTGCCCGCAGGGAGACCAACACGAAGGTGCGCCAGGCCATCCCCGTCACCTCGGAGCTGGGCGACACCGGCAAGCTGGCCCGCTTCGACGGTGAGGAGCCGCCACCGGCGCCGGAGCGGGAGGGCGACGCCGGCCTGCCCCGGGGCTCATGGGGCTGCGCGTGGAGCTGGGCGGCCACGGATGGAGCTGGGGACCTGGGGATGGAGCTGGGTGGCCAGGGATGGAGCTGGGTGGCCAGGGATGGAGCTGGGTGGCCAGGGATGGAGCTGGGAACCTGGGGATGGAGCTGGGGGACCTGGGGATGGAGCTGAGGGACCTGGGGATGGAGCTGGGCAGCTAGGGATGGAGCTGGGGACCTCACCATGGAGCTGGGGACCTGGGGGTGAAGCTGGGGATCTGACCATGGATCTGGGGACCTGGGGATGCAGCTGGGTGTGCAGGGATGGAGCTGAGGGACCTGACCATGGATGTGGGAACCTGGGGATGAAGCTGAGGACCTGGGGATGGAGCTGGGTGGCCAGGGATGCATCTCGGGGACCTGGCCATTGGGCTGGGCAGGGGGCTGCGTGGCCCAGGGTGGATCTCGGGGGCCTGGGGCTGGAGGCGGGTGGCGGGAGGCAGGTCCCAGCAGCTGGGTGCGCCGCGCGCAGGCGAGGTGGTGTGCGAGCCCCCCAACAACAAGCTGGACAAGTTTGGGGGGACGCTCTACTGGAAGGAGCACAAGTACCCGCTGAGCAACCAGAACATGCTGCTGCGGGGCTGCGTGCTGCGCAACACCGAGTGGTGCTTCGGCCTCGTCATCTTCGCAGGTGGGCGGGGGGCGGCGGCGGCGGCGCGGGGCGCCGGGCCCCCCCTGACCCGCGTGCCCCGGCCAGGCCCCGACACCAAGCTCATGCAGAACAGCGGCCGCACCAAGTTCAAGCGCACCAGCATCGACCGGCTCATGAACACGCTGGTGCTCTGGGTACGTCGCGGCCGGGGGGTGCGGAGGGGGTCCCCGTGTCCCCGCTGACGCCCCCGTGTCCCCGCTGCAGATCTTCGGCTTCCTGGTGTGCATGGGGGTCATCCTGGCCATCGGCAACGCCATCTGGGAGCACGAGGTGGGCGCCCGCTTCCAGGCGTACCTGCCCTGGCCCGAGGGCGTGCACAGTGCCTTCTTCTCCGGCTTCCTCTCCTTCTGGTCCTACATCATCATCCTCAACACGGTGGTGCCCATCTCGCTCTACGTGAGGTAGGGCACGGCCGCGGGGGTGGGACGACACCGGCGGCGTGGGGCCGGACGGGGGGCGCGCGGCTGCGTCCGTGTGTCCGTCTGCGCGCGCTCGGCTGCCGCCCCGGCCGCTTGCTGCTGCTCTGGCTCCGCTCCCGGCTCCGCACCGCTCCCTTCCCTCTCGCTTTTAATTTCTCTCTCTTTTCGTCCCCCAGCATGGCTTGTGTCACCCCTAGCGCCGAGGTAAGCGCGGCCCCGCTCCGCTGGCTCCTGTGCGGGTGGGTGGGCCGGGGCCGGGGCGCGCGGGGGGCCGGGGGGGCTCACGCGGAGCCCCCCGCAGCGTGGAGATCCTCCGCCTGGGCCACAGCTACTTCATCAACTGGGACAAGAAGATGTACTGCGCGGCGCGGCGCGCGGCGGCCGAGGCGCGCACCACCACGCTCAGCGAGGAGCTCGGCCAGGTCGAGTACGTCTTCTCCGACAAGACGGGCACCCTCACGCAGAACGTCATGGTGTTCAGCAAGTGCTCGGTGAACGGGCGCAGCTACGGTGAGCGCCCGCGGGGGCTCGCGCGGCCGCGGCGCCGCCGGCCCCGCTCAGCCCGCCTCCTGCTCCGCAGGGGACGCRCAGGACGTGCTGGGGCACAAGGGGGAGCTGGGGCAGGTAAGGGGGTGTCGGGGGGTGCCCCATGTGCCGGGGGCCTCCGCGCGCCCCGACGCCCCGTCTCGTCCCCCCTGCAGCGCCCGGAGCCCGTGGACTTCTCGTCCAACCCGCTGGCCGACCCCGGCTTCCAGTTCTGGGACGCGGGGCTGCTGGAGGCCGTGCGCCGGGGCCAGCCCCTCGTGCACGACTTCTTCCGCCTGCTGGCGCTCTGCCACACCGTCATGCCCGAGGAGAAGAGCCCAGGTGGGCACGGGGACGGCATGGGGACAGCGGGGACGGCGGGAACGGCACGGGGATGGCGGGGACAGTGTGGGCACAGTGGGGACGGCGCAGGGATGGTGGGGATGGTGAGGACAACGTGGGGATGCTGGGGACGGCATGGGGATGGTGGGGACGGCGAGGACGGCATGGGGACGGCGGGGACGGCATGGGGATGGCTGGGACAGCGGGGACAGCGGGGACAGCGCAGGGATGGTGGGGACAGCGAGGACGACGTGGGGATGCCGGGGACAGCATGGGGATGGTGGGGACTGCGAGCACGGCACGGGGACAGCGGGGATGGCATGAGGATGGCAGGGATGGCATGGGGACGGCGCGGGGACGGCATGGGGATGGCAGGGATGGCATGGGGACGGCACAGGGATGGTGGGGACGGCATGGGGATGGCAGGGATGGCATGGGGACGGCGGGGACGGCATGGGGATGGCAGGGATGGCATGGGGACGGCAGGGACGGCATGGGGATGGCAGGGATGGCATGGGGACGGCGGGGACGGCATGGGGATGGCAGGGATGGCATGGGGACGGCGCAGGGACGGCGGTGCCGCGGTGCCGCCCGCGTGCCGCCAGCCCCGCGCGCCGCCCCCCAGGCGAGCTCGTCTACAAGGCGCAGTCGCCGGACGAGGGGGCGCTGGTGACGGCCGCCAGGAACTTCGGCTTCGTGTTCCGCGCCCGCACGCCGCACACGGTGACGCTGCAGGAGCTGGGCCGCGCCGTCACCTACCAGCTCCTGGCCATCCTCGACTTCAACAACCTCCGCAAGCGCATGTCGGTCATCGGTGAGGCCGCGGGGCGCGGGGCCGCGGCGCCGGGCGGGGACGCCGCGGTGCCAGGCGGTCTGTGTCCCCCCGTGCAGTGCGCAGCCCCGAGGGCCGCATCCGCCTGTACTGCAAAGGGGCCGACACGATYGTGCTGGAGCGGCTGGGCGCCGGCGAGCGGGAGCTGAGCGCCGTCACCGCCGAGCACCTCAACGTGAGCGGGGACGCCAGGGGGGCGGCGGGGGGCACCCTTGGGACCCGTGGCCCACGCGGCGCCGCCCGCCGCAGGAGTACGCGGGCGAGGGGCTGCGCACGCTGCTGCTGGCCTACCGGGACCTGGAGGAGGGCTACTACGCCGAGTGGTCGGAGCGGCTGCGGCGGGCGCGCGGCGCCGGCGAGGCGCGCGACGAGCGCCTGGGCCGCCTCTACGACGAGGTGGAGCGCGACATGCGGGTGCGTGCGGGCGGCGCCGGGGGGGCCCCCGCGGCGGCACCCTGCCCAGCGGCCCCCCTGCCCGTCCCCAGCTGCTGGGAGCCACTGCCATCGAGGACAAGCTGCAGCAGGGGGTGCCCGAAACCATCGCCGTSCTCACGCTGGCCAACATCAAGATCTGGGTGCTCACGGGGGACAAGCAGGGTGAGCGGCGGGTGGGGGGGGTGCGTTTTACCGGGCCCCCCCCTTGCCCACGTAACACCGGCTTCTCCCCCACCAGAGACGGCTGTGAACATCGGCTACTCCTGCAAGATGCTCACGGACGACATGGCCGAGGTGTTCGTGGTGAGCGGGCGCACCGTGCTGGAGGTGCGCGAGGAGCTCAGGTGAGCACCCCSCACCACGCTGCACCCCCGCCGTGAGCTGGGCCGCAGCCCCCCGACCTTCCTCCTCCTCTTCCTCCCCAGACAAGCCCGGGAGAAGATGATGGYCGCCTCGCGCTCGGTGGGCAACGGCTTCTGCCAGGAGAAGGTGCCCTCCTCCAAGCTCCCGTCGGTGCTGGAAGCCGTCGCCGGCGAATACGCGCTGGTCATCAACGGGCACAGCCTGGTAGGGCAATGACAGGGCTGGGGACGTCCCGTGGCGGGGCTGGGGACGTCCTGTGGTGGGACCGGCCCCGCTGGCCGCGCTCTCCGTGCAGGCGCACGCGCTGGAGGCCGACATGGAGGTGGAGTTCCTGGAGACGGCGTGCGCCTGCAAGGCCGTCATCTGCTGCCGTGTGACGCCCCTGCAGAAGGCCCAGGTGGTGGAGCTGGTCAAGAAGTACAAGAAGGCCGTGACGTTGGCCATCGGCGACGGCGCCAACGACGTCAGCATGATCAAGAGTGAGCCTCGGCGCCCGTCCTTGCTCCGCGCCGGAGCTGTCCGTGCCCCCCGGCCTCGCTCCTCTGCGCCTGCAGGGCCGGGAATTGTCCCCGTCCCTTGTGCTGGTGGCCGCTCCCACAGACCTGGTGCCTCTCTCCCCTCTGCAGCCGCCCACATCGGCGTGGGCATCAGCGGGCAGGAGGGCATCCAGGCAGTGCTGGCCTCCGACTACTCCTTCTCGCAGTTCAAGTTCCTGCAGCGCCTCCTGCTCGTGCACGGCCGCTGGTCCTACCTGCGCATRTGCAAGTTCCTCTGCTACTTCTTCTACAAGAACTTCGCCTTCACCATGGTCCACTTCTGGTTCGGCTTCTTCTGCGGCTTCTCGGCGCAGGTGCGGGCTGCATCCCGGCCGGGGGGAGCTTCCCAAATCCGCCGGGATTTGGGGCCCCCCGCTGAGCGCTGCCCCCCTGCGCAGACCGTCTATGACCAGTACTTCATCACGCTCTACAACATCGTGTACACCTCGCTGCCCGTGCTGGCCATGGGCATCTTCGACCAGGTCCGGGATCTCCGAGACACCACGTTGCTCCCCGGGGAGCTCCCGTGCCYGCGATCCGCCCCGTCCAACCTCCCGTGTCCCGCCAGGACGTGCCGGAGCAGCGGAGCATGGAGTACCCCAAGCTCTACGAGCCGGGGCAGCTGAACCTGCTCTTCAACAAGCGCGAGTTCTTCATCTGCATCGCGCAGGGCATCTACACCTCGGTGCTCATGTTCTTCATCCCCTACGGCGTCTTCGCCGACGCCACGCGGGACGACGGCGCCCAGCTGGCCGACTACCAGTCCTTCGCCGTCACCGTGGCCACCTCGCTGGTCATCGTGGTCAGCGTGCAGGTAGGAACCGGGCGCCTGGGCGTCCCCTCTCAGCCCGTGCTATGGCTGCTCCCTGGAGCCCCTTCCTCCTCCTCTTCCTCACACAGATCGGGCTGGACACGGGTTTCTGGACGGCCATCAACCACTTCTTCATCTGGGGCAGCCTGGCCGCCTACTTCGCCATCCTCTTCGCCATGCACAGCGACGGCCTCTTCCACATGTTCCCCAACCAGTTCTGCTTCGTGGGTGAGCG
>NW_020455803.1:36326-37434 GCF_003342845.1 Nothoprocta perdicaria
ATTCAGGGGGCGCTTCGGGAGCCATCGGGGGTGACCGGTGGCGACGGCGGCGGCCGCTGTCCCCGCTGCAGGTGCGCTACACGCAGCTGGTGCGCAAGAAGCCCAAGGGGCAGCGGGCGGGCGGGCGGCGCGGCGGCGGGCGCCGCTCCGGCTACGCCTTCGCGCACCAGGAGGGCTTCGGCGAGCTCATCACCTCCGGCAGGAATATGCGCCCCGGCGCCGCCTGGATCGACACCCTGCGCCGCAGGAAAGGGGGAGCCGAGGGTGCCGCCCGCAGCCCCCCCGCCCACGGGACCCTCGCGGTGTGAAGGTGGCACTGGGTGGGGGGGGGGTCCTGGGACCCCCCATAGAGGGACGGAGACGTCCGGCCTTGCACCGTGCAGCCAAAACTGGCGCTTTGGGCACCGGAGCTGCCGCCCGAGGACGCTCGTTTCTCAGTATTGACCCCACACGAATGTATCGCGGCAGAGCCACGCGGGGGGCTCCGGACAGCCCCCCGCCACCACTCACGTGTCTTCTCTTTTCTTTTTTTTTCTTTTTTTTTTTTTTATATATATATAAATATATGTATAGATAAAACAGAAACAAACAGGGAAAAAAAAGCAGCAAGAAAAAGGAAGAAAAAGCTTCCCCGCTGCGCAGGGCAGGATTCGGGCGCTGGGGCTGGGGTCACGCTGGCTGCAAAAGGGGAAGAGGTCCCATGTGTGTCACCCCCCACCCCGGCGCCTTCCTGCTTCCCCTGGGACCTGGCCCCCCCGGCCGGGCTCTTGCACAACCCGCCCGGCGCCGCTTCCTTCTCCGAGGGCCTGGGGGCTGCAGAAGGGGCTGGGGGGGGGGGCCCGGACACCTGGGCCTTTTATACCAAAGCGGGCCCAGGGGGGCTCTGGTTGGGGGGTGTGAGAGTCTATTTTTGGGGTGTTGGGAGATTCCCCCCCTGCTCTTTAGCTGGGGGGCAGCGGCAAGGGCGGGGCTAGGAGCCTTGTGTCTAATTTATTACATTTCTACACTTGCAGAGTTGTATCGTTTTATGGGTACCGAGCGAACCGAGCAGCTTTTTATAAAAACGCCTTTCGGAGCAGCCTCCGCCTCCAGTCTGCTTTCCCGGTGC
>NW_020455803.1:37939-43565 GCF_003342845.1 Nothoprocta perdicaria
GTTTGGGCCAAGTCCGACGCGGTCGGTGCCCAACGCGGTTCCCACTCGGCAGCCGCGGGGTCCCCGCGGGGCTGCGAGCGCCGCCCGCGTCCCCCCTGCCCGCTCCCGGACGCCTGGGCCCTCTCCCCTTCCCGGGCTCGGCGGGGGGCGGGCGCCCCGCGCCCCCCTCCCCCGGAACGAGCCTCTTCCCGACCCTCGGCGACCTGTTCCCGGCCGCGCGCCCGGGCTGGGGCCGGGCCAGCCCCGGCCAAGGGGAGGCCGCGCCCCCCCCGGGGCCTCCCCCCGGCCCCGCTGCACCCAGCGCCCTGCCCGGCCCCCCGGGGCTGCTCGGGGGCCCCCCGGGGCCCCGCGCTGACGTGAGCCGGGATTAGCAGGTCCCCGAGAGCCCGGGCGGGCACCGGCGCCGTTCCCGGGGCTCCCGCCGGGCCCTTGACCTTTGCAGCCATTCCAGGAGCGGGAGAGCGGCCTGTCCCGTCCCTCCCTCCCGGCGGCCCCGGCGCTTAACCCTTTACCCCTCCGCGCGCCCCGCTCGGTCGGGCACGGGCGCCCGCAGCGGGAGGCCGGAGCCGCCGCTCCTTCCGCCCCGGTGCACGGGGCCTGGAGCTGCTGACGCTTCCCGCAGGCCTCCCGCCGGACACGGTGCTGGGGCGCCCGGGCGCCAACGTGACGCTGAGCTGCGGGGCGCCCAATGACACCGTGTCCTGGGAGCTGGAGACGCGGCGGGGCCGCCGGCGGGCGCAGGGGGAGCCGCTGGAGCTGCGGGCGCTGCGGCGGGACGACGCCGGGCGCTACCGCTGCAGCGCCGACGGGCGCCCGCCGCGCACCCTGCGCCTGCTCGTGCAAGGTGGGTGCTGGTGCCACGATGGGGACGGCCACCCCGCAGCAATGGGGACGGCCACCCCACCGCCACCGACACCTCCGTGACCCGCAGAGCCCCCCGAGGCGCCGCGCGTCTCCTGCCGCCGGCGCAGCCACGACCGCGACGTCCTGTGCGAGTGGCGGCCGCGGCAGCCGCCAGCCCCCGGCACCAGGGCCACGCTCTGGGTGAAGCGCCGGTGAGCGGGGACACGGGCGCTGCGGGGATCCGACGGGACCGGGGCTGCAGGGGTCCCATGGGACCGGGGCTGGGTGTTGCTGCATCCCGGCCCTGGCTGAGCCKCCCTCCCGCTGCAGCTTTGCCGTGGCCAACGGCACGGAGCAGCGATGCCGCTACTTCGTCCGGGGCAGCAAATTCGTGTGCCGGCTGCGGGTGCCCGCGGGCACGGACGAGCACGAGCCGCTGGCCGTGTCCACGTGCGTGCGGGACGGGGCCGGTGGCGCCGCCGCCGCCACCACCGTCATCACACTGAGCGGCGTCCGTAAGTGCCAGCAGCGCCCGGGCCGCGCCGCGGCGCCGTGCGCCCGGCGCCACCGGCCCGTGTGCCCGCAGTGCAGCCCGAGCCGCCGCGCAACGTGACGGTGCTGCCGCTGGAGCGGCGCCCGCGGCGCCTGCGTGTCACCTGGGCCTACCCGGCCTCCTGGGACCCCCGTTTCTACTGGCTGCGCTTCCAGGTGCGCTACCGGCCCGAGCCCGCGCCCGCCTTCACGCAGGTGAGCCCCGCGCCACGGCGCCGCCGCCGCCACCGCCGCCGGCGCCGCTGCCACCGTGGTGCCCGTTGCAGGTGGACCAGGTGACGGAGACGTGGCTGGAGATCGCCGACGCCTGGGGCGGCACCCGGCACCTCGTGCAGGTCCGGGCGCGCGAGGAGTTCGGCCACGGCGCCTGGAGCGAGTGGAGCCGCGAGGTGGCCGGGACCCCCTGGATAGGTACCGGGGGGACACCGGGGACATGGTGGGGGCCAAGCAGGGCGGGGGGGGCACTGCGGCCTCACGCCCCCTCCTGTCCCAGATCCGGCGGAGCTGGCAGCGGAGGCGGCACCTTCACTGGTAGGACGGGGCCGGGGCTGGGCCRGGGGGCAGCGCCGCGGTGCCCCCCGTCCCAGCGCACCCCCACACCCGGCAGCTCCCGGAGGAGGACGGTGCCGACGGGGTGACGCTGCCCCCCGAGCTGCTGGAGGCTGCAGCCCCCCCCGCCGGCGGGGACCCCCCAGGGACCCCGGCCGCCCCTTTGGTGGCACCTGCGGCCGGCGCCAGCCTCGCCCTGGGCACCGGCCTCTTGGTGGCCATCGCGGTGCGGTGAGTGCCGGGGGGGACAGGGACGGGGGGGGTGGCTCCGGGCCCCGCTCCGACACCCTCCGTCCTGCAGGTACCGGCGCAGACAGCGGGGGCGCCGCGGGGGGGCCAAGGCGGGGGCCGCGGGGCAGCAGGTGCTGCTGCCCCTGGCCCCCCCCAGCCCCCCGGGGCCCTTCCACGTCGCCAACCCCGACTACTTCATCCCCTCGGGCCCATAGCCCTGGTGGGGGGCACCGCGGGGCCCCCATGGCCGCAGTGGGGCAGTGCCCCCCCCAAACACCCCCCAATAAACTCTTTATTTTTAAGGTGCTGCTTGCGTGGTGGAGATGGGGGGCACCGGCCCCACGCTCCTCGCCCCACATTGTGCAACCGCGCGGGCRGCCGCAGCTGCAGGAAACCGCAGGCAGGGGCGGCGGGTGCCCCCCGGGGCCGCCCCGGYGCTATAAAAAGCGGCGGCAGGATGCAGATGTGCACGGGGCGCCCGCGGGGCACCCGCATCCGCCCTCCCGCCCGTGCCGCCGCCACAGGCCGCCTGTCCCCGCYGCGGCTCTTTGTCACCCACGGCCGGTGCAGGGGCCCCATGGGGGCCACACAGGCGCGGGCGCCCCAGCCTGGCCCTGCTGAGTCCTGTCCCCTCCCCGGGGACCGGCTCGGCCCTGCCGGCTGTTTTCCTGGGCGCAAAGGGCCCCAACCTGCTGCCAACATCCGCCCGGAGCCATGAGGTGCCCGGGGCCGCGCAGGGGCCGCGTCCCAGATGCCTGGGTGTGCAAGGGGCTCCGTGCACGGCCCCGCAGCCTGCGTGCAGGGTGCTGTGTGTAGGTGCTGCATGCAGGGTGCTCCATGCAGCGTGCTGCATGCAGGGTGCTCCATGTAGGGTGCTGCATGCAGGGTGCTCCACGCAGGTGCTGCGTGCAGGGTGCTGCGTGCAGGGTGCTCCATGCAGGTGCTGCATGCAGGGTGCTCCATGCAGGTGCTGCATGCAGGGTGCTCCATGTAGGGTGCTGCATGCAGGGTGCTGCATGCACGTGCTGCATGTAGGGTGCTCCACATAGTGCTCAGCACCCTAGTGCAGGGTGCTCTGTCCAGGGTGCCCCGTGCACAAGCCTGGGTGCTCAACACCCTATCGCAGGGTGCTCAGCACCCTTGTGARGAATGCTCCATGCAGCGTGCTCCATGCAGGGCACTCTGTGTAGTGCTCAGCATCCTAATGCAGGGTGCTCYGTGCAGGGTGCTCCATGCAGGGCGCTGCATGCAGTGCTCAGCCCCCTCGTGCAGGATGCTCCATGGTGGGCGCCCCRTGCACAAGCCGGGGTGCTCAGCACGGCACCCCCTCCCCATGCAAGCATCCTGTGAGCTTGTTCCCTCGCTCCCCGCCACCTGCGCAATAACCGCCCGAAACGCAGCACTCCCCCTGCAGCCAACACCTTTATTGAGCCCCCGCGGTGGCGGGCGGGGGGCTAGTGCAGCTTGCAGCGCACCGGGTAGAGCAGCGCCATGTGCTCGGCGCCCTTGAAGGGCAGCTTGGCGGTGGAGTAGTGGTGCACGACCTCGGGCACGCTGCCGAAGACGCCGCTCGCCTGGCTCAGCGTGAACTTGTGGTCCTTGGTCTGCGCCACGATGATGTGGACGCAGCCCTGGCTGGTCCTGCGGCGGCGGCGTCAGCGGGGACCCGGCGCCGCGGGGACGTCCCCCTGCTGTCCCCCACCCCCCCGGCTCCTCCCGCTTTATTTGTTCCCAGCTCCCTGCTCCGATTGTTTCGGCTCCAGGGGCTCCGCTTCCTCAGGAAGGAAACGCCGCCGGCGCTGCCGACAATGCGGCCGCYGCAGGACGCCTGGGCCCCCTCCCGCCCCGGGGTGGGGGCACCGCGTTCTCCTCCATCCACCCCAAAAACCGCTGCTCCCGTGGGCTGCAGCCCCCCCGGCAGGCAGGGACCCCCCCGGACTCACTTGAGCGCGATGGAGTATTTGCCGCTGCCGCTCTCGCTGGTGCGCACCAGGTAGCCGGCCTCGCGGCACTGCTGCAGGCGGCTCTCGGCCTCGGCCCGCGTGATGGCCCCGTGGTACCAGCTGCAGGGCCGGGGGCTCAGCGGTGCTCGGGGCACCCTGTTGTGCCCCCCCTGGCCACGGTGACGTCCCCGTCCCCACTCACGGCTGCTTCTCCAGCGCCACGGCCGGGTCCACGCGCTCGCCCTCGCCGCCCTCCGCCGCCTTCAGCATCTTGGCGCTCCAGCTCTTCTGCCGCAGGTGCTGCCGCGCCGGCGCCGCCGCCTCCTCCTTGGGCCGCTCCGAGCCCTCGAATTGCACTGRCGGGGGGGGAACACCCGCAAACAGGGGCGGCGTCACCCGCCGTCCCCCCCACACACCCTCCGTCCCCGGGGGGTCGCCCCTTACCCGCCAGCGCCTTCACGATCTGCTCCTTCTTCCACTCCCAGGGCTGCTCGTACTCGGCCGGGGGCCGCTCGTCGTCGCGGGGCAGCCGCCCCTCGCCCCCCTCGTAGGGGGTGTCGTAGAGCTGGGGGCCCTTGGGGGCCTCCTTGGGCGCGGGGCGCTTGGCGGCCTCCCCCTTGTCGGCGGCCTCGCCAGGTCCGTCCAGCAGCAGCAGGGCCTTCACCAGCGGGTCCTTGGAGCCGCGGCGGCGGATTTCTGAGGGGGGGACGGGCAGTTTCATGGGGAGGGGGGTATCCCCTGGGGGGGTCCCCAGCAGAACCCCCCCCCGGGCTCCTCCACCGCCCCGCRCACAAACAGCCCCGTGCGGAAAATCCCCATCAGCAGCAAATCTTTTCTTTCCAGCATCCGGCCGCCCGGCTTCCTGTTATTCCCTCCAGCTGGGCGGCTGTGGCGGCGGCTCCTGGTGCCCCCCCGGGCCTGTCCCCTCCTCCCGCKGCACCCTGGACACCCCACGAGGGGGGGGGACCCCCCCGACCTGTGATCATCTGCTGGGCGTCATAGGGCTCCATGTAGCCGTCGTTCTCGCCCAGGCGCTCGGCCTCCCGCTGCCCCTTGGTGCGCTTGGCGTCATAGGGGTCCGCGTAGTCCTCCACGATGATGACCTGCCCGTGGGGAGCAGGGAAATAATACAATAATATTAATATTTTAGGCTTTATAAGGATAAATATTAGCCTTAYATAGGCTAAAAGTTTATTAGGCTTATAAAGGCTAAAACCCCTCCTGTTTTGCCTTCCCACGCAGCGGGAGCTGCAGCACAAGGGCAGCCTCCCCGGTGCCACCGAGCACCCCGTCCCCRTCCCTGCCGTTACCGTCTCGGCCTTGGGGCTCCTGCCCTTGTCGGGCTCGGCGCCGGGCGGCCCGTAGCCCTTCCCGTTCTTCTCCTGGGCGTCCACCTTGATGAGGCGGTTGATGTAGGCGCCGGTGGCGGCGGCGGCGCCTTTGCCGGGGGGCTGCTCGGCGGGGCCCCCGTCGGCCCGCGAGTTCTTGCGCATCCTCCCGGCCGCCGC
>NW_020455803.1:44674-45936 GCF_003342845.1 Nothoprocta perdicaria
CGGGGCGGCCCCGGCGCCCCCCCGGTCTCCACCGGCACCGGGACCTTTCCGGTCCGCCTCRAGGCTCGGGGGGCTCCGCTTTGCCCCATCCCGGGAGCTGGCAAGGGAGAGGTGGCATTTGGAGGGTCCCCAGAGCCCCCCGCTCCAGCGCAGTGTGCAGAGCTGCCCGCGGATCCAGCGGGGATGGAGCGTGCATGGAAAAGGGGGCTTCGGCACGAGGAGCCCCGGGCGAGGGGGCTGCGGGAAGCAGGTTGCGGATCTGGGGCTCCTGGGCCGGAGCAGCGGGCACGGCTGCAGCCGGAGCCCCGCGGGACCGGAGCGGGAGGAACCAGGGGGCGTCCGGACTCCTTCTCCCAGGAGCCAAAACAAGGTGGCCACCAAGTCACCGCGCTGGTGGCCGGCACCCAGCGGCCAAGGCGAGGGGACCCACGRGGACACTCGCTCCTGTGGCCGGGTGACACCAACGCAGGCCTGGGAGCGGGAGGGGGTCCCCGAGGACGGGGCGCTGCCACGATCCCTCATGGGGCCCAGGGCAGCGGCCCCTGCCCGGGTTAATGTTTAAGCCCGTGGTTACTGATCTGCTCCGGGGGAGGCCAGGCAGCCTCTGCGCTGCCGGGGGTCCCGGCCTCCCCCGGGGCAGGGAAAGCTGCTCTTCAATAAGGATCCCGCTGCGGCTGTTCCCTTCCTAACACCTGGAATAGCCTCCGAAGCCAGCGGATCCCATGGGAAAGGGGCTCGGAAGGGGAGCCGGGGCTGCCGCGGCCTCCACGCGGAGCTGCTGCCTCGTCCTCGTGCCGGAGCCAGGAGCTGCCCTCGCTTCCCAGCCCGGCCGAAGCCGCCCCCGCAGCCAGTGCCCCCCACAATCCCCCCTCACCCCGCGCCTTTGGAGCGGGCAGCGGAGCGGGCGAAGCCTAATGAGCAGAACAGCTGCTGGGGGAGATAAGGGGCTGCTTCTGAGGCCCTTTGATTCCCTAATCACTTTTATTTAAATACCACAAATGAGGAGCGAGCGCTGCAGTTGATGGCCAGTGAGTCAGCGATGCCCTCCAGCCTAGGACACGGCCCGGGAAGTCGGAGAAGCCGCAGAACCCAACGGCRAAGCCGCAGAACCCAACGTGGGTGCCAGGAACGGGAGCGCGGGACGCGGTGGCTCCGTCCCGCATCCCCTCGTCCACGAAACGGAGCCCGGACAGCTGCACCGGCCTCTGCTCCGGGGTCTGTCCATGGGAAACGGAGGCAGCTGCAGCCCTCGCAGGGACCCG
>NW_020455803.1:46846-48349 GCF_003342845.1 Nothoprocta perdicaria
GCTCTGCTCCCACCGCTGCCCCGGGGGGCAGAATCCCACCCGGCCACCGGCTCGGAACACAAACGAGCCAGGGCAGCGTCCTCAAATTAACAAACTGTAATTTTTTTTTCTCCAAAGATACATTTTCCATACACATCCATCATACACTGTAACAAAAAAAGCAGTGTACATGAAATAAGAAAATAAATTAAATCCATAGCATAGGTAAGGAGGATGCTCTAGACTGGAGTAGAGTCGAAAGTTTCCAGCGATACAAGAGGCTCGAAGTTTGTTTTAATAAGAATGCCTGCTAGCAAGGGTCCAGCAAGTGTTTTAGGTCAGTCCAACTGCTCCAACAGCTTCCTTAGAGTTCCTAGCGGCCGTTATTGTCCCGCCACAGGCAGAGCTATCRCACGCCGGGAGAGAGGCGGCGTCCAAGATCCAAGCGGAGCGTGGGGAAGCGGCCGGAGCGGCGCGTGCGGCGGCCGCGCTAGCCGTCCTCCTTGGGCGGCGTGTACCAGCCTGGAAGGGGCCGGGCGCCGTGAGGGCCGCGCGGAGCCGCCGCCGCCGCCGCTCCCGCCGCCCTTACCGTTTTTCTCGTGGATCTGCACCAGGGACTTGTAGGACTGCTGAGCCCTCGTGAGGCTGTACTGGTTCTGCGGGGGAGCGGGGCCGGCCGTGAGCGCGGCCGCGGGGCCGCGGCTCCCAGCGAGCCCCCGGGGCTGCCCCTACCTTGTTGGCTCCGAACTGCACGCGGGCCTTGCCCTTCACGAGCGTGGCGCTGATCTGCATGATGACYGACTCCACGGAGTAGGCGCTGCTCCAGCCCTGCGGACGGGGGGGCTCAGCGGCGGCCCCCCGGGGCCGGGGCGCCCGAGGGAGCGCGGCTGCGCCCCGCGGCACCCACCTGCTTCGTGAGCAGCTCCATGCAGATGGCTCCGCCACCCAGCACATACCTCGGGAGGGCAGAGGCCGCGTTAGGAAGCACCGCTCGCCCACCCAGCCCTTTCCGCAGCTCCCTATCCCTCGCCCTCCCGCAATCCCGCCCGCCGCGCCCTTCCCAGCTCCTGCCGCAGCGGGATGGGGGTCCCTGTCACYGTGGGACGGGCTGTGACAGAGCCCCGGCACCGCGCGGCCCTCCCAAACCGGCCCCCCAGGGCCCTGCCGAGCCTCGGGACACATCCCGGGAATCGCCACGCGCGCGTTGGGAAGGGGCAGGCGGCCACTTACCCCCCCGAGAGCACAGGGGACACGACCCTCACGAACGGCGGGTCGAAAGGGAAATTATCCTGCMCGGAGAGAAAAGGAGGCCGGGGCGGTGAGGGGCGCCTCGTGCCGCTGCGGCGCCGGCACCGTGCGAGCCCCTCACCTTGAAGGAGAAGTTGAGCAGCACGAAATCGGCGCCTTCCTTCTCCTTGAGGATCTGCAGGTCGTTGTGCAAAGCGCTGTCCTCGTCAACCCTGGCGGGGCGGGGGCGGCGGTGGGTGGGCGCGCGCCCCGCGGCCCTGCGCCGCTCCGGAGCTG
>NW_020455803.1:48474-52033 GCF_003342845.1 Nothoprocta perdicaria
CGGGGCGGCGGGGGGGACCCCGTGCGCGCGGCCAGCTTAAAAATAAAGCCCGCCTGGCCCAAGGAGGAGGCAGCAGTGGCGGCGGGAGGGCGGCAGAGTCGGGGCTCTGCCTCCTGCGCCTCTTCCAGGTCTCTAGGAACAGCAGAGAGACTTGCAGAGCCCTACGATGGCCTCAGGCCGCGGGAAAGCCACCTCCTTCGGGGCGGGAGGCGGGCGGCTGCCCCCGGGGCTAGAACGGGCTCCGCTAAGGCCGCTGCCCTGCCTGGCTCTGCACCCCGGCCCACGGTCCCGCCGCGCCCCCGGCCAGCGCGCCGCGGCACCTACTTCAAGAGCTTGACGTTCCAATCGTAGAGGCTGTCGTTCACCAGCTCCACTGCATAGTATCCTGCGGGGAGAGCGGGGCCGCCTCAGCGGGGCGGGGGACCGGCCCCAGCCCAAGCGCCCGCGCGCTGCGCGGCGCCCAGGGGAAGGCTCTGCTCCGGAAGGGCCGCCCYGGAGCAGCGGCTCGGGCTGCTCCTCGAATCCCGGCGCTCCGGGAAGGAGCGGAGCGCAACGGCCGGCGCTGCGGACGAACGCCGCTTCTGTCCCGGGAATCGCCGCGGCCGGGATGCTCCCGGCTCCCACGCAGCGGCGCCAGGGAGGGAGCCGGGCGCAGCTTTGAGGCAGCCCSCCCTGCACTCACCGCCTTTGAAACTTGGTGATCGGTAAATATCCCTGAGCTCCTTCATCAGCCGGTCGGTGGCCTGCACAGACCCAGACACTGCACCCTAGGGGGGACGAGGAGGAGGCCGGTGGCGCCGCGGCCTCCAGGCCGGGCCTCCCCGCGCCCCGCGCTCCTCCTGCCCCTCGCCGGGGGCAACGAGGCTCCCCCAGAGCTGCAGAGAGCCCCCCACGTCCCCTTGGAAGGGGGACGCCCCGAGCGCCGGCGCGGGAGCAGCGCCAGGGCCGCGGAGCAGCCGGCGTCTCCGTGCCGGGATGCCGCCCTCCGGAGCGCCCGGGGCAGCTAAGGGCCGGCCCCGCGCCCGGGGGTACCTGTGCCAGGGGACTGCCCCTCTGGGGGGCTAGCGGGGGTCTCCAGCACCCCCGCGGCTCCCTCTGCTCCCCAACCCGCCGGCCCTCCGGGTGACACGTACATTTAAGTAATCTTGCCTCTGGTTCTTTTTGATTTTCTCTAAAATGGCGAGGTTCTCCTTCCCGATGCCTTCATCCTCTGTCTTTTTCCCATCTGCTGGCTCCTCCTCTTTCATCTCGTAGTGATCCAGGTCCTCGCTGTCCTGGGGAGAGAAAGGGGAGCTAGTGGCACGAGCCCTTTCGGAGCAGGATCAGTCGAAGGCTCCCGATCCTCTCCGAGGCCCCCCGCAAAGCCCGGCCTTAGCCGGGCCACGAAGCGGGAGGAAACGGCGGCGCTTCCCGGGAGGCGAYGGGCCCGGCCTCTCCACGGAGCCCCGGGGGATCCCACCCGCTCGGAGCCGTCTCCCAAGCACGGGCCRAGCCGGCGGCGCCGGCGCTTCCCAGCCCACCGCTGTGCCACCTAACCCCGCGGGCAGGGCGCCCACGTTCCCGGGGCGGAGGGGTTTCCTTGTGGAAGCGCCCCCGAAACGGGATTGCTCACGAGGGGGTTCGCACGGCGGGGAAGGGCGGCGCAAAGTGGGGCTCCCCTCGAGGCTGCCGCAGCCCTCGGAGGTTGGCTAACCTCTCCCACCTGCCATCCCAGCAGGAAAAGCGTTGGAAACACCCAAACTTTTGACCCAAACGACCTCCACATCGCGCTCCAAAAGTTGCTTCCAGAGCACGTTTTAAGGGGCACCTCGCAGCGAGAGCCCCGCTCTGTGGCGCAGCACACCCGTGCGCGGCACGAGGCGCTTACCTCGGGCATCTCCTCGTCTTCCTCGTCCGAGGACACGTCCTCCTGGGTGCTCTGCGGGGACAGAAGCAGTTGGCGCCGCTCGCTCCGCAGGGCAGCGCTCTGGAGCAGCCCACCGACACCGCGCGGCTGTCGCCGCAGCAGCGGGGCCGGGAGCAGCGCCGCGCGCCCCGCTGCCTCCGCGGGAAAGGGGGATGAACGGGGATTTAGGGGCGGAACCAAGGGGAAGAGGGAAAACGGAGCCTTTCCCAGGCACGTACAGCAGCAGGACAAGTGAAGCCAGAAGGATGGAGGCAGGATAAGGGAAACGGGAGCAGCGAGGGGCAAAACCGGGCYGGGTCCGGTACCGTCCCGCAGCCCCACACGAGGGCACCCGGAGGGCCGAGCTGCTCGGTAGGCGCCTGCCCACGTGTGGGGCTGGCGGGGGGCCCCAGCCCCCCGGTAAAACAGCGGGGCTCCTCCGCGCCGCGGCGGCGACCGGGCCCTGGGCGCTCACCTGCTCCGCCGGCAGGGGCTGGTCCAGCATCTCCACGTCCGGGTGCTGCGGGAGGTTGTAGAGCTTGCACAGGTCCGAGATGATCCGCTTGAGGTGCTGCAGGAGCTGCCGGGAGGCACGCGAGGCTCACGGGGGAGCCGGGAATTCCGCGGAGGCCGGGAACGCCGCGGCAGCGGGGGCCGCTCCGCGCCGGGAGGCGCGGGGAGCACCGGCGGGTTCCCTCACCAGCGTGTTGCCTCTCTTGACCTCCGCCAGCCGCTCCAGGATAGCTGCCAGGTTGGGATCGTCCGACTCCACAGACCAGATGGGCGGGACGGCCGGGTAAGACTCCTGCGGGGAAGGAGACGGTGGAGCCGCTGGGAGCGCCTGGGATACCGGGGTCCCGAGCACCGGGGTACCGGGATACCGGGGTCCCAGGATACCGGGGTCCCAGGGTCCCGAGCACCGGGATACCAGGATACCAGGGTACCAGGATATCGGGGTCCCGAGCACCGGGGTACCGGGATACCAGGGTACCAGGATACTGGGGTCCCGAGCACTGGGATACCGGGGTCCCTGGATACCGGGATCCCGAGCACCAGGGTCCCGGGGTACCAGGATACCAGGGTACCAGGATACTGGGGTCCTGAGCACCGCGATACCGGGGTCCCAGGATACCGGGGTACCAGAGTCCCGAGCACCAGGGTACCAGGATACCGGGATACCAGGGTACCAGGATACCGGGACCCTGGGATACCAGGGTCCCGGGATAGCAGGATAGCAGGATAGCGGGGTCCCGGGATAGCGGGATACCAGGGTACCAGGATACCGGGACCCTGGGATACCGGGGTCCCGGGATAGCAGGATAGCAGGATACCGAGGTCCCGGGATACCGGGGTCCCGAGCACCAGGGTACCAGCATACCGGGATACCAGGGTACCAGGATACCGGGACCCTGGGATAGCGGGGTCCTGGGATACCGGGATACCAGTGTCCCGGGATCCCGGGGTCCCGGGGCCGCCCCCCCGGGCCTCACCGTGATGTTGCAGTGGATGCGGACGGGCCCCGGCGGCGGCGGGCGCGAGGCCGATCCGCCCGCGCGCGCCCCGGCCGCGCCCGGCACGAACTCGCAGCTGATCTCGTCCGGGCAGGCGCTGCCGATGCGGAACCGCTCGTGGCCCCGGTGGAAGATGGACTCGAGCAGCCGCAGCTCCCGCCTC
>NW_020455803.1:54176-55860 GCF_003342845.1 Nothoprocta perdicaria
GGTGCCGGTACCGGCCCGGGCCCCGCTACAACCGGCTGCCTCTCCCATCTGCTGCACCTAGTACCCACCCCAACCCACCCCGGTATCGGGACCGGCCCGGTCCCCACCCCCCAACCGGCTGCCTCTCCCCTCTCCTCCTCCCAGTACCGCCACCCCAACCCCTCCGATAGCGGTACCGGCCCGGTCCCCCCCACCGGCTGCCGTCCCCCTTCAATCACCCGGACCTGGTGCCCCCCGTCCCCGCCGCTTCTGGAGGGACCTGCCCCCCCCACCACCAGTCTCCTTCTTCCCGGCTCTTCCCGGTGCTCTTGGGGCGGGGATGTCTCCTTCCCGGTGCTTTGGTGGGGAGGGGATCTCTCCTTCCCGCTGCTCCCGGTGCTCGGGATCTCTCCTTCTCGGTGCACCCCGTGCCCCGGTGGGGGGGTCCTCTCCTTCCCGGTGCTGCCGTGCGGGGAGGTCCCTCCGTCCCGGTGCTCCGGGGGTCTCTGAGCTCCCGGGCGCCRCAGGGGCGCCGGCCACGGACACGGAGGAGCGGCTGATCGAGTACCTGCTGGACCCGGCGCGCTACAACAAGCTCATCCGCCCGGCCACCAACGGCTCCGAGCTGGTCACCGTGCAGCTCATGGTGTCGCTGGCRCAGCTCATCAGCGTGGTGAGCGCCGGCACCGGCACCGGGACCGGCACCGGCGCCGGCACCGGCTCCGCTCAGGGGCCGCCCGCTGTCGCCCGCAGCACGAGCGCGAGCAGATCATGACGACCAACGTGTGGCTCACGCAGGAGTGGGAGGACTACCGCCTCACCTGGCGGCCCGAGGACTTCGACAACATGCGCAAGGTGCGCCTGCCCTCCAAGCACATCTGGCTGCCCGACGTGGTGCTCTACAACAAGTAGGTGCCGTGGGGCCGGGCGCGGGGCGCCGCGGGCCCCGCTCACGGCGCCCCGCTCTGCCCCAGCGCCGACGGCATGTACGAGGTGTCCTTCTACTCCAACGCCGTCATCTCCTACGACGGCAGCATCTTCTGGCTGCCGCCGGCCATCTACAAGAGCGCCTGCAAGATCGAGGTGAAGCACTTCCCCTTCGACCAGCAGAACTGCACCATGAAGTTCCGCTCCTGGACCTACGACCACACCGAGATCGACCTGGTGCTCAAGAACGACGTGGCCAATCTGGACGACTTCACGCCCAGCGGCGAGTGGGACATCGTGGCGCTGCCGGGGCGGCGCAACGAGAACCCCGACGACTCCACCTACGTGGACATCACGTACGACTTCATCATCCGCCGCAAGCCGCTCTTCTACACCATCAACCTCATCATCCCCTGCATCCTCATCACCTCGCTGGCCATCCTCGTCTTCTACCTGCCGTCCGACTGCGGCGAGAAGATGACGCTCTGCATCTCCGTGCTGCTGGCCCTCACCGTCTTCCTGCTGCTCATCTCCAAGATCGTGCCGCCCACCTCGCTGGACGTGCCGCTCGTGGGCAAGTACCTCATGTTCACCATGGTGCTGGTGACCTTCTCCATCGTGACGAGCGTGTGCGTGCTCAACGTGCACCACCGCTCGCCCACCACGCACACCATGCCGCCGTGGGTGCGCGCGCTCTTCCTGCGCAGGCTCCCGCCGCTGCTCTTCATGAAGCAGCCGCGGCAGAACTGCGCCCGCCAGCGGCTGCGCCGGCGCCGGC
>NW_020455803.1:56079-72863 GCF_003342845.1 Nothoprocta perdicaria
GGCCTCGGCGCCCCGCGCTGCTGCTGCTGCGGCTTGGAGGAGGCCGTGGACGGCGTGCGCTTCATCGCCGACCACATGCGCAGCGAGGACGACGACCAGAGCGTGAGTCGGGGAAGGTGCGCGGGGCGGGCGGGCGGCACGAGCGCGCCGGGGCTCAGCGCCGCGCCGGKGCCGGCCCCGCAGGTCAGCGAGGATTGGAAGTACGTGGCCATGGTCATCGACCGCCTCTTCCTGTGGATCTTCGTCTTCGTGTGCGTCTTCGGCACCGTGGGCATGTTCCTGCAGCCGCTCTTCCAGAACTACGCCACCAACTCCCTGCTGCCGCTGGGCCCGGGCACCCCCACGGCCAAGTAGCCCCCGCCGCCGGCCCCCGCACCCCAATAAACAGCACCCCGGAGGCGACCGCGTCCCGCTCGGCTCATTGCGGCCCTCGCCCGCCGCTCCCGGGGCTGCCCCGGGCCCGGGAAGAGCGGAAGCGCCAGGGGAGGCCGGGCGGCCTCGCCGGCCTCCTTCCCACATCCCGGGGGGCCCCGGACCCCCAGGCCTCCCCTCCTTGGGGGGCAGCAGCCCCGGGGGCCCCTCTTCTTGGGGCCCAGTGAGGGCCCCTCGGAGCTGCAGCGGCTCTGGCCCCACAGCAGCAACGGGCCGGGGGGCTGCTCCAAAGCGGGTGTTTTTCCGTAAATACGCTGTATGGGGGTGGCAGGAGAGGAGAGGGGGGCAGCTGCAGCCCCGGGGGCCGGCGTGGTCCAGCACCCACCGGTGCTGCTGGTGCATTAACCCCGGAGAGGGCGAGGGAAGGAGAAGGGGCCGTGGCCAGAGCTTCATGTTGCAGCTACRTCTGCAGCGCGCGGGAGCCTCCCCCGCTGCCAGGCCGGCCCTCCTTCCCTGCCGCGGGAATTCAACAGAGGCCAGAGCCCTCTCGTAACACAGAAAACGCTTTATCGAGGTGGAGGGTGAGGCCRGTGCCGCCGGCTGCGCCGCCCGGGGCTCCCGCGCAGCAGAAACTGCCTCCAAACCYGCCCAAAGCGGCTCGGTTCGCAGGCCCGGAGCCCCCTCGGGCTTCTTGTGCCTTCTTTAAAAGGGGGGAAGAGGGAACAGAAAAGCAAGAGGCAACCGAGCCTGCTCTAGCTTTAAAAAASAGAGGAGACAAAACGATTTCCATGCGAGTCTTAAAAAGGGAAAGGTCTCCCTGCAACTGCTCCAGCCTCCGCCAGGGCAAAACCACTGCCTCCGCAGCCGGAGGCGGGAGAAGGGCGCCGAGATGCGCATGGGCGGCCGCGCTATGCGAGCGAACCCGAGAAACTGTCCTCCTCGGGGGGCTTGCGGATCCAGGTGCCGTAGCCCAGCTCGCCGAGCGCCTGGAAGAAGCTGCGCTTGGCCTCCTGGTAGGCGGCGGCGGCCTCCTTGGCCTCGGCGTAGACGGGCAGCCGCCGCAGCTCCCCGCGGCCCGTCYTGGCACACAGCTGCTGGAACAGGGCGAACATTTTCCTCTTGCACACGCGGGACAGCTCCAGCTTGGGGCTGAGGAGCGAGACAAGGCGGTGAGGAAGGGGCAGGACGGAGRAAGGGGCGCGCGGCGCTTTGCTCTGCTCCATGAGCGCCCACTCGAGTCGAGCGCTGCTCTCTCCAACGCTCCCCGTGGCGCAGGACAGCGCGGCAGCCCCAGGCCGGCCCGTCCACGGAAAGCGCGGCGTCGGCAAGGGCTCTCCTTACCCCTCTACTTTGCCTTTTGTGCCGTCCAGGACTTCCACTTTGCCTTCATCAGCGAGACACCAGTTCAGCGAAGACTCCTTGGTCTTGCCCGTCTGCCTGGCGGAGTCGTACACGCTGACTCTGCCAACCTGCAGCAGCAGAGCAGGGGAAGAAAGAGGGGTTCTTGCCACCCGTCCCGCTGCCCTGGCCCAACCCGGCGCTTGTCCTGCCAGCTCCCGGGGCCTTCACAGTGTCACGGGCACCGTGGCTCCTTTGGAGCATCTGACAAACGTGACACGTTCCGTGGCCCTTCAACTTGTGACCCCGCAGACAAGGTGCCTGCAAGGTGACACTGCCACCCAACGCCTCGGTGGAGGCCGAGCCCCCGGGCAGAGCTGGCAGAGGGGACGGAAACCGGCCGGGGTGCCCGGGCCGCGGTACCTCGGGGTGGTTAATGCGATACGGGGGCCGCAGCTTCGCCGCCAGCGCCGTGCCGGGCCTCGCCACGCGGCAGCAGATCGCTCGTGTCAAGTGCCCCTGGCTGTACAGGTAACCTGCGGACACAGACGGGAGGGCGTCAGGGAAGGCGCCTGCCCTGGCACGGGGCAGGACGGCACCGGAGAAGCGCAGCCCCTTTCCCCTGCAACAGCAAAGTCGCTGTTTCTGCCCGTTCCTTTTGTCTTTCACAGCACCCGAGACACACGCAGGCGCCTTTAGGCTCGCCCTCTAGATCAGATGTGCCTCCCAAAAATCAGGAGCCTTGCAAAAAACCCACCCACTCCATCCACTGCATGAGATGCAGAGCCTCATTCTGCTTCCAAGAGCGCAGCTCTGCCACGAGCAGCGTTTCAGGCTCACTCCCACAGCCCCCACAGGAGAGGAGGAGGAGGGAGGTTATTTGTTACTACAGCCTCGCTGCACGGAGCAGAGCTGATGCAGCTCGGGAAAGGCTGCGGCTCTCGTACCGAGCGTGACGGAGCTGAGATAAACGGGCTCTAGGAAATGCGAGAGCAAGGCCCCTTGCAAGCCGAGCACGTTCCAGCGCAAGATTTTGTCACTGCAGGACATGGTGCGCAGCCTCTCCCCGTGCTGGATGCCATCCCACGTGGGCACGATGTCGCTCGACTCCACAGGGATGGTGCCTTCCCCTGCACGAGAGGGAGAGAAAGCTTTTCTGCAGCATCAGAAGCAAAATAAACCCCCAAACACCATCACGTAGGGCGCAAGAAACAGCTTGCACGCCTTTTAGATGGAATGGGCAGAGAGAGGCCTCCGGGGCCAGTCCAGGTTCCAGGTCCTGGGATCATTTTAGCACCACGTAGGCCGAGGGGCCGTCTCGCAGCGCAGGGAGCAGAGGYACTGACCGTTCTCCACCTTGGTGCGCAGCTTGCCCTGCTTGGCGTTCTCAAAGAGAGGCTGGTGCTGCGTTTCCCCCGTGCTGCTCGCCTGCTCACTGCAGGACTTGTCAAAGAGCGCCCCGTCGCCACACGGTGCTGTGCTGCAAAGCAAACCTCCCCAGGTCGGCAAGGAAAAGCAAAAGGGATATCAGGAATATCGCAGGGCCCGAGGCTGGGGTGCAGCACCCGCCACAAACCTGACATAGAGATGAAAGGTGACACTGCTCTTTATTCTGAGGCGCTTCTCTCCTGCCGGCTCAAAAATGCTCTCTTCCACAGAGGAGGGACTCGAGGGGTTGTACTTCATCAGCTCGCTGTACAGGAACCTGGAATCACAACCGGCTGCTTTGGGCCCGGAGCAGCCCAACCCGAGCACAGGCAGAGCCCCCAGGAGCTTTTGGTCCTGGCACCCGGCCTGCACTCACAGCTACGACGGCTTGGAAGCCAATAAATAGCATTTATTTCTTGGCGAAAAAACCTCAAAGGTTGCAAAGCAGATTGGCTGCTGTTCAGAGGATGGGCAACGGCAAATAAATCTGTGTGGGGAGCAGAGGGACAAGCAGGGAGCGAGGAGCCTGCCCGGCTGCTGCCCCTTCCCACCCGATCCGAGCGTGAAGGAGACTTCGAGGTTGTGAACCCAGCGCCTTTAGTCAGCACCAGGTTGGCACTAASATAAACACGGGCGGCTGGAGGCACGGGTATTATTAGCACAACCCCGCGATCCGGTTACAATGACTGGCTCTTTTAAGGCTCCTTTTTCTTCAGGTGCAGGGGAAAAGAAAACCCTCGAGGCCTGTCAAGGAGCACAGGAAACCTTCAGCGTGGCAGAGACCCAAGCAAGGAGCCACTCTGGGAGGGGAAGACCTCCCTCGTCTCCAAACTGTGTACCCCAGGGGGACAGAGGGCTCCGACTGTCGGGATCTAGGGCCAAGGCAGCCAGGAAGGAAGACTGCAGTTCTCTGATGTTAGGGGCTTGCTACGGGGCGGCTCTCGATACCTCCCGGGGGCGCAGGACAGCAGCAAAGGCTGTAAGAAAAAGGCTGTAACCAGAGGAGCGGGCACAGTAGTGAAATTAGTCTAATGACAGCTGATCATTTCACACAACAAAAGCGCGATGCTAAATGTGTAAAAAGAAGTGACAACTACGCGGTCTGGTTCAGGAAAGCCCTTCCCAGGCGATGAGAAAGGACTCGGCGCTCATCGACACGTGGGCACGACGCGTCTCGCGCAGCAGCAGGCCGGGCCGGGGGCCCTTGGCGCGGGGCACCCAGCCTTTCAGGCCGCGCTGTACCCTGGCTCCGCGCGCGCTGCAGCCGAGCTCCGCACGCGGGCCAGCGATGCTTTATTTTCAGCACATCMCCCGCGGCCCTGGGCTCTTGGCGAGCCTCCAAGCCGGCGCTAATTCAAGCACCATTCAGGCAGAAGTCTTTCTTATCAGAAAGAACATCCTTCTAGTTACCAGCACAGGGCGCAACAGAAGTGCGAGAGCGGCAGAGCGGCCGCCGYAGCCGCGCTCCCGCCGAAGGGCTCGGCGCACGGGGGCAGCACCTCCTGCAGCCCTCTCCTCGGGATTCCCGCTCCTCTCACCTCACGAAGCCTCGTCGAGAAATGATTTCCGCGTGACAGTCGTTCACCGTCTCCCCTTTCAAGCTGAGCTCTTCCCCCTTCACGCAGCGGTTGCCTGGCGAACAAGGCAAGCATCAGAAAACGCCACCACCAAGAGAGGGAGGCCCTCAGCTTACCCCAGCTCCTCCTTTCCTGATTCCTGAGCAGCTGCTAGACCATCCCTATCCAAGCAACTGCAGAACTGAAGAGCACACACTAGTCCAGGCTCAGCAGAGATCTAAACTGCCACGGGCACAAGGCAAGGCAGTGCTTTTCACCCCGCTGCCCCAGGGGGAAGCAGCAGCTACTTAAGAAGGGTGTTAAGGGTGTTAAGAAGGGTGTTAAGGTGGGTAGAGCTGAGGGGAAGCAGGGGATCCTCTACTACAGGACACAAGGAAGGATAAAGCAACGTAAGCAGAGATGAAGAGCAGCATAGCCGAAGGCATTTTCACTGTTGTCTCTACCCCTAGATCCCCGTGACACCAGGGGGGCCCTGCCAACAGCCGCTTCCCAGCGGAGCCGASTGGGAATGCGGCTGGCGAGGGGCTGTGCGAGCCAGGCCGGGAGACGCGCCCCTACCCGTGCCGATGCTGACGACGACTCCCAGGCCCTTGCTCCCGCGGCGCATGACGACGGCCGCCAGGATCTTCCTGCCGGGCAGCCCGTGCGGCACGCGGGCGGCGAGGGCGTTGAGGCGCTGGTGACTCAGCATGGCGAGCTGATCGTGCAGGGTGCTGCCGCTCACCGGGAGCTGCGGGAGGGACACGCTGCCACAGCCCCAGCGCGGCACCCCCACTGCAAAGCCCAACAGAACCAGCGGCGCCCCTTTGCCCCAGGCTCAGCCCGGGAATCCTCCCAGCTCCCGAGGAATTCCTCGCCTGGCTGGGAGGAGGCAGCACCAGGCGTTCCCATCCCAAACGGCCACTGGCCTCTTCCAGTGCCACTCGGACTGACACATCCTCCCAGACGGCTCTGCTATTTAGAGCCTCGGCCGCACAGCCCGGACCGCAGCTTTTAAGGGCTCACAGAGCTCCGAGGGTGACTCAAAGCAGGCTAGATTTGGGGCTGCCTCCCTGCCAGCACCAGCACTTCGCTCTGCGCTGATGCACTTTTTTTCAGGTTGACACAGAATTTTTAAAGCTCTACCAGGGAATCTGGAAAGGGAATTCACAAAAGAAAAGAGCAGAGCGCGTGTTCCTGCTTCCCTGCAGGGGCATATTCTAAGATGTCACTGATAATAGGAAGATAAATTAGCCTCAAAGTGGTCACCAGGAGGAGGGAATAGTACATGAGGGCCCTGAGAAAACAGCCGGCCCATTTCAGGAGAGCACCAGCCTACCCACACCCTAGAGAGCAACAATCCCCCAGTTTCACCTTGCAGACGTGTTCCTGAAGGGCACAGAAGAGCAAGGGCTACAGCAGCAGCCCCACATCCATAGCAGGAAGATTTACCTCTGCGACGTTTGCCCCCTCCATGCGCTCGGCCCTCTCCGTCTCCCCGATGAGCACGCGTAGCGCCGCATCCGCCGCCTCCTGCTTGCCCTGCTTCTTGCTGTGCGCGGTTACGGCAGGGAACCAACGTCCTCCAACCTTCGCCTGGTACACGAACCTATGGAAAGAGCGTTGCAGCGCTGGGAAATTCAGGAGCGTGGGGATTTTGGCTTGTTTTTTAAAGTCTCTCGGTGAAAGGAGCTCAAAATTATCCGGGCATAAGGTTTGATGGAAGCAGCAGCCTGCGTCCACCTCTAACTGCATCACRGGGTGGTGATTTTCTGCACAAACTTGCCCTTTTTTTAGGGCAAAACAAAAGGAAAGCGCAAACCACAAACAAAGGCAGCTGCTTACTTTGGGTCGTGGGGAGGTCCGGACTGGTCTATGAGCTGGAACTCTGCAGCAAACCCGTTGGTGCGGGCATATTCCAGCAGGCCACTGACGGGATTGACATTAAGGTACTTGATGAGCTCCCCAAGGCCCTTCGCCCTCGCCGCCCTGGATTCATCTGGAACGGCGATCTGTGCTCCACAGCTCTCCACGGACTGCTCACCATGGGACTCCTTGGCAGGCCAGGGCACAGTTAGAGAGAAGGCTGTTAAACACTGCGCAGCGCATGACGTTGGGTTACATCCATGAGAATGCAAAATAAAGAGGGAAAGAATACGGGTGGATGTCACAAAAAGCTCTCCTTACCTGTTCGGACAGGACATGGGCTCCTGACTCTCCTGAAAGGATCTTCACAGCAACTTCTGCCGCCATCTGCTTGGCTCCCTTCTTGCTGTTGCCTACCACAGCAGGGAAAATCTGGTCACCCATTTTCACACAGAAGCTGAACCTGACAGGACATCACAGTACATGAAGAACATTAAGCACAGATGCCTCGGGCTGTTTATTATCACCTTCTCTCAGTTCAAGCTGGGCCCTTCTGGGTTTTCTCCAGTTTAACGCTACCAGCATGGCCCTGAACAGTGCAAAATTCCRATTAAACTTATCACGTTGGACGCAGGACTAGGATCTGGTCCTGGTTTTGCAGAAGGACAAAGGGCCTCTCCAAGAAAGGGCACTACTTTTGATCCCTCTTGGGAAACCAACGTGCTGAAAAAGCCATGCCCAGATTTTCTGGATAAAAGGCACAGTCAGCAAGGGCAGGACAAGGAACAGGAATGCAAACAGTGTGCTAAAGAGGGGCTATTAAAGACAGGGCTTCTATCCTCCCCAAAGTTCACATCAATTTGCCATACTTAGGGTCATGCGGTGGGCCTTCCTGAGAGAGCAGCTGGAATTCAATTATGTTCCCTGATTTTTGTCCATATTCCATTATTACGCTGACGGGGTTCTTCCCGGGAAGCAGGTTCAGTTGAGCTGGTGCAGACGGTGGCTCTGGCTCCGGGTTCGAGGGCTACACCAAAAAGATGAACGAATCCATGCTGAGACTCAACTCCAGGTGATCAAGCACAGAAATGAGGACTAGAAGACCTACCAGCTCAGAAGCAGAACTATCCGAGGGAAATTCCTCTTCACATTTAATCCTACTGGGTTTCCCATCCTCGGCTTCGTTCATCAGGATCCTCATGGCRTTAGCAGCTGCCTCCTGCTTTGCCTGCTTTTTGCTACCTGCTTCTGCCGGCGGGAATCGGCGCCCGTTAATCACGGCCTGGAACTTAAACCTTGGAAAGGAGAGAGACACCAAGACAGGTTAATGAGGAGCAGGACGTGCCCAGAGGAAGCGGCCTTGGAGTTCAAGCGAGAAGCAGCAGCWAACTCGCAAGGAAATCCACTCGGATCTCTCCTCACAAGAAAAGCCTGGGATGCTGCCTGTGGAAACGAGGCCAATTTTCCCGTCTAGCGGCTCTATTGACGTACTCCATCGCAGCACATATGGTGCCTTTCACCAGCTCCCTGGCGCTTGGGAAGAGCCGCTCTTTGGCGCAGGGAGGCCTCCAGAGACCCCCACGTGCCACGATACACACGGGGGCCGCAGGGGCTGCAGTCTGAGCCCTGCGAACGGGGACATAGAGGCAGAAAGTTGTGAGGAACGATCCACTGCTGCTAGGGACAGGGTCTCCAGCACCTGACCGGGCAATTTATTTATATCCCACTCCTCACAGCAGCAATTCCTGGAGTCAAAAGGAAGTTGCAAGTAAACAGACCAAAAAAATATATATATAGAGACAGATCTATAGATATATATATTATCCCACAACAAGGCAATCACTAATGAGTGGGTCCCGTGGAGACAAGGCTGAGTGGATGAAGTTACTGGAAGGCAGTTGGAGCCGAGAGAGAGCTCGGCAAATTCCCAGCCTTTTCTTACCGTGGCTCATGGGAGGGCCCGCTCTGCTCCAGCATGGCAAACTCACAGTGCTGGTAGGTGTACTGGGAATACTCGGTGAGGCCGCTCACCGGGTTCTTCTCCTGACAAGCGAGCAGCTTCCCTAGGCTCGTRCCGGGCAAAGCGGCTTCCGAGCGGGCGACGTGGCCGGGGGAAGCGGGAGCGGTCCCGACACCTCCTGACCCGTCAGGCTGCCGGCTCATCGAGTTCAGGTTGTCCGGGATGTCATCCGTGGCCCACTTGCCATTTTCGGAGCTATTGTAGTTCGTGAAGCTGGAGAACCCGGACTTGCTGTCTGGCACAGCCGCTTCCACGTCGCTGGCATCGCCGCGATCCGTTCGCCCCTGTGGCCAGCGCCCGTTTTCCCTTCTTTCTTCTTCTRATGCTGTCACTGCCGGCGAAGCGACCGTCCTCTCCGGAGGCTCCGGAGGAAGAGAGGGAGGCGGAAAAGCCGGCTGGGACGCGGGACCTGCTGTGGCCGCGCCGGCCTTCAGCCTCATCTGCATCCGCTCGCGCTTCCTGGCTGTGAGAGACCATCGYGGCGGGCTCGTGTTCTCCTTGCGGACGTCTCCCAGCTTTTCCAGGGCGCTCAGGAAGGCATTCACATCTTTGGCCCGCGAGAAGCCGATGTTCTTGGCCAGGCTGAGCGCCGTCGCCTCCGCCACGCTGAACAAATAGTTGCAGATCTTCTCCTTGGTCTCGGCCATGCCGGCAACGTTCCTGGAGGCACCTGCCCGGCTTTCTTCTGTGATCTCCGAGGCGGGATGTGGGCGGCAAACCCTGCAGCCAGGGGGGCTTCTTTCCCTCTCGGCAGCGGGGCCAGGAATCTTCCACAGCGGCGGCGTCTCCTCGCCCTTGTGCAGCTCGCCGTCCCGGAGCAGCTTGTAGAGCGCCCGGTTCACCTCCTTCTTGTGCGTTTTAAGCCTCCGCGCGAGGTCGTACACGGTGCAAGCCCTGCCCTGCCCCAGCTGCCTGAAGACGGCCAGCACCTCCTGCTCGAAGCTGCGCCCGCCCAGGGACAGTCTCTGCAGGTTCAGCCTGATGCTGTCGGAGGGCCCTTCGGCTTCGGCGCCGGCTTTAGGCCATGCCGGGGGGCTGCGGCCGAGCTGCCACCTCCCCGCGGGCGCCGGGGCCGCCGGCGGCGCCGTCCTCTGTCCCCACGGCGGCGGGAGGGCGGCCGGGGCCGCCTGGCCCGTGAGGAAGTGCCGCTGCTGGCTCAGGAAGGCCTCCCTGCCGGGTGCCGGTCGGAGCGGGGCGCCGGGGAGGCCGCGTCGCGCGCGGGCGGCGTGCGAACCCCTTCCTCGGCCGCCGCCTCTGCTCATAGCGCCCCGCCGGGAGCGAGGGGGGGTCCGGCCGCTCGCCTCCCGAGGCCAGGCCTGCTGGAGACGGGCACAAGACGGGAATTGGGGGGTTATGGGAGGGAGGCGCCCCGGGCGGCAGCGCGTGACCTGCAAAGGCTCGCAGGACGGGGGACGTAACGCGAGGAGGGCCGGGGAAACCGGATCGGGGCGCGCGGGGGGACGACGCGGGAGCCGTGCCCGGACACCCGACTCCTCCGGCCGCGCCGCCCGGCGCTCACGCAGCCGCTCAATAAGCGGATTTTCCTTTGGAAAAGCAAGCGGTCATCTCGAGGGGTGTCCCGGCCTTGCGGCAAGCGCAAGGAAACGGGGATCAGCGGGATCAGCGGGAATCCTGCCCTTCGCGGGGAGCCGCTCGAGGCCGCTCGTCCCGGGGAGATTAACGGGAGCCGAGCGGAGCGTCACCCCCGGCGTGGAGGGGGCAGAACCGGCGCTTAGCCGGGGGGGAACAGGAGGGGGCCTCGGGGTGCGCTTACCTCGGGGGTGCCCTAAAGCTGCGCCCGAAAYGACCGATTTAGCCCCAAAACGGGGGCGGGGGCAAGATGGCTGCGGGCGCGGTTTCGGTTTCGCTTCCCGCGGGGCCCGGCGGAGGCTCCGCCCGCGGGCGGCCCCGGGGAAGGGAGGCCGGTGGGGGGCGGCCTGGCCGCCAGCTCCGGGACCGAGCCGGCGGGACCGGGCCCGGAGCCCCGCGCACGAGGCCCCGCGGCCCGCGCGGCCGCCAGAGCGACCCGCCCGACGGCGCCTCGCCCGCCCCCTCCCCCGCCCCTCCGGGGCTCCCGCCGCCCCCCGCCGGTCCCGGTACCGCCGCCCCGGGCCCCCTCCTCACCCACGGGCCGCGGCTCCCGGCCCGCCCGCGGCGCAGCCCGATGACGCCACTGTGCCCGCGCGCCACGCCCCCTCAGCGAAGCGCCGGCGGCCATCTTTGAGAAGGGCAGCCTCCGCGCCGTGCCCGTCCCGCGCCCCGACGGCGCCGTCGGAAGGGGCCGTTTGCAGCAGCGCGGCCCCCCCCGCGCCGCAACCGCCGCCCGCCCGTTCCCGGGGGGGGGGGGGGGGGAGCGAGCACCCGCCCCGGCCGATGGCGCTGCTGGGAGAGCTGCAAAAGGCCCTTTTGGGGGGAAAAAGCGGCATTTCGCTCTGCAGCGGCCGCGCCCCCAACCCCCGCCTTTTCCGTCCTAGCTCCGCGGCCCCAACGCGTTGTCACCGAGTCGGGCTCATATTTAAAGTCACGATCTGCGACGTGTCACGATCAAGGACGACGTGTCCTTGCTCATTCCCGCTTTGATTTACGGAAAAACGGGCTGCATTCCCGACCCGTTTCCAGGGCGACGCCACTCGCGCCCCGCGGATCGGTGACCGAAGCGGCGCTGCCGCCCGCCCGGCATCGACCCGGGCTGCGGCTCCCACCTCCCCGCTCCCGGCCAAGGGCGGCGGAGGGGGGGCCCGTCAGGACCACCCCCCATCCCTAAATATTCTTATTCCAGCCATAAACCCCGCACGGAACGCGGCAGGGCCCTCGCGGAGCACATTTAGGGCGCTGACTTTTTAATTAATTAATCCCTCGCAGGGATGGGCCCCGTTTTTGTCCCTCAAACCAGGCACATTTTCCTCCCAAACCGCATTTCTTTTTTTTTTAATCTAAAAGAAATAAGAAGCTGCAACAACGCGTCTTGTTTCTCCCTCGCCCTCCCCGGAGGCAGCGCATGGAGAAAAAAGGAGGAGGAGGAGGGGAATAAATAGTCAGAAGCACCAGTTGGCCGAATATCTCGCGGCCTARTTGATTCCTCTTTAATTAAAGCAGAACCCAACGCGCTCAGGGGGAGGTTTGGAGCGGGCGCCTCCCCGGGGCCCTGCGGCGGGATAACGTGGCGCTTTTCCCGGTGCCAACGCCCCGGCCGTTATCCAAGCACGGATATCCAAGCGCCGACCTTCCCTCCTCCTCCCCGGCACGTCCCCACCGGTTCCTCAGCTTTTATCCCTTTGCAATGCAGCCAGCTTTTCCATTAGCACAACCGGAGGCCGGGAAGAGGCCGGGGAGGGGGGGTCCTGACGCACCCGCTTTCCCTACGGCATTTGGGCCGTGCCACCCGGGGCCAAATCCCTCCGTCCCGGCCGCGACGCTCCCCGCGGGAAGAACAGAGCTGCGGAGACCGGCACAACGAGGGTCTGAAGCGTTTATATACGGACGCGGATACCATAGACTTGTGAGTGTGTAACTTGCGCACTTACACACCCGCACGGGTAAATACTCCGAGATATCGACCTCTCCGGTTAAAGTCCAAGGCACTTTTTACAGTGAACAGGTTAAAGCCATAGTTTAAAACATGCCTGTTTCTGGGTACAGGGCGGGTTATGGCCACGTTCCCGCTCCCTGCCTGCCGCGCGGTGCCACCCGTGGGCACCCCGGCGGGACGGACACCTGGGGAGATGGGCAGCACCGGGAGCAGCGCCGGGAAGAGCTCCCGGCGGGGAGGCAGCTCATCCCGCGGGAATGGCTGGTGTTGGAGTGCGGCTTTCCATTCCCCTGGTGGCTCCCGGGGAGCTGCCGCCGGAGCGGAGCCCTCCCTCCGGAGGCAGCTTCCCGCCTCCATCCCGGGATGCAGCCATCCCGGCAGGATCGAGCTGCTCCTGGGGCTGCAGGCAGAGCTCCGGTGAGGGGCGTGTTGCTGGTGGCGGCAGCGATCGCCATTCCCGTCCGGACGAGGGGAAGGGAGCGGCGGGAATTGGTCCCATGCTGGCACTCACTTTCCTAGGATGAGGGAGCCCTCGGTGGGAGCCTGCTGGGGTCCCACCCGTGCCACGGTGGRTTATTCCCTACCCAAATCCCTGCAAAGCACTCGGGGGTGAGGAGGAGCCCCCCGGCACCGCTGCTTCCCCTGAAGCCATCAGCCCAACGGGCAAACATTGGCCGAGCAGCAATTCCAGGGCTCCGGAGTTGGCAGCCGGATCCCACCGGTGGGGAGCGGAGGTGGCCGGGGAGCAGATGGCTTCCAGGGGACCTGCTGTGGCCCCGGGGACACGGCGGGCACCGTTCACAGCGAGTCGCTGATGCACCAGGACGCACCAACGCTAGAGCCGTCAAAGGCAGCTTCCAAGCAGCGTAAATCAATACCCAAGGAATCAAAGGACTGAGAGTCTTTCCAGATGAATTCCAAAGCCTCCCGTCTGCTAACCCTCGCCTCGGTCCTCCCGCGGAGCAGCGCCTGTACTCAGAAACAGGCATTTTGGCAGCAGGCTGGCATCGCTGCCCGCTGCCAAGCTCAGTTTGATACAAAAACATAATTGAAAGTTACAATATCCTTTATAATATAGCAATATATTTCATAGTTAAAATAAACTATTATGCTTTCCCCTATTATTAAAAAAAGAAGCGAGCAGTACAGAGGCGAGATGCAAACCCACGGTGAAGCTCATTGCTCTGAATCTGGGTGGAAACACCCCAGTTCTGTGAGTTTGCAAAGAGGACGTTGCTTTTTTTTTTCTTGCTTTTCCTTTTTTTCCTTTTTTTTTTTTTTTCTGGTCTTCTGCTTGTAGGACGTCTCCTTGCAGGCCGCGCGGGGAAGAGGTTGGTGGAACAAAAGCCGAGCCCACGCCCAAACCGAGCCTGGTGGGAGCGAGACGGGTCCCGTGGGAGCCGGGGGRTCCATCCCCGTGGCTGCGGCGGAGCAGACGCCAGTGGCTTCTTTTCCCCTTCCTCCCGTTGCCCAACGGGCTCCCAACCRGGCGGCCGCTCTTGTGCTTTTGCTCCGCTCCCGCCCAGGGCGATTCCGCCGGCGCGGGCTCCCAAGGGCCGCCGAAGGACGCGGCGCTGCTGCGGAGAGCGGGGGGCCCGCGGGGTCGGAGCGGGAGCAGCGTTCCCGCAGAGGCACCGGGAGCGGGACCGGGACCGGGAGAGGAATCGGGGCTGGGACTGGGAAGGGGAGCGGGGCCGGGATCGGGAGCAGGAGCGGGGTCGGGAGCGGGGCCGGGAGCGGGGCTGGGACCGGGATCGGGACCAGGATCGGGATCGGGAGCGCGGCCGGGACCGGGAACGGGGCCGGGACCGGGAACGGGGCCGGGAGCGGGGCCGGGAGCGGGGCCGGGACCGGGATCGTGAACGGGACCGGGAGCGTGACCGGGAGCGGGGCCGGGAGCAGGAGCGGGGCTGGGAGCGGGGCCGGGATCGGGACCGGGAGCGGGGCCGGGGCCGGGGCCGCCCGCAGCGGCGGCTGCCGCTGTCCGCGGTGCTGAACGGCCGCCGGCGGCGGGGGGTGACGGGGGCGCGAGGAGACAGGAGGGTGCAAGGTGCGAGGGGGSCCGGAGCAGGGCCCGAGGGCGGAGCGGAGTGCGCAGGGTGTGTGTGCAGCACCGGGAGCCCACCGGGAGCCCACCGGGACCGGGTGCTGCCCGGGGTGCCGGGCACGGGCTGCAAGGAGCAGGGCCTGGGCTGGGGGCTGCAGGTTTTCCAGTGCGGGGGCTGCAAGGCCCGGGACCGTGGCCCGTGCGGCAGGAAGGGACGGGACGGGACGGGCCCRGCCGAGCAGCACCACAGCCAGCGCGACATCTGCTCGGCCCGGCGGGGGCTCCGACAGCGGCCCCTCCAACAACAGCGCATGGAAGCAGGCACCGTGCCCAAATGGCTGTGATCCCCGTCGCGTTGCCAGGCTCCATGCAGACAGGCGCTCCCCTTCCATGTCCACCAAGCAGGGGCAAGGAGGAGCCGGCGGGCAGGTCCCTGCTGCTGCCGTTGCTCCTCGGGCACCGCCGCAGCTCACACGCSACGCGCTCTGCATCCTAGGCGCATCCGCAGCACTGAGACCATTCCCTCCTTTCCGTGCCCTCCTGGCAGAGCGCGGCGGGAGCCTCTTCCCCGCGCGGCGCCGGGGGATCTCTAGGCACACAGGGCGCAGCAGCAAGGCGAAGAGGAGGCTTTGGGTTGCCGCCGAGGCAGTGGCAGGAAGAAAAACCTCCGGCGGGGATATTCCTGCTGCTCCTTTGCTCCACAGCTCCCGGTGCCGGGCACAAGGAGTACAGCTCTGGTCGGAGGCAGCGAGTGGAGCCGTGCATGGAAACTCCCGTGCAGGAGGCTGAGCCAGCCCTGCCTCCAAGCCCCCCACATCCAGTGTTTCTGTTTCGTGGAAGCAAACGAGTTAAAGAGGAGAAGACGGCAGGACGGCTGGAGGAGCACAGTGACTTCACACACAGGCGCCAACAGCGCCAGGCGACACGGGACGAGCAGCGCGGCGGCTTCGGCGCTTTCGAAAACACTCGTGTCTCGCTGCTCTCCGCGGAGCCTGCGCCAAAGGCAACAAACTCCAGCCCCAGAGCGCCAAGACATTGCCGGAGCCGCTGGCGGCGGGAAGCACCGGGCAGGGAGGAGCGGGAGCGGCGGCTCCCGGCGCGACACTCCAGCGCGGGCGACGGGGCTCGTTTGAAGCGTCCCGGGGGGATCCAGCCCGTGGCTGCTGCCGCCTCCTCCGCTCCAGCCCCGTGCACGGAGCGTCGGGCTCCTTTCTCCACTCGGGGCTCCAGGCAGGATGGGTTCACGGAGGGTGAGGAAGAGGARGGTGACGCGCTCTGCCTGAGCGGAGAAGGCTCCTGGTGCTGCAGCCGCTGCCCCGCGAGGCCCCCGGTGGCTGGACGGACAAGGAGCCGGAGCACGAAGCGGCCCTGCGGGCACAGCGGGCAGCCCYGGGGCTGGCAGCGCCCGCGGGGGCTCCACACAGTGGAAATCTCTCCCTCCGAGCGCTTCCGCCTCGCGGGGTTACTTTTTCCCGTGTTTTTTTTGTGTGTGTTTTTCAAAGTGAAGACCTGAGATTGAGCGTGGACGTCCGTCCCCCGGCGGCGGCGCTCGGCCCCGTGGGCTCCGCGGGGCGCCCCTAGCAGCTGCTGGAGCTGGTGTAGGGCGTGGGGAAGGAGGTGGAGCTGACGCCCAGGGGGCTCTCGGACAGCGGCGTCTGGGGGGGCCCCGCGGGGCCGCCCCCCCGCGCCTCCAGCAGGGCGCCCAGCAGCCGCTGCTGCTGCTGCCGCAGCAGGTCGCCCACGAGCAGGGGCAGCGCGTTGAAGCTGGCGCTCAGCTGCTCCAGCTTGGCCTCCAGGCTGCCCAGCTGCTTCTCCAGGTCCTCGCTGCGGTCGTTGAGCTCCGTGATGAGGTCGTACATGACGTTCTGCATCTGCCAAAGGGGGTGGGGGGGTGGGTGAGTGGTGGGCGCCCCTTGGGGCCRCCCCGCTCCCCGGGTTGGGGGCGCCTCCCGCTGTGCTCGCGGGACGGGCGCCACGACGGACACGGTGGCTGCAGCGTGAGCCGGGGGCGTCTGCGCGCCCCAGCGCTCCCGGAAAGCGGCTCCGGGCAGGATGTGCCGGGGAAGGGGCTGCCAGGAATGTGCCGCTGCGGCGTGAGGATCCTCGGCTGGAGGCTCCCGCCCGGCCAGCGCACGGGCCCGTGGCCCCGGCGCTCCCGCTCCTCCTCCGCAACCCCCGGCCCCTCTTCCCAACGGATATCCGGCAGGGCCGGAGCACGGGGCGGTCAGCCAGGCCCGCGCGGAGCCAGGAGAGCCATTTGCGAGCACTTGCCTTGGAGAGGTCGACCAGSGTGTTGGCCTGGTCGCTGAGCTTCCTCTGCTCCATCTTCACGCTCCGCAGCCTGCGGGAAGGACGGGGGCGGCCATGGAGACACGGCCCCGAGCGCCACCGGGACCACACATGCCAACTACCCCAGGAAACGGAGCTTGCCGGGGCTCCGCGCCCTCACTCACTGGTGGATGGCTTGCAGGAACTTGCGCTGGTGCTTGCGCACCTTGGCGTGGTCGATCTTCTTGAGCAGCTTGGTGTGCTTGTAGATGAGCCACGTCTCCCGCAGCACGTTGGCCGCCGCGTTCTTGATCTGCAACGGGGGCACGGTGCCGGCGGGGGCCCCCGGCACGCGGGGGT
>NW_020455803.1:73703-80526 GCF_003342845.1 Nothoprocta perdicaria
AGGAGGATGACGATGAGGAGGAAGGCCCCGCAGCCTTACCCGCTTGGTGAGCTGCGTGTCCATCATGAAGTTGTGCACGTGCTTCTCGGCCTTGGTGAGCTCCAGCTTGCGGGCCACCACGGCCACGACGAGGGCGGTGCAGCCGGCGCCCTGCGCGCGGGGAGGGACAGCGGGGACAGGCGCCGCGTGGCGCGGGCAGCCCCGGCACCAGCACCGCGGCGGCACCGCCACCGCGCCACTCACCATGATGCCCGTGAGCAGGCAGACGCCCTTGCCGCAGTAGGTGTGCGGCACCATGTCGCCGTAGCCGATGGAGAGGAAGGTGATGGAGATGAGCCACATGGCGCCCAGGAAGTTGCTGGTCACGTCCTGCTGGTCGTGGTACCTGGAACGGGAGGGGGTCAGCGGGACGCGCCGCTCCCGCGGGATCGGGGCGTTTTGGGCCAAATCCGCCGGCGCTTCCTGCTCCGACGGGACCGGCGGCTCCTGGCCGGCGCGGCAGCGCAGCTGGGGCYGGAGGCGGCTTCGCCCCCTCGCGCCGGCCGCGGACGGGAACCAGCTGGAGCKTTCTTGGCAATTCCCCGCAAACGGATCCCGCCAAGCTCCCCGACCCCGGCTCCGTGAAGCAGCCGGGATTTGTCCTGCCGAATTCCCCCGCTCCCGGGGAACGGCGGGAGCTGCGGCACGCACGCTCCTTGGGAGAGGGGGGCCCGAAGCGCTGCGTTTGGGGCGAAAATGGAGGGGTTGGGGTGGAAATGGGGGGTGTTGCACCCCCGAATGATGGGAGACGCAAAGGCGCCCAGCTCCCACGGCGGCTCCGCACACACGTCCCCTCCGTTTCATCCCAAGGGATGCGGGAGGGACGGAACGGCTGGGGAGGGGGGCAGGTTTCCCGGAGCTCGTGAAGAGGAGCTGGAGCAGCCGCCGGAAGAGGAGTCGGCGCCAGCGCCGAGCGCGGACGCAACCGCTTGGACCCTGGCGCCGATTCCCCCCCGAGCGCCGGGGCCCGGGGGAGTGGAAATTCCCCTGGGATGGGCGCCCCCCCGCGGGCTGGGGGTCCCCCCGGGCTGGGGGTCCCCCCGTTCCAAGGGGCTCTCCTGGCTCTGTGCGCCCTTCCCGGCTCCTGCGTCCCCCAGGTCTCCGCATCCCACCCTGCATCCCGGCTCCCTCCCGGCACCCACAGCTCCCTGGGATCCCTGGGATCCCACGGCGGCTCCGCGCTCCCYGTCCTGTTTCTCATTAGCGAGAGCTACTTAACGAGCCCCCGGGAGCCCCTCCACCCATTGGGATGCACAGAGGAAACCTCCTCGGTGCCAGGGGGCCACGTGCAGCCACCCGGCACCCCAAGGAGCCCCCAAGGAGCCACCCGGACACCCCCCATAAATCCCAGTGCGTCCCGTGCACRCAGCTCCAGCGCGTGGCCACAGCGCTTCCCGCTCTTCCCGGCCCGTCGCATCCCTGCACACGGRTGCCCAGCGCTGGATCCCGCCTGCGGAACCCCCTCGTTTCCCCAGGCAGCTGCAACGACTTAGAGGGATCGAATGCGATTTAGCTAATCCACTTGTAAGGCCTAACGAGGCGCGAGCGGCTCCCCGAGCGGCTCCCTTCCCGGGGGCGCAGCCGGCATCCCGGAGCGCCCCGTCGCCACGGCAACCCCGGTGCGGGCATGCCGCTCCTGGCGGGATGCTGCAGGATGCCGGGTTGTCATGGCAGTGGCTGGCGGTGGGGAGCCGGGCCAGGAGCTGCGCCCCCGAGCGCCCGGATCCCGCCCGGAGCACGGAGCAGCGCTGGGGGTTGCATCCCCAAAGCTGCATCCTGCACCCCCAAGTATCCCGAATCCCACATGGAGCATGGAGTAGAGCCAGGGGCTGCATCCCCAAAGCTGCATCCTGCACCTTGGAGTATCCCAAATCCCATATGGAGTGGCACCGACGGTTGCATCCCCAAAGCTGCATCCTGCACCTTGGAGTATCCCAAATCCCATATGGAGTGGCACCGACGGTTGCATCCCCAAAGCTGCATCCTGCACCTTGGAGTATCCCAAATCCCATATGGAGTGGCACCGASGGTTGCATCCCCAAAGCTGCATCCTGCACCYTKGAGTATCCCRAATCCCAYATGGAGYRGYRCYGRGGGTTGCATCCCCAAAGCTGCATCCTGCACCTCAGACTATCCCAAATCCCACATGGARCABGGAGCAGAGCCAGGGGTTGCATCCCCAAAGCTGCACCCGGCAGCCCCGAGCATCCCGGATCCCGCGCGGAGCGCCGCCCCGCTCACCTCTCGCACACGCGCACGGTCCAGGCGGCGATGATCCACAGGGAGATGCTGAAGACGAGCAGCACGGTGCCGGGGCAGATGGTCATGAGCGTCTTCATGACGAAGCGCGTGTTGAAGTTGATCTTGTTGAGSGCGCCGATGCTGCGCGACGAGGCGTCCGTGAAGAGCTTGCTGTGCAGCAGCATCACGCGGGCGATCAGGTAGAGGCGCAGGAACATGGGGATGGACAGGATGATGTCCACGTCGGCCTCGGCGCGCGACGGCGTGTACGAGAAGGCCAGGCGCGCCGTCCAGAAGAACTTGTACTCGCCGGGGATGGGGTGGATGGCGCAGACCAGCATCTCCAGGCTGATGTAGAGGATGCGCTCGTAGGTCATGGCGATGCGCCAGTCGTCGGCCCCGTTGTCGATCACAAAGAGCTGCCGGAGGCGGGAGCGCCGTCACGGAGCGGCCGCCGCACGGGCACGCGGGGAAGCGGCTCCGCATCCGTGTGGGATACGGTGGGAAAGGGCACGGGGAGCAAGCGGCTGCTCCGGACCTCCCTGGGTGCCAGCACGCAATGCTGGGATGGGGCAATGCTGGCRCAGTGGAATGCCGGGATCACGGAACACCAGGATGCTGCCGGCACCAAAGAGCAGCTCCAGGCGCTGCAGCATCCCTGGCCCCGGTGCACGGAGTGCTGAGCACGGAACAACCCCCGGTGCCCACGGAACAACCCCTGTCCTCACGGAACAACCCCCGGTGCCCACAGAACAACCCCCGTCCTCACGGAACAACCTCCGGAGCCCACGGAACAACCTTCCCGTGCTCACGGAACAACCTCCGGAGCCCACGGAACAACCCTCCCGTGCTCACGCTCGGGGCTGGGAACTCCCCGGGCTTCTCCCGGCCGCGGCCGGGGGCGGCACCAGCTGGCAGCGCTCCCGGGAAGAGCCGCTCCGGAGGCAGCCCGCGAGCCAGCCGCGCGGCACCGGGGCGTCCCGCGGGATCCCGGCCGCGCCGGCTCCGGCTCCGCGGCGCCGCTTTGTTTTACGGCACTGTTTATAAGCGACGCTCCTCGGAGCCGCCAAGGGAGCTCGGCGGGTGCGGAGTGAGCGCCGGGCGGCGCTTCCTGGAAAAAGGTGTTAAAAATAAAGGAGCGGGGGGAGGAAAAAAGGAAAAAAAAAGGCAGGAAAGCTCCGGCCTGCGCCAAGGGCTCTGCAGCAGCCCCGGCCGGCGGGGCCGGCTCCACTCCCGCTCGGCGGCTCCTTCCGGAGCGGCTCCGGAGCGGAGCGCTGCTCCACGTTGCCATGGAAACCGCCTCCGGGAGGCCGGGTACCGAGGAGGCCTCTGCGCATCCCTGGCATCCCCGGAGCGCAGCGGCCCCCGCGGCACCGGCACGGGCACCGGCGGCCCGCGAGCGCGGCCGGGATGTGCCGGGACGGCACGTTCCGCTCGGGAGCATCCCGCTGGCACCGTGGGGAAGGGAATGGGGATGCCATGGATGGGAATGGGGATGCGGCTCTGCCAGAGCCTCCGGAGTGAGGCCGCAGCCTCCTGCCCCCGCCGGCGGCTTTGCRGCCCTGATCACCCCGCTCCCGAGCTGGCAAAGATCCCGGAGCAGATTATCCCCAATCCCTTTAGAAGCACCTAGAAGATAACAGGGTGATAAAGAGCCAGCGGGGATTTGCGCGGGATGAGCCGGGCTGCCGCAATCCGCCTCCCTCGGCGGCCGAGGAGCCGGCAGCACGGAGCTTCCCGCGGCGGGAAGGGCGATGCCGGGGGGCCGCAGGGACACRGCGGGTCCCGAAACGCAGGCGCTCGCTCCGCGCACCCATCCCAGGGCGACGGGCAGCACAGGGAGGGATTTGACGACGACGCCAAGAAATCATGGGAATAATCCATGCAGCCAGGGCGTGGGGACCCCGTGGGGACCCCGCCGTGTCCCCGGCACCGGCTGCACCGGGAGCAACACGCGGAGGAGGCCGGGCAGCCCCGGCGGGGTCAACATTATCGCAGCCCAGCCCGGCGGCTGCAATATTCGCTCGGAGCGGAGCAGGGGGCCGAGGGCGGCGCTGCCGCGGGCACCGCGCGGCCTCCCGGCTTCCTGGCCCCGGCGCTCGGAAGCGGCCGCCTGGCCCCGCGCCCGGGCAGGAAACTCCGCTTTTCCCGGCCGCGTCTCCCTGATCCCGGCTGGTTCTCCCTGATCCCAGTCGGGCCTCCCCGATCCCGGCCGGGCCTCCCCGATCCCGGCCGGGCCTCCCCGATCCCAGTCGGGCCTCCCCGATCCCGGCCGGGCCTCCCCCATCCCGGCCGGGTCTCCCCGATCCCGGCCCGCGGCGGGACCCACCTGCACCTCGCGCGTGTGGTAGGCGACGATGAGCCCCAGCAGGATGACGGTGGAGAGGCTGATAAGGCATTTGAGGGCCAGCGAGAACATGGAGTCCTGCAAGGGAAGGAGGCGCGGGGCAGCCGCAGGGCCAGGGCCGCCCCGCTGCTCCTGCCCAAAGCCACCTCCTAATCCCGTCCTGTAATCCCAGCTGCCGCCCGGCCTGGCGGCTCCGGCAACCCGGCGGCACCAGCATTAGGCTGGCATGGTGGCACCCTAATGGCTGCTCTGATTGGATCCGCCTGCTAATTAGCTCCAGGAAAATCAAAGCGGGCCCTGGTTCTCCGGACCCGCTCCTGGTGGGAAAGGGGGGTTCACTCCAAGGGTGGGTGCCCGGACCTGTCCCCATGGCCAGTGAATCCCTGCCGCCCTCCACCCTGATCCACCKGTATTCCTGCTCCCGTGGGACGTGGCGCTGGCACCGGGAATGCTCCACGGGGCCCTGCCCACCCCATCGCCCCCGCGCTGAGACCCGACACGCTCATCACACATCCCCGCCCCGGCCGCAGCCCGTCCCKTGTCCCCACGTCCCTCGTGGGGGGCTCTTTCCCTGGCATTTAGCGGCGGAGCAGGGACAACCTTGGCCGGGGGAGCGGAGGGGCCCGCGAGCCGCATTGTTCCCGCGACTTGGCAGTGCCGACGGGAAAGGGCCGCGGACGAGCGACGCCGGGGCCGGGCTCGCGCCAAGGCCGCGGGCACCGTCCTGCCGCCCCGGGGCCGGGTATTTTTAGCCGGCAGGTGCTCCGGGGCAGCGGGGCTGCAAGGGCGGCAACGCAGCCACTGCTCCCGCCGGCGGCTCCGCAGGGGCCGGGCAGGAAGAGCGGCCGGCGGCTCCCACGCTCCCGAACCAGCGCGCCGGGGCCGGCGCGGAGCCGTCGCCCGCTCCCCGGGGGCTCCCGGCACGAGATGCCCGGCGGGTGCCGGGAGCGGCGGGCTCGGCCGCGTGCCGCCCGGCGGCGCGGGGAGCCGGGCACCCTGTTGCTCTCGCAGCTCCCATCCCGGGCCAGCCGCACCGGGAGCGCACGGAGCATCCCCGCGCGGCGGGGGCGTCCCGGGCGCATCCTTCCTCCTCCTCCTCCTCCTCTGCCCGCCCTGGCGTCGCCCCCGCGGGCGGCCGCCCCCCGGCCCCTCCGGCAGCCCGGGAGCCCCGCGCCGCCCGCGGGCGCCCATCGCGGTGGTGTCCTCGCTGCGGCGGTATAAATAACCTGACAGATGTCGACACAAAGAGTTATTCATCTCGCTGCCAAGCGGGGAGCGGGCGCTGGCAGGGCTGTGTGGGGGGAGAATTATAAATAAAAGACACCGTCCCCGGGAAAGAAAAAAAAAAAAAAAAAAAGGCAGCTGGAGATGGGGCTGGGGAGGAGGAGGATGGCGGCCTTCACCGCTCGCCGAGGAGCCCCGGCCTTCGCGCCCTGTCCGGCGCTTGCGGCGCGGGGGGCCCCGCGCCCGCCTGCCTGGGCCCACGCCCCGTGCCATGGGGTGGCCGCGGGGGCAAACTCCCTGTCTGCTCGGTCACTGACCCGCCCCGGCGCACGTCGGCCAGAGCAAACAGCCGGTGCCGGCGGGTCCTGACGGGCAGAGCGAGCCCCGCGGGACCCCAAGGGCTGCGAGCGGCTCCTGTTGGGCGCCCGCCGCTGCAAACTGCCCCAGGGGACCCCGCTGGGCCCCAATAGCCCCGTTGGGCGCCCCTGGGTGCACATGGCCCTGGTGAAGCCCAACCCGTGCAAACGGCCCCGCGGGATCCTGGCTAGTGCAGGAGGCCCTGCCGGACCCTGCGCGGTGCAAACGGGCCCCTGGGTTCCCTGCACACGGTGCCCGTTGGGCGCCTGCTGGTGCAAACAGCCCCCCAGGATCCCGGTGGCTGCAAAGGGCCCCATTGGACCCTGCMCGGTGCCAACAGCCCCATTGGGCACCTGCTGGCGCAAACAGCCCCACTGGCCCCCAACCAGTGCCAACCTCATGCCGGGGTCCCATCCCCGCGCCCGCCACCAAGTGCCCCTCGTCGCTACCTTAGAGTAGAGCCCCCAGGAGAGCTCGGTCTCGATGACCATGACGACGATGCCGAACATGCCGAAGATGAGCGCGTAGTCGCTGAGGCGCTTGCGCTTCTCGAAGAGCGCGCGCCGGTGGCCCAGGCGGTAGCCGATGTTCTGCGCCTTGCGCTTGGGCGCCTTG
>NW_020455803.1:81432-84462 GCF_003342845.1 Nothoprocta perdicaria
CGGCGGCGCCGCCCCGAGGGGCTGGGGCTGGGGGGGGGATCCCCTCCCGTTCCCGCTGGGCCCGACCCCCCCTCCCCGCGCCGTCGGGGCCGGGGGTTCCCGTGGGGATGCCGACGGGGCGGGGCGGGGCGGGGGAAGCAGCAGCCGCGGCGGCCCCCAGGGATGCAGAGGAGGCTGAGCCGCCCCACGGGGGGGCCTGGGAACCCCCGTCACCCCCCCGAGGAGGGTCCTGGCACACGAGCCCCCCCCGACTCCCCCAATCCTCCCGACTGCCAGCAGAGGCCGAGGGGGGGCATTTACCCACCCCCCCATCCCGGGGGATGCTCTGCGCAGGTGCATCCAGCTGCCCCTGGCCCGGAGCCACCCGCTCCTAGAGCCCCCCCCATCACCTTGGGCCGCCCCCCAAGCCCGTCCCCTTCCCCCCCGCGCGGCCGTCCAGCTGCCGCCGCGGCCGAGCGCCCAGGTATTAGGACGGGCGCCTTCTGCTTCGGAAGCGGCTAATCCACAGGGAGCGGCCCCGGGAAGCCTCTTAACCCCCCCGGCCCCCGGCAGACGCGTCCAGCTGTCGGGCCCGGCCCCCGGCATTTACCTCCTCTCACACGCAGCCCAGCTGGGGAGGCCGCGGCAGCGACGGGGCCCAGGCGTCCGGCACTGACCCAACCACCCGCCCCCGGCCGCAGAGCCGCCCCCCACGCCGGGCAAGGAGCAGCGGACGCGGTGCAGGCGGGAAGGGCTCCTGGCAGCCCAGCTTTATTCCAGGGCAGGTTTAGCCCGCGGGGTCCCGGAGTGGCAGCGCCCGCGCCCGGCACTGCCGTCTCTCCTCCGCCCGGGCTAAGGGAGACCCCGGCGAGGCCCTGGGGGCGCCGGGACYGGGCGGCTCCGCGCTGGGATAAGGCACGTCCGTGTGTCCGCCCCGCGCGGGGCAGGGCGCCCGGGCGAGGCCGAGGGGCAGCGGGGGCGCCCGCGGGAGGGTCGGTGCCCTGCGGGCAGCCGCGGGTGGCAGCCGGGCCCCCCGCCGCCCCCCCGGGCCCTCTTTGGTCCTGGGGGCGCGGGCCGGGCTAGAGGCACCGGCGCACGCGCTGCAGCAGCGTCTCCAGCTGCCCATCCAGGGACAGCTCGTCCCCGTCGTTGGTGATGACCCAGTCGAAGGCCACCCCTTGGTCCAGGCCACACTCGGACTCGGCGTCGTCCACCCCTGGYGGGGAGCGGGGCGGCCGGTGAGGGCCCCGCGCGGCCCCGGCACCGAGGGCGCCCGCGGGGCGGCCGCTCACCCGTGACGAAGACCCAGTTCCTCCTCTTCCTCGTCTCCTCGGTGGCCACCACGCGCACGGTCTGCACCGCGTCGCCATAGACGTCGCGGAACCACTCGACGTCCGAGAGGCGCCGCGTGTCGCTCACCACCTGCGCCCGGCGCCCGTGAGCGGCCGCCCCGTGCGGGACCCCCCGCCCCGCTCCCGCTCCCGCTCCCGTCCCCGCTCACCCACACGGGCTGCGCCGCCCCCTCCACCACGATCCGGCAGAAGAAGCCGGGGTCGGCGCCGCGCTTCTCCTCGCCCCAGCGGATCATGTCCTGCCTGTAGCTCTCCTTGTAGGCGCTGGCGTCCAGCAGGCGCTGGAAGTCGAGGCCGTGCTCCTGCGGGAGGGCGCTGCACGTGAGCGGGCGGCGCGGCGCGGGGTGCTGTCGTGCGGGGTGTTGCAGTGTAGGGTGTCACTGCATGGCGTGTTGCAGCGCGCGGTGTTGCAATGTGAGGTGTCACAGCACGTGGTGTTGCTGCAGAGGGTGTTGCAATGTGGGGGTGTCGCAGCGCAGGGTGTTGCAGCGTGGGGTATTGCAATGCAGGGTGTCACAGCGCAGGGTGTTGCTGCACAGGGTGTTGCAGTGCGGGGTGTTGCTGCACAGGGTGTTGCAGTGCGGGGTGTTGCAGCGCGTGGTGTCACTGCACAGGGTGTTGCAGGGCAGGGTGTTGCAGGGCAGGGTGTTGCAGGGCCGGGTGTCACTGCACAGGGTGTTGCAGTGCAGGGTGTTGCTGCACAGGGTGTCACGGTGCGGGGTGCTGCTGCACAGGGTGTCACGGTGCGGGGTGTTGCTGCACACGGTGTTGCTGCATGGGGGGTTGCAGGGCAGGGTGTTGCTGCACAGGGTGTTGCAGTGCGGAGTGTTGCAGGGCAGGGTGTCACTGCACAGGGTGTTGCAGCGCAGGGTGTTGCAGCGCGCGGTGTCACTGCACAGGGTGTTGCAGCGCGCGGTGTCGCGTGCGGCGGTACCTTGGCATACTGCTCCTTGAGCGGCCCGGAGAGGCGCAGGATGGTGCACACATCGGGGCCCAGGCTGCCGGAGCGCCGCCGGGTCAGCGCCGCGCTCCCACCGCCGCCCAGCACCGCAGGGCTCTCCCGGGCCTCCTCCGGAGCCGGGAACGGCCCCAGGCTCCCAAGGGAGACCCGGTGTGCCCGGCACCAGAACCAGCCCCCAGGGACAGCCCCTCCAGAGCAGCCCGTTCCCCAGTCCTGGTCCAGCTTCCCACAGAACCTGCCCACTTCTCCCCAGTATCAGCCCAGTTCCACCCAGTACCGACCCGATTCCCTCCATATCAGCCTAGTTCCACCCGGTACCGACCCAGTTCCCCCCATATCAACCCAGTCTCCCCTGTGCGACCCAGTTCCGCCCAGTTCCCATCCCATTCCTCCCGGTACCGACACACTTCCCTCCCCAAAGGCCCCGGGGCGCCGGGTGCCGGCSCGGTACCGGCTCTGGATCTCCTCGGCCACGAAGTCCTTCCCCGACTTCCTCTTGCCGCTCAGCAGCAGCACGACCCGCGGCGCCGCCGCCATGGGCTCCGCCGGGCTCCCCCCCGCGCGCCCGCCGCCGTGGTACGGCCCGAGGGGCGTGGCCACGGGGGAGTGGTCACAGGGGCGTGGCCACGGGGGTGTGGTCATGGTGGGCGTGGCCACGAACATCGCCCCTCCCCTCGCCTCGCGCTGCTGCAGCCCGCGGGGGGCGGGGCCGAGCGGCGCCGCTGGCTCCGCCCCCTC
>NW_020455803.1:85582-87750 GCF_003342845.1 Nothoprocta perdicaria
TCTCGGCCAGCAGTGACTTTATTGCATCTACGGCAGTGCAGCATCACACAGGGTGCGGGGAGGCCCGGGGCCGGGCAGTGACACCCGGAGCCCCCATGGCTTCGGGTACCCCAGGTGTGCCCGCCCCGGGCAGGACACAGTGCATCAGACAGATGGGTGCAGGGGGGCCCCGTGCGGCCTTCGCGCCTCTACCCCCGCGAGCGGCTCTCGTGGCTCCACGCGGGGCCGCCCCCTCGGTGCTGCTGSGGACCCTTCCTGGGCCGCTCCTTCTTGGCAAACCTGGCAGAGGAGAGGGGCAGTGACGGGGGCTGCACGCCCCGGCCCCGCCGCCGCGCACCCCGGCCCCGCCGCCTCACCCGCGGGCCACGCGCTGCAGCACGAACTCCTCAAAGCCGTCGGCCGCCTCCTCGTCGCCGCCCTCGCGCCGCGCCAGCTCCTCCAGCAGCTCCTCGGCGTCGTCCACGAAGTCCACAAAGCGCAGGCGGTCGTGGGCGAAGGTGCCATCAGGCCCGAAGGCGCCGTCCAGGCGGGCGGTCACCCCTGCCAGGTGCCTCCCCCAGCCCTGGCGCTCCAGGAAGCCCTGCAGCAGCTGCAGGAACTGCGCCCGCTGCACAGGCTCCATGCCCTCCTTGCGGGCACACTTGGCCACCCCCGAGCAGCCCCGCGGGGCCCGGTAGCGGCTCAGCAGCGGCGGCTCCGCCGGGCCGGGCTGGGCAGGCGCCTCGGGCCCGGCTTTGTGCTCCCGCGGTGGCCGGGGCTCCTTGCCGGGCCCGTGGGCCAGGCCCTGCTCCCGCTTCTCCGCGCCCTCGTGCCGCTTGTGCCGCTTGCCCTCCTTGTTGTCCGCTTTGAACGGCTTCTTCCAGGGCTCGGCGGCCTCCGCCTGCTCCAGCCGCCGCTCCAGCCCGCCCAGCTCCTCCAGCAGCCGCTCGAGGTCCCCGGAGGCCCGGGCTCGCTCGAGGGCTCCCNCGGCGCTGGGCGCCCGCGGCCGCCGCCTCGTCCTCGCTGCGCCGCAGCAGCGCCTGCAGCTCCTCCTTGTGCGCCTGCGGGGACGGCGGGGGGCCCGGGAGCACCGGGGCGCCGCGGGGGGCAGGCCGGGGTGCACGGTGCCCGGGGGGGCACCCACCTGCAGCTCCGCCTGCATGAGCCGGATGTCCTGGTTCTCCTTGGCCAGCCGGTCCAGGAGGAGGCTCATGGACTGCAGGCTGGGGGGGGACCCGGCCTCCGGAGGTGGCGGCTCCTGCTGGGGGGGGAACGGTGAGGGTGCTTCCCGCCCCCGCCTGCTTTGCACCGTTGAGCCCCTGCTTACRGTGACGCCCGCGGGCACCGGCGGCTCCTGCTGCCCTCCCGCCACGTCCCGGGGCACGTCGCTCTCCGCGGGGCCTGGCGAGGACCGTGCGGCCACCTCYGTGTCACCGGCTGTGCCGGGCGGGGCGACCCCAGGCCCCCCCGACTCACCCTCCGCTGGGTCATAGATGCCCCCTAGGAGGGGCAGGAGGAGGCGATGAGGGGGSTGTCGGGACCCCCCCGGTCTCACCGCAGAGCCCGTCACTCACCGGGCACGAGCAGCAGCCCCAGGGCCAGCAGGGCCAGGGCGCCCAGCAGGTACTTGCTGCCGCCGGGCCCCTCGTCGTCCCCCGCGGCTTGGGGTGCCCCCCAGCGCGGGGCGGCCGCGGGGGCGGCCGTCGGGGGCGGCTCCCGGCCCTGCCGCCGCCGCCGGGGCCCCTCGCGCTCCTCGTCGCTGCTGGTGCCGCTTCCTTCCTCAGCCGCGGGCGCTGCGGGGGCAGAGGCAGCTGCAGGGACCCCCCTCGTGCCACCCGCCCCCCCTGCGGCCCCCGACCTGCTTTGGGGACCGACCTGCTTTGGGGACGTCGGGGCCCGGCCCCGCAGCGGCGCAGGCGGCCGGGGAGGCGCCGTCGGGGGCGGGCGCCGCTGCCTCCCCGTCCCCTACGGGCTGCGGGCCTTCCTCCACCTCCTCCTCCTCCTCCTCCTCCTCGTCCTTCACGGGCTCCGGACCCTCCTCCTCGTCCTTTGCAGGCTCCGGACTCTCCTCCGAGCCCTGGCACGGCCGGACACGGCGGGTCCCTGCGGCCCGGCCCGGCCCCAGCCCCGGCCCCGCCGCTCACCTCGACGGGCGGCTCCGTGGCGGCGCCGGGGGCCGCATGCCGGTC
>NW_020455803.1:88367-89678 GCF_003342845.1 Nothoprocta perdicaria
CGGGGCCCAGGGAGGGCCCGAGGCCCCGCGGTGCCCGGGACGCCCCTTGTGCCCCGGGACAGCCGCCGTGCCCGGTATTTTTAGCGGGCCGTGACGCGGCGCAGCAGGTGGGGGGGGGGGCGGGCTCCGCTGGCCCCCCCGTTAAAGGGGCCCCACACGGGCGCGCACCCCCGCCCGGGGCTGGAGGCTCCGCTGACCGGAGGGGGTGGGGGGGAACCGGGAGCCCCGCGGCCGCTGGACGGGGCGGGGGGTCACGTGGGGGGGGGTCGGTACCTGGCGCCGCTGCGGCCAGGCCAGCCGGCCCGGGGGCGGCGGTGACGTCACGTCCCGGGCCCCGCGGTAACTTTGTAGCCCCAACTCCGCAACTCGCTCCCCCCCCCGCTCCCAGAGGCGCGGCCGCGCACGTGACCCGCTCGACCAATGACAGCGGGCGCCTCCTCGGCTCGGCCAATGGYAACGCCCCGGGGCGGCTGAGCAGATGGGGGCACGTGGGGGGTCTCGCGTGGGCCACGCCCCCTCCCCCAAGACCACACCCCTTGTGGCCACACCCCCTCCCGACCACGCCCCCGCCGAGGCCCCGCCCCCGCCGGCACAGAGGGACACGGCGCCTTTCAGCGTTTTATAGCGACCTTACAAAATTCCCGTTACCGCTCCGGGAAAACGGGAAGGGGCAGGCGGGGAACGGGAGCGCGATACAAAAGGGGACGGGGGGAGCAGAGCCGCGCGGCGGGGGGGTGCTGGGGACCGGGGGGCACCCCCTGTCACCGGCCGGGCGGGCGGGGAAGCTCCCGGCTCCGCTCGCCCGCGSAGATCCCGGCGGCAGCCCCGGGAGCGCGCGTCCCCGGCTCCGCAGCAGTCCCGGCTCCGGCGGAGCGGCCGCCGCGGAGCACAGCCGGAGCCGGGGAAGGGTCCCGGGAGTCAGCGTCCCAAGCGGCTCCGCGTGGGCGAGGGCGGCGCGCGGGGCCGCTCAGCCCTCGTTGGCCGCCACGAGCTGGCCCAGGCCCTCGCGCACGTACACGGACTGGATCTCCTTGGTCTTGAGGCAGTAGTCGCAGGCCCACACGGCCGACGCCTCGGTGGTGAGCAGCCCGTAGGCGCTCTCCGTCATGCCCGTGCACTCGCGGTGGAACCACTTCTGGCATGACGCCTCGCACAGGATGGCGTCCTGGTCGTCGTTGACCTCGTTGCGGCAGGCGCCGCACGGGTACACGAGCCCCGGCGGCGGCTGGTGCCCGGAGGCGCCGGCGGCCTTCCCGGCGGCCGGCAGGCTGTTGGCGTCGGGGGTGCCGCCGCCGCGGGGCGCGAAGCCGG
>NW_020455803.1:91598-98128 GCF_003342845.1 Nothoprocta perdicaria
GTAGAGAAATACCAACTTTAATGGCGACCGCCGGTTCCTTTGGTATAGCAGGGCCCGGGCCCGGGCGGCTACGCTTTGGCTTCGGGCGAGAACAACGTGCATGCAAAAGGGGGGGAGGGAGGGCTACCGGGCGGGGCCCGGGGCTACCGGCAGCGCTCCCGCCCCCCGGCCCGGCGCCCTTGCATAAGTACGTTGGACCTGCGGGTCAAGGCACAGAGTTAACACGTAAAGTGACCGGGTACGTTTGGAAGGGGGGGCAGCGCACGGTGCCCGGCCCCGGCGGCACCGGGAGGCACCGGCGGCACCGGGAGGCTCCGTCCGCCGGCCGAGAAGAGTCCGAGCGCTCGGCGGCGGCGTCAGGGCCGCCGCTCCACGGGCTGCTGCAGGCAGAGCTCGCTGCCCGCCGAGATGATGGGCAGCTGATTGTCCATGTGGTAGCTGATGAGGTGGCTGACGCTCTCGAAGCGGTGGTCCTTGGTGCGCACCTGCCGGGCACGGGGTTCAGGGCGCGCCGACGGAGCCCGGGAACAGCCCCGCAGCCGCCGAGCAGCCCCCGGAGCCGCCGAGCAGCCCTCGGAGCCGTGGGGCAGACCCACAGAGCACCCTCGGACCCACTGAGCAGCCCTCAGAACYRTGGGGCARCCCCCAGACCCASAGARYGCCCCARGASCCRCYGAGCAGCCCTCRGAASYGTGGGGCAMCCCYCMGACCCAGAGAATGCCCCARGACCCGCCGAGCAGCCCCCCAGAGCTGCGGAACAGCCCTTGGACACGTGGGGCAGCCCGCAGACCCACAGAGCAGCCCAGAACTGCCGAGCAGCCCCCAGACCCATGGAGCAGCCCCAGACCCACCCAGCAGCCCCCAGCCCCACCGAGCAATTCCTGGCCCCACGGAGCAGCCCTCAACGCTCCCCAGTCCCAAGCACCCTCAGCAAAGGCGCCAGGGGAGCACGCAGGTGCACAACCCTCCTCCTCCTCCTCCTGCTCCCGCCGGGCTGTCCCGCAGGGGCTCGGCGCCGCTCACCACTCCCTCGGGATCGACGAGCAGCAGGTGCTTGGGCTGCCCGCCCTGCAGGCCGGTCAGCACGTACTGCCCGGGCGTCGTGGTGCTCTCGCGCACCAGGAAGTCCCCGTTGAGCCGCAGCAGCTTCTCGGCCTCCTTGCGGCTCATCTTGCCGTGGTACCAGGGCTCCCGCCGCAGCTGCTCCTCCATGGAGGCCACGGCGTGCGCGGGGGGCAGCGCCGCGGCGGGGGCGCGCAGGGCGTCCTCGAAGGGCTCTGCGGAGCACAGGGGCTGTCACCTGCTCGGTCCCGGAGCGGCGCGCGGCGGCGGCGGCCGCGACACCCACTCATGTCGAAGAGGTCCCGCTGGGCGCTGCCGTTGGCGGCGGGCGCCGGGCCCGGCCGYGTCTTCTCCACGTTCTGCACGTTCACGTAGGACGGGTCGTCGAAGAGGTCGGCGCGGCCGGAGGCGCCGGGGAGCTTCTCCCTGGGCGCTGGGAGCGGGCGCCGCCGTGAGCGGCCGGGACCCTCCGCATGGGGCCCTGTCCCGCCGGGACCCCCGCCCCGGCGGTACCTTGGGCAGCACCGAGCTGCTTCCGCGCGTCCGAATCCCCCGCGGACACCTGTCCCATGGGCTGTGGAAAGAGGGGGCCAGGAGTGAGCTCCGTGTCCCCCCGTTGTCCCCCGCATCCCGGAGGTGCCCAGCGCGGCGTTCCCGGCCGCGCCAGGGCCGGGGATGGCCTCACCAGCGTGGCGCCGGGGGGCTGCGCGGGCCCCTCGCGCAGCCGCATGTCCACCACGCCGCCCAGCGGCGGCTCCTTGCCCGGGAAGTCGTTGTAGTACTGGTGATCCGGGGCCGCTTCCTCCTCTTCCTCGTCCCACGCGGAGCCGTCAAAGCCGGCCATCCTGGGGGGAGCACGGCACGGCTGAGCATCCCGCTTCCCGCTGCCATCCCGCTTCCCGTCACGATCCCACTGCTATCCCAATTCCCATCATCCTGCTGCCATCCCGCCAATCCCGCTGCCATCCCAATTCCAACTGTCATCCCGTCGCCATCCTGCTTCCCACCACCATCCCACCTCCATCCTGCTTCCCGTCTCCATCCCGCTGCCCATCACAATCCCGCTGCCATACCAATTCCCACCATCATCCCATCACCATCCCACTTCCCGCTGCCATCCCACCATCCCGCCTCCATCCTGCTTCCCATCACAATACCGCTGCTACCCCAATTCTCGTTATCCTGCTGCCATCCCACTTCCCGCTGTCATCCCGCTTCCCACTGCCATCCCGCCTCCATCCTGCTTCCCACCACCATTCCATTTCCTGAGGCCATCCCGCCTCCGTCCCGCTTCCCACCGCCTTTCCGCCACCMTTCCTCTTCCCGCCATCCTGCTGCCCTCCCACTTCCCACTCCCATCCTGTTTCCTGCCACCATCCCGCTGCCATCCCGCTTCCCATCCCCTGCTGCCCTCCCGCCCCGCTCCCGTGTCCCGCCGTGCCCTGTGCCCCCGTCCCCCGTCCCCGACCTGTCGTGGGGCGTCACCAGCTTGGGGGGGTTCTTGAGGTACTGCTTGAAGCGCAGCTCGAAGGCCTGCCCGATGGTGCTGATGACGTCCTGCGCCAGCCCCTCGGCGCACTCCAGGATGTGGCAGGCTGCGGAGGCAGCGCCGTGGCAGCGGACGGCGGCGCGGGCGCCCCCGGGACCCCCGCCGGCCACCCCCGGGACGCCCGCCCTCACCTCGCTGGTTCACAGGGTCTTTGGCGACGTAGGCGACGTATTCGGCCGTGTCCTGCGAGCGAGAGGCGGCCGCTGAGCCCGGCGGAGGGAAGCGGCGCCGGCACGGAGCCAAGCCGGGGGCCCAGGGGTGCCGGCAGCACCGGGACCCCGCGTACTCACCGGGTCTCCCCCGGAGGCGAAGGAGATGGACTGCATATGATGGTTGGCGATGATCTGCAACGGGCGGCGTTAGGCACAGCCCAGAGCGGCGCCAGCGGCACCGGGACGCGCATGCCGGTGGCACCGGGATGCGGCACCGGGCCCGGCCCGGCCCGCGCTCACCTGCTTGCAGTCGGAGGCCATGAGGTTGAGGCTGCTGGTGGAAATGGTCAGGGTGATGGGCATGCCRGCGAACTTCAGGTTGCTCTTGCCCAGGATGGAGTTCAGGGAGCGGCCGCAGGGCTGGGGGCAGACGGCAGTGCTGGAAAGAGGCCCCGCCGCGCGCCCCGGTCCAGGGGGTCCCGGCCTCCCCCCGGCCAGGCTCCCGCCGGAGGGTTTCAAACCTTCCCGGTGCCGGTGGTGCCGGCCTGGGTACTCGCGCGGGGCCCCGGCAGAACCGGCCTCACCTTCCTCCTGCGCACGGCKCCTTTGGCTCCGGGCACGGCCTCGCACACCAGGCCGATGGCCTCCCTGCGGGAGGGCAGCACCACGTGGGACCGGCAACAAATCCCCCTGGGATCTGCCGCACTGGCCTTCCTGCTCCGCTGGCCTTCCCAAATCCCCCCAGGATCCCCTGCTCCAGCCTTCCTGCTCTGCTGGCCTTCCCAAATCCCCCCAGGATCCCCTGCTCCAGCCTTCCTGCTCCGCTGGCCTTCCCAAATCCCCCCGGGATCCGCCTGGCCTGCCCTGCTTGCAGCCGAGCGCAGCGGGAGCAGCGCGGGACGGAGCGGGACAGCCGGGATGAAAGGGAATCCGCCCAGAGCAGGGCAGGTGACACGGCTGGTAATATCGGACAGGGCCCAGGAGCGTTTCCTGCCCGGCCACAGGCCACGGGTCCCCGAGGCCGCCGCGTTCCGGCGACGCTYCCAGGCGCCCGTGGCCTCGGACGGGGCAGGGACGCGGCCCCCGCGCGGGCGCCGGACTCACCTGGTGACCTGGGTCCTGGTGTTGAAATCCAGAGCCCGCATGGACTGGAGCACTTCGACGCAGCCCATGTACTGCGGGAGTGAGCAGGATGCCCCCGAGGGGCCCGTCCGGAGCTGCTTTCCCGGACAGAGCCGGCGCTTCCCGGGAACGCGCGGCACTCACCCGCACGTGGTAGGAGACGCCGGGGCCCATGACCTTGTCGTCGGGGTGCAGCCAGCCGCGCGTGGGCTTGTTGACGAAGCTGCCGTGCCGCGTCCACTCATCGCCGCCGAGCTGGCCGCCCTCCACGCGCGTCTTCTTGCCGCAGCTCAGCTTGTTCATGTCCTGCGGGGAGGCGGGCGCTGAGACGGGGGGTCCCCCCGTGCCCGCCGGGGGGGCCCCGCGCGGCGGGACGGAGCCGGGGCGCTCCTCAAGCAGGGCGCTGTGTTTGCCCCCGGGCACCAGATCCATGGTGGATCCTACRGCGCGCTGGCCATGGAGCGTGGCCGCCGCACGGAGCACGCCGACGCGGAGCGAGCCCTGGGAACGCGGCCCGGAGCGGCCGGAGACAAATCCCGCCGGCCGCGGAGCGGGGAGCGCAGGCGGGCGCCGCGCGCGGTCCCTCCGCAGCGCCACGTGTCACCGCGCGGCTCCGGCAGGAACGCGAATCCCGCGCCAAGGAGGAGGAGGAGACGGCGGCTCCCCGGCGGCGGCTCCGGCGGGCGCCGCTTCCCGCATCCCGGCCGCGCTGACTCACGGCGCCCGCCGCCCCGCGGCTCCCGCCCACGGGTGGGGACCCATCCGGAGCGGAAAAGCCAAGGCCACAGGCGGAGCCAGCGGCTCCGGGGACGGCGGGAGCCAGCGGCCACCGCTGCCCCTCCCGGCGCGCCGGCACCGACCTCCCCGCAGCGCCGAGCCCGCAGGGAAGGAGCCTTCCCGGCCGGGCCGCCACGCACACCGGGACACAGCCCCGGCGGCTCCGTCCCGCCCCGTCCCGTCCCGCGCACAGCTCCAACCTCGGCCGCTCCGCGACCAGGAAACGCGGGAAGCGGCGGCTGGAGAGGAGGGAAGCGGCGGCCCTGCGGAAGGAGCCGGGTCCGGCCGGGAAGGGGGCGGAAGCGCCGATCCCCCCCCTCACGTCCCCTCTGTCCCCAGCCAGGAAAGCTCAGCCCTTTCTCCGGCCGCCCCCTCCTCCTCCTCGGTGAGGAAGGCTGTTTCCTGCGGCCGCTTCCTCCGGGTGGGACACGGCTGGGAACGGCCAGGCCGGGATTAACCCCTTCCCAACGCGGAGGGCAGGGAGCCCCCCACACACAGACCCCCCCCAAAGCTCCTGGGGCGAACGAGGGGCTCGGGGAGCCCCTGCAATCGGCTCCGTCCCCCCGGCGCAGCAGGGAACGGAGCGGCCGGAACAGCCGGGGCAGCCGCGGAGGAGCCRGCTCCTCCGGGCGCCCGGAGCGACGCGGCGGCTTCGCGGGGCCGGGAGACCCCGGGAGACAGGGACGGGGGGGACGCGGCCCCCAGACAGAGGCCCTGAGCGGGACACGTCCCTCTTCCTGCTCTGGGAAGCGCATCCCAAAGCAAAGCCGCGCTCTGCCCCGCGGCAGACGGGATGCGCGGGGCGCCCGAGGCCGGGACACGGAGCCGGGCGGCTCCGGGCTCCCCCCCGGGAAAACCGGGAACGGCGTCGGCATGAGGCGAGCGGGCCGGCCCGGCGCGCACGGAGCCTCCCGCGGCCGGCGCTTCGGAGCCGAGGGCGCGGGATCCGCTTCGGCGCCGGCGTCTCCCGCCCGGGAGCGGCCCCGGGAAGAGCCCCGTCGGCAGAGGGGCAGGGAGGAGGCCGGGGCCGAGCAGCGGGGCGGGCGCCGTCCGTCACCAAAGCCGCGGAGCCCGAGCGCCTGCCGGCCTTACCACGTACTCCATCGGCGCGGGAGGGCGGCCCCGGCGCCGCGCGGCCCCTCTCGAGCGGGCGCCACTCGGACCTGCGGTGCGGGGACAAACAGCGCGTTAGCGGCCCGGCGGCTCCCGCGCGGGCGGGCGGGGAGGCGGCGCCGGCGGCACGGAGGAGCCGGAGCCGCCGCGGGCTCCGCGGGAGCCCGGGAAGCGGCGGCGCAACGGGAGCGGCTCCCGGTTCCTTCGCGGCGGCCGTCGCGGGGCCCCCGTGCGCGGCTCCGGCTGCAAAGGAAACGAGCGGCGCCGCRCGCCGAGCCCGGGAACCCCCCTGCGTTAACGGCAGCACCGGCGCGGCGGCGGGACGGGCGGGCGAGCCCCGGGACGGGCCCGCAGCCCGAGGCACCGGGGAGCTCCCGCCCGCAAGCGGCGGGACCGGGACCGCTGCGGGCCCCGGCTGCCCCGCGCGGCAGCACTGGCCCTTTAAACGGCGACACCGCCCCGGAAGCCGCCGGCGCGCGCGGCCCCGGGGCCTCCGTGCGGCGGCGCGCGGGACGCCCCGGTGAGCGGGCCTAACGCGCCCCGGTTAGGCCGCCCCGCTCCCCCGGAAGCTCCGCGCGCTCACCAGGGCACCATGGGTGTCGCGCCGCGCCGCTCCCCTCCGCTGCCGGTGGCCCCGGTTCCGGTTCCGGTCCCGGCTCCGCGACGCCCCCTCCCGCCGCGGCCGCCGCCGCCACCCGCTTCCGCCCCGGGGCCTACAGCGCGGCCTACCCGCACCCCCGTCACGTGCCCCGCCG
>NW_020455803.1:99043-100828 GCF_003342845.1 Nothoprocta perdicaria
GGTACCGGTCCGCTAGGACGGGGGGGTCCCGTGGGGCTCCCGGTACCGGCTGCCCGGGAATGGGGGGGTCCTGTGGGCCTCCCAGCACCAGCCTGCTGGGACGGGGGGGTCCTGTGGGGCTCCCGGTGCCGGCTGTCCGGGAAGGGGGTCCCGTACGGCCCCGGTGACGTGCCGCGCGCCAGGCACGTGATGCTGCCCAAGGACATCGCCAAGCTGGTGCCGCGCACGCACCTCATGTCGGAGTCGGAGTGGCGGAACCTGGGCGTGCAGCAGAGCCAGGGCTGGGTGCACTACATGATCCACGAGCCCGGTGAGCGGCGCCGGGGCCGGGCGGTGCCGGCGGGCCCGGCCCGGCGCTGAGCGCCCCCCGCTTCCCGCAGAGCCCCACATCCTGCTCTTCCGCCGCCCGCTGCCCAAGAAGCCGGAGAAGTGACGGCAACGGCGCCGCGCGGGGCTCCCCGGCCGCCGGCCCGCGCCGACAACGGGCACCGGGGAGTCCTCCGGCCGGGCCCCCGGCTCCTGCGCGCCGGCGCCGGGCGGCCTCTCCCCGCCGCGGCGCCCGGGTCCTGCCCGCGGCTTCAATAAAGGGACGTTTCGGAGGGCCCTGCCCCGCGCTGCTCCTTGGGGTGCCGGGGGGAGCAGGCGGGGGCCCGGGAGGGGGTTGGAGGGTCCCGGTGGCCCCGGGAAGGGTCCTGAGGGCGCTGGAGGGTTCCCGGTGTCCCGGGATGACCCCACGGGAGGGTTCGGGGGTGTCATGGGAGGGGGCTGGAGCGTTCCCGGTATCCCGGACGGTGTCCTGGGAGGGGGCTGGATGGTTCCCGGTGTTCCCGGGAAAGGGGGTGGGGCTGGTGTCCCCGCGAGGGATTGGGTGGTGTCCCGGTATTCCCGGGGAAGGGGCGGGGCCGCTCGCACGTGGCCACGCCCCTAGGGGCGGAGCGAGCCCCGCGGGTGCGGGGGAGGCGCCTCCTCCCACCGTCGGCTCAATGGTTGAGACCGCGCCGTGACGGGCAGCGCTGCCGCCCAATCGGGAGCGCGAGGGCGGAGCCCGCCCTGCGGCGGGCGGCCAATGAGGCGCACGCGTTTGGGGGGCGGGTCGCCGGGGCCGGCCGGTCGCCCCGGTCCGGGCGGATGTTGGGGGCGCTGAGGGCGGGCGCGGCGCTCCGCGCCATGGCGGCCCCGCGCGGCCCCCYCACCGCCGCCATCATCATCATCGGCGACGAGATCCTCAAGGTGCCTGCGGGGCCGGGGCGGCCGAGCGGCCCGGGGCGCCGCGGGGACCCGCCCGCACAGCGAGGGCTCGAAGGGGCCGGCCCGGGGGGACCGGGGCTCGTGGGGAGGGGGCCGTGGAGCTTGGAGGGGGCTGCTGGTCTTGGGGAGGGGGCTACAGGGCTCAGAGGGGCTACTGGTCCCTGAGGAGGGGGCTACCGGGCTGGGAGGGGGCTGTGGGCCCTGGGCAGGGGGCTGCCAGTCTTGGGGAGGGGGCTGTGGGTCATAGGGAGGGGGCTATGGAGCTTGCAGGGGGCTCTGGGCCCTGGGGAAGGGACTGCGGGGCTTGCAGGGGGCTACTGGTGTTGGGGAAGGGGCAACCAGCCCTGGGCAGGGGGCTACGGGCCCTGGGGAGGGGGCTGAGGGCAGTAGGGAGGGGGCTATGGAGCTTGGAGGGGCTCTGGGCCCCGGGGAAGGGGCTGCAGGGCTTGCGGGGGCGGCCGGTTTTGGGCAGGGGGCCGCGGGGCTGACGCGGCCGCCGGCAGGGCGAGACGCGCGACACCAACTCTCCGCTGCTGT
>NW_020455803.1:101188-102471 GCF_003342845.1 Nothoprocta perdicaria
CCGAGAACACCGGCACCACGGACACCACCGGTGCCACCGAGAGTGCCGGTGCCACCAACAGCCCCAGCGCCACTGAAAACATCGGCACCACCAGCAGTACCAGTGCCACCAACAGCACCGGCACCACCAAAAGCGCCAGCGCCACCGACGCTGCTGAAAACACCGGCGCCACGGACAGCACCGGTGCCACGGACAGCACCGGTATCACCGGCGCGACGAGCGCGGCGGCCGCCAAGCTGACCCTCGTGCCGGCCTCCGCGCGGCTGCACTACGGCGCGCCGGGCGCCCTGCGCTACCCGCTCGTCAGCGTGCGCAACGTGTACCTGTTCCCCGGCGTGCCGGCGCTGCTGGAGCGCGCGCTCGACGCCCTCGCGCACCTCTTCGGCGACGGGCGCCCCCGCTTCCGCTCCCGCTGCGTCTTCGTGGCGGCCGACGAGCTGCTGCTGGCGCCGGCGCTGGAGGAGGCGGCCGCCGCCTTCCGCGGCCGCGTCGCCATCGGCTCCTACCCGCACTGGGAGAGCAACTACTACCGCGTGAAGGTGACGCTGGAGGCCGAGGCGGAGGCGGCGCTGGAGGCGGCGCTCGCCTTCCTGCTGCCGCGCCTGCCGCCCGGCAGCGTGGTGCCCGCCGTGGAGGACCCCGTGGCGCAGGCGGCCGCGCACGTCTACGGCCTGGCCCAGGCGGGTACGGCCGCGTTGGGGCCCCGTGTCCTCCTGCGGGGGCACCGGGGATGTGGGCACACGGTGAGACCCCCRGGAACGGCACACGCCGGAGCTTCCCGTGGGAAGGTGAAGCGGGACCGGCTTTGTGGGTTCCCGTGGGGCACCAGGGTGTCACCGCGGCGGGTTCCCCCCGCGCCGGTGCAAACGGGTGCCCCACGAGCCCGCTGTCCCCCCAGACTCGGCGCTGGGGCGCAAGGTGGCGGCGGCGCTGCGCACCGTGGAGGAGGCGCTGGCACACTACGGCCCCCGGCAGCTCTGCGTGGGCTTCAACGGCGGCAAGGACTGCACCGCGCTGCTGCACCTGGTGCACGCCGCCCGGCAGAGGTACCCGCGCCGCAGCCCGCGCACGGGGGGCTCATCTCATATACACAATGGGGTCATCCTGCACCCCACACACACAGGGGGCTCATCCCACTCCCCACATGCATGGCGGGCTCATCCCGCACACCCACACGCATGGGGGGCTCGTCCCATGCACACCATGGGGCTCATCCTGCTCCCCACACGCACGGGGGGCTCATCCCATGCACACCATGGGGCTCATCCTGCTCCCCACACACA
>NW_020455804.1:0-4963 GCF_003342845.1 Nothoprocta perdicaria
CTCAGCCCCCTCGTGTCCCCCCTGCCACGTTGCTGTCCCCAGCGGTGTCCCCACTGCTCCCCCCAGTGCCGTGCTGGTCACTGGGTCCCCACCACGTCCCCCGTGCCAGTGCCCCCCGGTCACCCAGCCCTTACCAGTGCCATGCTGGTGTCGCCAGCCACTTGGTTCCCAAGCACCAAGCTGGGGTGCCCCCGGTGCCCCAGCGTCCCCCCAGTGCCCAGGGTCCCCCCAGTGCCCCCAGCTCCCCCCAGTGCCCCCAGGGCCATCCCGGTGTCCCTGCCACCCCAGTCACGGGTCCCCAGCACGTCCCGCCTGCTGGCACCTCCAGGATGAGCTCCTCCATCTCGAAGTGCCGCTGCGCCGCCCGGTCGCTGCCCACGGGCTCGTGGTAGAGCAGGGCGAGCACCGGGTAGCGCTTCAGCATCGCCTTGTAGTTCTTGCTGGTGACGGCCACCACGCGGTCCACGCCGTCGTACGTGGGGAAGTCCAGGCCCTCCTCGGCTGCCGCCGGCGCCGGGCACGAGGCCGCCAGCGCCAGCAGCGCCAGCGCCCACCGCCAGGCCCCCATGGGACACAGGGACRCGCGGACAGAGGAGCGGCGCCGGCCGGGGACGGTGGCGCAGCGCCCGGGGTGGCTGGCGGATGTCCCCGAGCAGGGGACACACGGGCACAGCCCTGGGGACGGGCGGACGGYGGCCCCTGCAGCGGGAGGGGCGCACGGGCGCGCAGACGGACGCACGGACGCAGCCCAGCTGGCACCCACAGGTCCCGACTGGGGGCTGCACACACGGCTCCCTGCCGGCTCCCGCGGGGGGACGGACGGACACGGCCCCCGGGGGGGGGGCAGCCACTCAGCCCCGGGCAGGACAGACGGACACGGCCCCCAGGGGGGGGGCAGCCACTCAGCCCCGGGCAGGACAGACGGACACGGCCCCGGGGGGGGGGGCAGCCACTCAGCCCCGGGCAGGACAGACGGACACGGCCCCTTCCGGCCGGGGCGAGGGGCACCCAGCCCCGAGGGGACAGACGGACAGACAGGGGGGCAGCCCCCCTTCCGCCCAGGGACCCCAGTCAGGTGCCAGCGTGGCTACAGGGCATAAAAGGGGCTGGGGGTGGCCTGGGTCCCCCCCCCATAGCCCGTCCCTATATATGTATGGTGTCCCCAGGTCCCAGGCTGCCGCCCTCCGTCCCTGCCTGTTTCCTTCCCTCCATCTTCCCAGGCTCCAGCACCATATTAAGAAAGGAAAAAGGAGCCGGAGAGAAGGGGACAGCGCGGGGGGGCGGGAGGAGGGAGACTAAAAATAAGGAGCGGAGCCCGGGGTCACAGAGCCACCGGAGCGGGGGACGCCACGGGCTGTCCCCAAGGCCGCCCCGTGGGCTGCTCCCACCGGCACCCTGGTGGCTCAGCCCCATCCGCAGCCTTGGGGAGCCCCTCGGTGCCCACCAGGCCTGGGGGCTCCCGGGGGGCTGGTCCCCTCGCCGGCCCTGTGGGTCCCTTGGGTGCTGAGTGCTCCCAGCCTTGGGCGCGCTCAGTGTCCCTGCATGGACACGGGGACACGCCAGGCATGTCCCCAAGGCCACCAGGACGGGGGGCCAGCACCCTGGCAAGGCTCTGGGCACCCCTGGGGACGAGGGCTGCGGGGTTCCCCCTCCCCGCAGCCCCCAGCCCCATGGCCACCAGCTGCCCAGCTCTGTCACCGGCCGGCAGGAGGAGGGACATGATATTTTGTCACCTCTGTCCCCTTGGATCAGGTATCCGCTGGGGCTGCTGACCACTGGCTCAGCGGAAAAGCGGGTCCCCCCAAGTGGGGGGCCTGGACCCCCGTCCTCATCTCCAGTGTCGGGTCTCCCTGTTCCCCCTCAGTGGGCACCGATCCAGGCACCGGGGACCCCCCTGGCACCCCCAGCTTGGGCCTGGGCACCTCGCGGAGGGTGCAAAGTGGCCCCAGGGGGGCACAGGGGCTGACCCCCCCCCCATGCCATGCACGGGCTATGGGTGTGCAGGACCCCCTATAGGAATAGAGCTGTGAGGTGCYGGGGACCCCCCGGCGCCGGAGAGTGGGGGATGTGAGAGGCCTGTATGGGGGTGGGGGGTGGCCGGGACCCCCCCGTGCCCGGAGACGTTGGTGCTTAGGGCGTCCTCTACCCCCATGACTTGGGCTATGGGTGCCCAGGACCCCCATTCATGGGGGTGTGGGTGCCCAGGACCCTCTGTGCAAGGACTGCGGGTGCCCAGGACCCTCTGTGCAAAGACTGTGGGTGCCCAGGGCCCCCATTCATGGGGATGTGGGTGCCCAGGACCCTCTATGCAACGACTATGGGTGTCCAGGGCCCCCATTCCTGGTGAACGGGTGCCCAGGATGCCCAGGACCCCCATGGTCTGGTCTATGGGAGCGCAGGACCCCCACGGAGAAGAATAAAGATGCGCAGGACCCCCATGCCCAGGGACGTGGGGTGTGCAGGACCCTGGGGACGATGCTGTGGGGTGCCCGGGCCAGCGGCCCCTGTTCCCCGGCACCAGCCCGGCCGCGGTGGCCAGGCCACCCCGGCCGCCCCGCGCTCGTCCCCGGTTTCGAATGACCCTGAGTCGGAGCCTCCTTATTTTTAAACGGCGTCAGACACCGAAACCCCACGGGCGAAACCTGAGCGGGGCTGGAGCCGCCCCGCCGCGCTGCCGACTCAGCAGGGCCCCGGCGTCCGGGCGGGCGAGGGTCCCGCCGGACCCCCGGTGCTCCCGGCTCAGCCGCCCTCCTCCCCAAACCCCCATTCCCATGGGCGCGAGGAGGCCGTGCTGGCGGCACACGCAAAGGGGAGCGCACACGCGTGTGCAAGGGCGCTTGCTGCACACAACACGCGTGCACACACGTGCACACACGTGCCACCAGCACCGGTGAGGCCTGCGCCGGGGCCACGCTGCCTYGGGGACGGCGAGTGCCCAGGGCTGGGGACAGGTGCCCGCGCCCGCGGGTAGCCGCGGGGCCACCCGGTTATTTATACCCAGCAGCTGCCCGGATTTGGGGTGGTGAGAAACCCCTGGGGGGGGGTTATTGGTGCTGCCCCCTGCCCAGGGTTTGGCCTCATTGGGGGTGCCACCCTTGGGGACACCTTGGGGACACGGGGGATCACAGGCTTATGGGAAGGAAGCGGGGTTTGGAGAAACGSGGGATGGGGAGGTTAGGGGACAGAGAACATAAGGGCGTGAGGGTTCTGGGGACATGGGGGACCAGAGGAGCAAATGATACACGGAGGGTATTGGGGACATGGGGGTCATGTGGGGACATGGAGGATATAGGGGTTTATCAGGGCACCTGGGGACCACAGGGCATGGAGAACTTTGGGGACCATGGAGGACATGGGGAACATGAGGGACACGGGGGCACTGGGGACCCTGGAGGACGCAGAGGTCACGGGGGACGTGGGGGCTATCAGGGCACTTGGGGACATGGGGGATGTGGAGTCGCTGCAGAGCTTGGGGACAGAGAGGACACCACGGGTCACCAGGGGCTGTGTGTGGGGCAGGGGGCACACGGGGGCCTGGGGGGCAGCAGCTCGCGGGACACCTGTGGAAGGAGGGGGTCACTGCCCCAGCCCCCGTCCTTTGTGTCCCCAAATCCCTCCCCCCGTCCGTCCTTGGTGCCCCTTGGGCCCCCAGGCTGCCCCATGGCACAGACACGGCCGGGGTGGGCACACGCCTGGCAGGGCTAAAATCATTTTATTGCTCCAAAAGAGGGGCCAGGGCGGGGGGGGGCTGTGCTCACCGTGGGGGCATCGGGCTGGGGCAGGGCCGGACGCCGGGGCCCCGCGGCAGGGGAGGGGGCTGGGACACAGCCCCCCCAGGCGGTGCCAGCCCTGGGGTTAGTACCGGGGCCACAGTTAAAGGGTGACGTGGGCAGCGATCGGGGGGGTCCCAGCACCCCTGGGGGGGTCCCGGTGCCCCCGTTGGCACCTAGTAGTAGGTCTCCTTCTCCACCCAACCTGGGGAAAGGGCGGCGGGTTAGTGGGGGGCTGAGATGAGGGTAACCCCCCTCCAAAATGTGTCCCCCCCACACTTTAGGCAGCCCTACCCTCCTGGCACCCTCCCTATGAGTGCTGCCCCCCGCCCTTGGGTGCCCCCAATGCCCTCTGGTGTCCCCCCTGCCCTCAGTCACCCCCTGGGTGCCCCCCAGTCCCTTTGGGTGCCCCTTCCCCTCCTGGGGGGCGCTCCCCTTGTTCCACGAGTGCACCCCATTCCCTTGGGGTGCCCCCCTCACCGTTGGGTACTCCCAACTTTGGGGGCACCTCCCCCTGTTGGTGCCCCCCAGTGCAATGCCCGTGCTGGGGGCACAGGAGGGGACCCCGTTGTCCCCAGGGGGACACGGTGACACTCACCGCCGGGGTAGCGGCGCAGGATGAGCTTGCGCACCTCGTCGTAGGCGAAGATGAGGAGGCTGTAGGGGAAGGCGCAGAACCACCAGGTGACCCTGCGCGGGACAGCGTTAGTGCCACCGTGGGCGGCGTTAGTGCCACCGTGGGCAGCGTTAGTGCCACCGTGGGTGGTGTCAGTGCTGCCGTGGGTGGTGTCAGTGCCACCGTGGGCGGCGTTAGTGCCACCATGGGTGGTGTCAGTGCCGCCGTGGGCAGCGGGGGACACCGTGGGTGGTGTCAGTGCCACCGTGGGTGGTGTCAGTGCCACCGTGGGCAGCGGGGGACACCGTGGGTGGTGTCAGTGCCACCGTGGGTGGTGTCAGTGCCGCCGTGGGCAGCGGGGCCGCCGCGGCGCCGGGGCACTCACTTGAGCGGGTACATGCGCAGCGCCACCCCCATGCCCGGGCAGTAGGACAGGAACGCGGCCAGCGCCGTCTCCTCCAGCAGCCCGAAGATGAGGATCTTGTTCCTGGGGGAGAGCCGCGCTTGGGGACGCGCCGGGGCCCGCGCCCGCCGCGGCGGCCCCCCGCGCACGTCGCCCCTCGGCCGCGCCAAGGCC
>NW_020455804.1:5351-6660 GCF_003342845.1 Nothoprocta perdicaria
CTCACTTCATGCCCTGCTGGAAGACGGAGTTGCGGCGGGTCTTGCAGATGATGAGGTCGGCCCACTGCACCACGACGATGCTGRCGAAGAAGGCCGTGTGGCACGTGAACTCCACCACCTTGCGCTGCTCGTAGGTCTGCGGGACACGCGGCGCCCTCAGCGYGGCACGGCATGACTTGGCATGGCACCGCATGACTAAGCATGGCATGGCACAGCATGACTTGGTGTGGCCCAGCATGCCTTTCCATGGCATGGCATGACTTGGTGTGACATGGCATGACTCAGAACGGCTCAGCACACCTTGGCATGGCATGATATGACCTTCTTGGCATGTCACAGCATGACCTTGGCATGGCCCGGCATGACATAGCATGACTTGGCATGGCATGGAATGACTCAGCACGGCACAGCATGGCCTTGGCTTGGCCCGGCATGACTTGGCATGAGTTGGAATGACTCAGCATGGCACAGCATGGCCTTGGCATGGCCTGGCATGACTTGGCATGGCATGGAATGACTCAGCATGGTCTTGGCATGGCCTGTCGCGGCTGGGCACGGGGCAGCTCAGCGGGCCCGGCCCCGCGCGCGGGCAGGGCGCTCACCCACTCCTGCCCGTAGGAGTCCTCCAGGTCGTTGGTGGAGCGGTCGTCCCAGGCCAGGCGGATGCCCACCAGCGTGGAGGGCAGGAAGCCGTTCTCCGCCAGGATCACGAAGTAGGTGAAGAAGCCGCCCAGCGCCTGGATCATCCCTGCGGGCACCAAGCACCTCAGCCCGGGATGGGGCACCCTGGAGCCGGGTGCCACAAGTGTCCTGGAGTCACTAGTGGGCGCCCTGATGTCACGTGGGACCCCAGTGCCAGCCGAGGGGACCCTGAGTTCATGCATGGGTGCTCAAGTGTCRCAAGTGGGTGCCCGGGGGCTGTCCTGGTATTGCTATTGTGTCTTTAAGTGCCACTTGGCCACTGTCACAGCGTGCCCCGCGTCGGCGTGCTGGTGCCCAGGTGGGTGCCCTGGTGTCACCAGTGGGTGCCCAAGTGTCCTGTTTTCACCGGTGGTGCTCGAGGTGCCCTTGGCCTCCCCGGGGTGCCCTGCTCTCCCCAGCGCGCCCCGGGGAGCCACGGGGTGGCCCTGGGGCCGCGCGGGGGACACCCCTTGGTGCCCGCGGTGCCCCCCGCGGGGGAGCCTCACCGATCTGCCCGTAGGCCATGCTGATGAGGCGCTCGTTGACCAGCTTGTCGGAGCGCGGGTTGCGCGGCTGCCGCTTCATGATGTCGCTCTCGGCCGCCTCGTAGGCCAGCGAGATGGCCGGG
>NW_020455804.1:7681-10660 GCF_003342845.1 Nothoprocta perdicaria
GGCCCCGGTGGGGTGACAGTGGCGGGTGCCGGTGTCCCCAGTGCCCACCTGGCGCTGGCAGCCCTCCACGATGATGAGCTTCTGCTGGGGGGACGTGCGGGCGAAGACGATCTCCGTGTGGTTGCGGAGGATCTCGTCGAGCTGCTCCGACGTCATGTCCTTGAGGTCGGAGCCGTGCACCACGCAGGCCTTGGCCTCCCTGCGGGCACCGTGCTCAGCCCGCCGGGCGCGCGGGGCCCCGGCACGGGCTGCCACGGGTCACCCGGCACGGGCACCGCGACGGGCTGGGAGGCGAGTGCCATGAGGGGATGGGACAGGTGACCCCACGCTGGGCTGGGACATGTGCACYGTGCCAGGCTGGGACAGGTCACACCATGCCACGCTGGGTCATGTGCACCATGCCAGGCTGGGACATGTCACATCATGCCACGCTGGCACACGTGCACTGTGCCAGGCTGGGACGTGTCACAGCGTGACGGGTTGGGCCATGTCACGTCATGCCAGGCTGGGACACGTGCACCGTGCCATACTGGGACATGTGCACCGCGCCATGCTGGGACAATGCCACATTGTGCCAGGCTGGGACATGTCACGTCATGCCACGCTGGGCCATGTGCACCGTGCCAGGCTGGGATGTGTCACATCGTGCCACATTGGGCCATGTGCACTGTGCCAGGCTGGGACAGGTCACATCACGCCAAGCTGGGCCATGTCACGTCCTGCAGGGTTGTGCCATGTCACACTGTGTTGGGCTGGGTCAGGACACCTCCTGCCTGGCTGTGCCATGTCACCCCTCTTGTCTTGTGCCAGGCTGCRCTGTCCCAGCCCGTGCCATGTCCCAGTGCCAGGCTGTGCCATGGTGACCACGTCAGCCTGCGCCATGTCACACCAAAAGCCGTGCCATGCCGTGCCACGCCGTGTCACTCTGCACCCAGCTCCGCCGTGTCACCCGCTGTGTCACCCGCGCCCACCACAACCTACCGGGGGTTGACCTGGCTCACGGGGATGTTGAGGCGGGCGGCGATGTCCTCCACGGTCTCGTTGCCCTCCGAGATGATGCCCACGCCCTTGGCGATGGCCTTGGCCGTGATGGGGTGGTCGCCGGTCACCATGATCACCTGGGGGGTGGCGAGGGCTGTGCAGGCAGCAGGACGCCGGGGCCCTCGGCGGGCAGGACCGGGGCACGCCGAGGGGCCGCACCTTGATGCCAGCGCTGCGGCACTTGCCCACGGCGTCGGGCACGGCGGCGCGGGGTGGGTCGATCATGGACATGAGCCCCACGAAGCACAGGTCGCTCGTGGGGAAGTTGACCTCGTCGGCGTCGAAGCGGAAGCCGCGCGGGAACTTGTCCGGGGGCAGGTAGAGGTGGCAGAACCCTGGTGGGTGACAGCGGGTGACGCCACAGCAGGCAACCACGGCACCTCTGGGCCCATTTCCCCACGTTCCTCGGGCGCCACCGCGGCCACATGTGCCCTTAGGCGCCTGGCGTCTTGTCTGCCTTGTCCCTGATCACTGATGGCCACATCCACCTATCCCGTGTCCCGGTGCCCCGTGTCCTCACGCCCCATTCTCCTCRTTCCCCGTCTCCCGTCCTCCCTGCYGTGTCCATGTACCCTGCGTGCCATGGCCTCTGTGTCCCCAAGCCCACATGCCCGTGCCCCCATGGCCCCAGTCYCCCATGGCCTCTGTTCCCCCTGTCCCTTGCTTCTGTGTCCCCTATCCCCGACGCTGTCTCCCGTCCCCCATCTTCCCCGTGTGCCCACATTCCCCCACGTCCCCCGGCTCCCGGCAGGCACCCTCACCCAGGACGCGCTCGCCCAGGCCGCCCAGCTCCAGGTAGGCATTCTGGAAGGCCTCACGCATCTCCTCGTCCAGCGGCACCTCCTGGCCCTGCAGCAGGATGCGGCTGCAGCGGTCCAGGATGCGCTCCGGAGCGCCCTTCATCACCAGCAGGTATCCCTGCGGATCGTCCTCCCGCTCGTGGATGGAGAGCTGCGGGCACAGCGGGCACGGCTGGCACCGGCGCCCCCGCGCCCCTCCGGCGCCGTGCCCACCGCTCTGGCCACCACCTGGTACTTGTTGGTGGAGTTGAAGGGGATCTCGGTGACTTTGGGGTTCTTGTCCCGCATCTTCTTGACGGAGCCGCACGAGAGCTGGATGCACTTGAGCAGCGCCGACTCGGACGCGTCGCCCGCCGTGTCGCGCTGGYGCCACGACAGAGGTGCTGGGTGTCCCCGCAGGCACCCAGGGCCCCGTGGGGACGGGGGAACACGGGCACCCTACCTTGGAGATGGAGACGTTCTCCTGGCCCGGTTTGAAGACGGCGCGGTTGCAGAGCCCCGCGATCCGCGCCAGGGCCGCCCAGGTGGGCGACCGCTTGTCGAAGGTGGCACCTGTGGGATGTCCCTGCCCACATCAGCGTCCCTGAGGTGTCCCCAGCTCCTCTGACCGGGACGGCTCGGCCAGKTGGCTCGAGGAGGTGCCCAGGGAAGGCAGTGCCCTTGGGGACACGGTGTCCCGGGAAGGGCAGCAGGGTAGCCAGGGATCAGGGTGCCCAGGGCAAGGAGAGCCCAGGACAGGGAGATATCCAGGGTTCTGTGTGCCAGGGAAGTGACGTTTGGGTGCTGGACCCAGCAGGGATGCGCAGAGGGCACCCAAGAGACGGGTGCCTGGGAGAAGGGAGCACCATTGAYGGAGGTGCCAGGGAAGGGACACCTGGATGCAGGAGCCGGGAAGGGGATACCTGGGAATCAGGGTGCCCAAGAGAAAGGGGCCCAGGAGAAGGAGGCTGTTGAGGGACGGGGGCCCCACGGAAGGGATATCAGAGACAGGACCAAGGAGGAGGGTGCCCAGGACTCAGGGTGCCCGAGGGAAAGGGACGTTCGTCCCAAGGGTGCGCCCAGGGCAAGGGGAACAACCTGGGGGTGGCCACGCACCCGACTGGTCCTCGGTGGTGTCGGCCTCGTGGATCTGGTTGTC
>NW_020455804.1:11410-12438 GCF_003342845.1 Nothoprocta perdicaria
CACGCACAGTGACGGTGGCCAGCAGCCCCTCGGGCACGTTGGCCACGATGATGCCGATGAGGAAGATGACGGCCTCGAGCCACGTGTAGCCCAGGATGAGCGAGAGGATGAAGAAGGAGAGGCCGAGGAAGACGGCGACGCCRGTGATGAGGCGGATGAAGTGCTCGATCTCCATGGCGATGGGCGTGCGCCCCACCTCGAGCCCCGAGGCCAGCGAGGCGATGCGCCCCATCACCGTGCGGTCCCCSGTGGAGATGACGATGCCCCGCGCCGTGCCTGGGGGACACCCACACCAAGGGCACCGCGGGCGTTTGCCCACCCGGGGGACACCGGGGACACCCAGGGGACATTGGGCCACCTCTGGGAGGGCGCTCAGACCCTCACCACGCAGGGGCCGCTCAGTCGCTCTTTGCCCGGGGACACGCAGGGGACCCCCACCCAGGAGGGCACCCAGGGACACGAGGGGGCTCAGCTGCGGCGCCCGCCACGGGGGGCACCGGGCTCTCCAAGGAGGGACCCCGGGGGCTCTCCAAGGGGGGACCCCGGGGGCACCAGGCTCTCCAAGGGGACCCCGGGGGCACCAGGTTCTCCAAGGGGAGACCCCGGGAGCACCGGGCTCTCCAAGGGGACCCTAGGGACACCGGGTTCTCCAAGGGGGGACCCCGGGGGCACCGGGCTCTCCAAGGGGACCCTAGGGACACCGGGTTCTCCAAGGGGGGACCCCGGAGGCACCGGGCTCTCCAAGGGGACCCCGGGGAAACCAGGTTCTCCAAGGGGACCCCGGGGGCACCGGGCTCTCCAAGGGGACCCCGGGGACACCGGGCTCTCCAAGGGGGGACCCCGGGGGCACCAGGTTCTCCAAGGGGACCCCGGGGACACCGAGCTCTCCAAGGGGGGACCCCGGGGGCACCAGGCTCTCCAAGGGGGGACCCTGGGGGCACCAGGTTCTCCAAGGGGACACCGGGCTCTCCAAGGGGGGACCCCGGGGGCACCGGGCTCTCCAAGGGGACCCCGGGGACACCGGGCTC
>NW_020455804.1:13398-15512 GCF_003342845.1 Nothoprocta perdicaria
TGCCGTCGGTGCCAGGTGTCCCCCCCGTGCCGTGGGGTGCCGGGGGTCTAACCGGGCACACCCCTCAGGTCGAGCCATCTCCCATCCCAAGAATACGAGACATTAGGGAAGTCACAGCACAGGGCACCCGTGAGGGTCCAGGGGTGCCCTGGGTGGGGGGACAGGACCATGGGGCACCATAAGGGCCCAAGGGTGCCATGGGGGGGGGACAGGACCATGGGGCACCATAAGGGCCCAGGGGTGCCCTGGGTGGGGGACAGGACCATGGGGCACCATAAGGGCCCAGGGGTGCCATGGGGGGGGGACAGGACCATGGGGCACCCATGGGGTGCCATGGGTGGGGGGATGGGACCATGGGGTAGCCATGAGGGTCCAGGGGTGCCATGGGTGGGGGACAGGACCATGGGGCACCCGTGGGCACCCAGGGGTGCCATGGTGGTGTAGGGGCGCAGCACCCTGTCGCGGTACCCCCGGGTCCCACCTGGGGCACCATGTTCTTGAAGGAGTCCATGATCTTKGAGCTTTTGGCCTCTTGGTAGTAGGAGAAGCAGCCGGTGACGATGACGACGGCGGCCAGCACCACCCCCAGGTAGAGCTGGCCACAGAGGTGACACGTGAGCGCGTCCTGGTGGCACGTCCCCCCGGTGCCAGCTGGTCCCCACGGTGCCCGTGTCCCCTGCAGCCCCACCGGGGCGCCCATGACGCCCACCCGCCGCCGTGCCCATGCCACCCGCGTCCCCACGCTGTTCCCACGGGCCGCGGGTGGCCTCACGTTGTCGTTGGAGGGCTCGTCCTCCATGGCGGCCTGGATGCCGTAGGCCAGGAAGCAGAGGATGGCRCCGATCCAGAGCAGGATGGAGAAGCCCCCGAAGAGCTGGCGGCAGAACTTGACCCACTCGGGCGTSGTGGGCGGCGGCGTGAGCGCGTTGGGGCCGTCCTGCGCCAGGATCTCGGCCGCCCGCGCGCTGGTCAGGCCCTGGTGGGGGACACTGTGAGGCCACCAAGGCAGGGGACAGCGCCATGGGGAGCGGGGATGCGGGGTGCCCAGGTAGGGGACACGGTGGCATGGGGGACATGAGGGGACACGGTGGCATGGGGGACATGGGGTGCAGGGTGCTCAGTAGGGGACACGGTGGCATGGGGGACATGGGGTGCAGGGTGCCCCAGTAGGGGACATGGGGGCATGGGGGACATGAGGGGACACGGTGGCATGGGGGACATGGGGTGCAGGGTGCCCAGGTAGGGGACACGGTGGCATGGGGGACATGAGGGGACATGGTGGCATGGGGGACATGGGGCGCAGGGTGCTCAGTAGGGGACATGGTGGCATGGGGGACATGGGGTGCAGGGTGCCCCAGTAGGGGACATGGTGGCATGGGGGACATGGGGTGCAGGGTGCTCAGTAGGGGACACGGAGGCCCCACCAGGCAGGGGACACAGCACCACGTCTTACCCTGGACAGATCCACCTGGTACTTCCTGCCCAGTTCATCCAGGGACAGTTTGTGGTCATCCTGCGTGGGGACAACGACCCCGGTGTCACAGCAGCCCAGGGAGAGGTGCCACCCGCGCCCGCTCGGCCCCCRTGTCACTGTCCTTACCAGGTTCACCTCCTTCTTCAGCTCATCCAGCTCCTTCTCCTTCTGCTTCCTCTTGCCGCCCCCATTCTCCGAGGTGGTGGCTGCGGGCGAGTACTCCCGGCCAGCCTGCGGTGTCACCTCAGTGTCACCATGGGCAGGGTGTCAAGATGGGCACCCCATGGGTCACCGCCAGCACCGTGTCGTTGCAGGCACGGGTATCGCCATGGGCACGGTGCCACCACCGGTGACATGGCATGGGCATCGCGGTGGGCAGAGGGTCAGTGCCAGCACATGGTGTCCCCATGGCGGGGTCCCCTTGGCTATGGGTGTCACCAGCAGCATGGCGTCACTGTGCACAGGCACCTCTGTGCGCGTGGAGGCCACCATGGGCAAGGACATCACCGCAGGCCAACGGCGTCACCGCGAGCAGGGGTGTCACCGTGGGCTGGCACGCCACCACACATGGTGGCATCGCTTTGGACACAGATGTCACCGTGAGTGGTGGTGTTCCCAGTGACAGGGGTGTCCCCGTGGG
>NW_020455804.1:17742-19722 GCF_003342845.1 Nothoprocta perdicaria
CCCGGAGCCCCCCCAGATCCGCGCCCCCCCGCGCTGTCCGGACCCCGGCCCCGGCCCGTTACCCACCTCTGCTGCCCCCGCCGCGGCTCCGGTTCGGGCCCTCGCTCACATCCAGACCCGGACCTCGTGTCTGAGCCCCCGTCCCAGACCCCCTCAGACAGTGTCCCCCCACTCCCCCACCCCGGCGACAAGAGGGTCTGGGGGACACGGTCACCCTGTGCCCCCCGGGGGCTGGGGGGGCGGGGGGGTCTCCAGACACCTCCACATGTGTTGAAGAGTCCCCCCCCCAGCCATTAGAGGCAGCCAGGGGGCCCAGGCGTCCGAGGCTGTGGAGGGTCCTGCCCGCTGGGAGCCCAGGTGTCCGTGTGCGCGTGGGGGGCCCTGTCCTGCCCCCGCATGGACCCGGGTTCCCGGACCCCCCACGCTGAGGGGGTGACCCAGGGCTGGGGGGCAGCCCAGGGCCCTGGGGGGGGTCCCCACTGGCCCCCTCCAGTCTTTCCGGTCTGTGGCTCCCCCCATGCCAGGCCCTGGAGCGGGGGGTGCCAGATGGGGACACTCGTGCCACAGAGGAGCCAACAGGGACATAAATGGGATAAAATTAGCCCAGGGAAAGGCCACGGCCGCCGGATGCGGCTGTGCCCAGGGACGCCTGTGCCCAGGGACGCCTGTGCCCAGGGTGTCCGGCTGTGCCCGGGCTGTCTGGCTGTCCCTGAGCCGGCTGTGCCAGGGCTGGCTGTGCCCAGCGGTGTCGCTGTGCCCGGCGCTGCGGCTGTGCACGCGGTTGTACTTGACACTGTGCCCAGGGCTGCGGCTGTGCCCATGCTGTGCCCACGGCCACAGCTGGGTCCGCAGCCGGTGGCTCCCACACGAGACCCCAGTGCCCCCATCCTGTCCCATTGACCCTATACCCCCCCACCCAGGGTTCCCATCTTGTCCTGTAGCCTCCAGCCCCCCAAGGCCTCTGTCCTGCCCCATAGCGCCCAGTCCCCCGTCCTGCCCCATAGCCCCCAGGGTCCCCGTCCTGCCCTGTCCCCAAGCCCCGCCCCCGTCCCCGCCCCTCCCTCCTGCCCCCGCTCCCCACCCCCCGCCGCTCCGTTTCCATGGCAACCGCCGCCGGGCTCTCAAGGGCGGCCAGAGGGCGGGGGAAGGCGGAGGGGGCTGCCCGGTACAACCCAGTGCGTCCCAGTGTATCCCAGTGCATCCCAGCGCAACCCAGTACAATTCCGTGCAGCCCAGTGCAGCCCAGTGCAACTCAGTACAACCCAGTGCATGCCAGTACAACCCAGTACAATTCAGTGCATCCCAGCGCAGCCCAGTGCATCCCAGTGCAACTCAGTGCAACCCAGTGAAACCCAATGCATCCCAGTACAACCCAGTACAAACTCAAATAAACTCAGCGCAATCCAGTACAACCCAGTTCCCCCCCGGCAGCCGCAGCGCCCCCAGCCCGGCGGGGGGGTGGGTCAGGAAGGGGACGTGGCCGCTCCGCGGGGGGGGGTCTCTGCTGGGGCCGCCCCCGCCCGGCCCCCGCTGTCCCCAAGCTGAGCAAACAGATGACGCCGCGTGCCGGACCCCGCAGGGGGCCCAGGCGTCCGGCCCCTTCCCCCGCGCCCCCCCCCCCGGCTGCCGAGGCTCCTCTCGCCACGAACGCGCGTGGGCCGAGGCGCGCCCCGCCCCCCCCGCAACAGCTGCTGCTCGTGGGCGACAGCGACGCGTCCGCGAGCGGCGACACTGGGGGGGGGGGCGCCCCCCGACACCGCGACCCGCGCGCTCAGGCCGCGCGTGGGCAACGGGACCGAGCGGGGGCGGAGCCACGGGAGGCGGGGCCTTGTGGGTGGGGCCAAGCGGGGCGTGGCTTGGGGCGGGGTTCAGCCCCGCCCCGCCCCGCCGCGATCCGCGGGACTCGGCGCGGGATGGGGGGGCAACGAGGACCGGGCTGGGGACGGGGCGATGGGGAGGGGACAGGTGGCTCGAGGGGTG
>NW_020455804.1:20217-22099 GCF_003342845.1 Nothoprocta perdicaria
GGTGGCCCCACAGCACCTCGTCCACCAAGTAGGAGCTCCGCGCCTGGCACGTCATCCCTGCGCCGCGGCGGCCGCCGTGCGCCCCCGCGGGGCCCACCGTGTCAAATGCCCCCCTGCCTCCGGGTCCCCCCGCACCTCAGGTTCTATCTGCTGTGTTCCATGGCCCCCCATGTCCCATGTCCCCCCATGTCCCATGTCCCCCCATGCCCCAGGTCACCCCGTGGCTCAGTTTCCACTCCCCGGCCTCAGTTTCCACCTCTCATGTCCCCGCCGTGTCCCACGTACTCCGTGTCATCCCATGTGCCCCCGTGCCTCAGTTTCCCCTCCTGGCCTCGTTTTCCTTCCCCTGTGCCCCATGTCCCTCCATGTCRCCTCTGTGTCCCAGTTTCCCGCCCTGTGCCTCAGTTCCCCATTAGCACCCTAGGCTGGAGGCGGCAAGTGCAGGGCGCCTGGTGGGGGGACCCCAATTCCACCTGGAAAGGGGGCTCTGTGGCACCCAATGATGGGGATGCTGGTCCTACCTGGGGGGTACCTGGAGCATGGGGACCCCAACCCAGTTGGAGCAGGGGGAACCCCAATCCCAGTTGGGGGACGGGGGGTCTGTGCAGCACCCAGGGCCCAGGAGGAATCCAGGTGCCAGCTGGGTGTCCCTGCAGCACCCAGGTCACCCCAACCCCAACCTGGGGACATCTGCAATAATGACCCTCCACACACCCCCCACTCCAAGTCAGTGCCGCCCTGCTGGTATCAATGGGGAAACTGGGGAAYGGGAGCAGCACCCACATCCATCCGAGCACCCACAAGTGCCACCCCCGAGAGCGGCCCAGGTGTCCTGCGGGGCTGAGCCAGSCCGTAACCCACCCCGCTCCCCACAAGGTCCTTGCGACGCCACCAGCCCCGGTGAGCAGGGGACGTCGCTGTCATCAGACTGGGCTGCCAGCAGGGACAAGCGGAGGCCTCCCATGGGGTGGGAGCGAAGGAGGTGCCTGGGACCACCCGGTGCGGCCATAGGCTGACACCGGGGAGGGGGCACCAGGGTGGGCAGGGGTGTCCCCAAGGCCCCGCTTACCCGTGGCCTCCACCATGCCCTCGAGGATGACGACGATCTCGAAGTCGTCCTTCTCGAGCTGCTGCCGGGACATGTCCCAGAAGGGGCTGCGCTCGTCGATCTCGTGGCTGATGATGAGGGGCGAGACGAGGAAGAGGCGGTCGTCGCCCGTCTCGAAGCCCACGCTCAGGTCGGTCTGGTCGAGCGGGATGAACTCGCCCTCCTGCGTCTGCTTGGAGCGGATGAGCTTGGCGCGGATGGAGGCCTCGACGATGTGCGAGTCGCGCAGGTCGCCCACGCGGAACATGAGGCAGAGGCGCTCGTCGCGCAGCGACACCACGGCGTGCGAGGAGAAGACGAGCGTCTCGGCCCGCTTGTTGGGCTGCGAGATCTTCACGAACATGCAGCCCACCATGAAGGCGTTCACCATGGAGCCCAGGATGGCCTGGAGCAGCAGCAGCACGATGCCCTCGGGGCACTGGTCCGTGATGACGCGGTGGCCGTAGCCGATGGTCGTCTCCGTCTCGATGGAGAAGAGGAAGGCCGAGACGAAGCCATTGAGGTTGTTGACGCACGGCGTCCACGCGTGGTCCTCCAGGTGGTCCAGGTCGCCGCGACTGTAGGCGATGAACCACCAGATGAGGCCGAAGAAGAGCCAGGTGACAGCGTAGGCCAGGATGAAGACGAGGAGGCTGAAGCGCCACTTGAGGTCCACCAAGGTGGTGAAGATGTCGGTGAGGTAGCGGTAGGTCTCGCGCACGTTGCCGTGCTGCACGTTGCACTTGCCGTCCTTCTCCACATAGCGCTGACGGCGGCGGCTGGCGGCCCCGGGGC
>NW_020455804.1:23129-27682 GCF_003342845.1 Nothoprocta perdicaria
CGGGTCGGTCCGGCTCCTTTCGGTCCGGCTCGGTTCTGTTCGATTCGGTCCGGTCCGGTCCGGTCACCCCCGGCACGGCGCCGGGACCGGCCTTTCCCGGCGGCCCCGCTCCGCCGTTCCCACGGCAACGGCTGCGCACCGGGAACGGCTCGGCTAAAAATACTGAGCAGCGCCCGCCCCCGGCACCGGCCACCCCCGGTACCGATCCGGCCACCCCCGGCACCGGCCACCCCCGGTACCAACCCGACCACGATCGGCACCGATCCCAGCACCCCTGGTACCGATCCAGCCACCCCTGGTACCGACCCCGGTCCCTCGGCACCAGCTCGAGCCCTCCCAGTACCGGCCCGAATACCTCTGGTACCAACCCAGACCCTCCCAGTACCGACCTGGACCCCCCTGCAGCGACCCAGACTCCCCCAGCCCAGGCCCCCCCCGCCCCCGGTACTGATCCGGTCCCGCCTCCCCCTGCCGGTACCGAGTCGGTCTCGCAGGCGTCCAGCCCCGGAGCGGGACCRGCACCCGCAAGGGCACCCGCGGGTGTCACACCTGGGCACACACGTGTGTCCCACCACATACTTCGCATGGGGGTGACACGGCGGGTGACACGRGGGCCCCCCTGGCACCGGGCACACGCCGGTTGTCACCCACCTGCACACGTGCCCGGACGCCTGGGTCCGGCGCCGAGCCCGGCAGGCGCCGCCGCCCAGGGGACAGGGCACCTTTCCAGGTGTCCCACATCCRTGCGCTGGCACCGCGGGAACAGCGTGGCCTAGAAAGGGCTGTCCCCAGGGGCACACACGCGTGTGACACGAGCACAACCGCGGCACACACGCAGCTGACACGGGCACACCGGGGGGTACCATGTGTAGGGGACACCAGCACGCTGGGGACACAGGTGGGTGACATGGGGCACAGGCGCTTGACAGCACCCTGGGGGATCCCACATACGGACAAGGTCCCGCTCTGGCTGCTAGCCCCGGTAGCCCTTTGGTAGCCACGRCTCCTCTGTCACTAGTCACCCGCCCACCTTGCTCGCCCGGGCTGCCACGTCAGTAGCCACAGCCCCTTCACCTCTAGTCGGGGTCCCCCATTGCCAGCCAGGGCCCCCGTTGGTAGCCAGCCCTGCTTCCACGGGGCTTCCACAGCACTAACTGGGGCTCATTTATCACTAGCCAAGGTTCCCTTATCACTAGCCAGCCCCCCCATCACTAGCCAGGGCTCCCCCGCTATTAGCCAAGGCTCAAGGTTCCCCCATTATTAGCCAGCCCCCTCCCCATCACTAGCCAGGGCTCCCCCATCACTAGCCCAGGGCCGCCCGCCGGTAGCCCAGGCTCCCTGCTCGGCTGGCCCGGGSGGGGGAGGGGCTGCGGGGCGGGGCCTGTGCGGCCCCGGCTCCTCCCCCGCGACCCGGGCGGACAAAGACGCTTTGTCCCCGGCCCGGGGGGACCGGCCTCTTCCCGGGAACAGCGGGGCCTTGTGCGCCGGGGCCGCGGCCACCCGTGTCCCCGCGGGCCGGCCCGGCTCCCGCGGCGCCCCCCCTGCGGCCCAGGGGCATCGGGAACGGGGCGGGACCCCCCCCTGGAGCGGGTCCCCACTGGTTTGACCCCACTGGGGGCGTTGGGGCAACTGGGGACATTTGGGGACAGGCGATGGCCCCGGTTTGGGCTCCCGGTGACGGGCTCAGGGCAGCACCCTGCTCTATAGACCCCTGAGTGAGTGTGAGTGTGAGTGTGAGTGTGAGTGCGAGTGCACGCGGCTGTGCAGTGCGGGTGTGCGTGTGCCGGCGGGCACGCACCTGTGCGCACAGGCATCTGCGTGTGTGCGGGGGAAGGTGTTTGCAGGCACAGGCGGACACGCGCGGGTGAGCCGCCGGGTGTGCGCTTGTGGACGGGGGTAGTTGTGAGTACAGGCGTGGGGATGGGGGTGCGTACAGGCGTGGGGATGGGGGTGCGTACAGGTGTTTGTGTGTCTCTGTGGATGTGGGGCGTGCACAGGGTGACACGCGTGTTCCTCCCAGGCGGAACCTCGTCCCCTCGTCACCTCCATGCGCAGACACCCCCATGCACAGGGGCAGGGGGACACGGGACACCGTGGGAATGGGGAGGGGACGTCCCCTGTTCCCGTGGGGGACCCTGCCCGGTGCCGGTGTCCAGCAGGGCCCTGCTGGGTGCCCAGTGTCGGCACCTGGTGCCGGTGTCGGGACCCGGTGCCGCTGCCCGATACCCGGTGCCGGTGGCGTCGGGCGGGCGCGGAGCCCCACGGGGCGGGTCCCGCCGCTCCCGCCCCCCCGCCCCGGGGCCGGTAACGTGACCCGGGCCGGGCCGGCTCGTTTTCCACCCCATTAACCCCCCCGGGCCCTCCCCGCGCGGCTCCTCCCCCGCCCCCCGGGCCCCCTCCCCGGGCCCCGCTAATTGGTGCCGCCCGGGCCCGGCGAGGCGGACCGGCCCGGGGGGGCCGCTCGCACCGACGGCCGGGCCCCGGCGGCCATAAAGCCCATGGGGAGCCGCCGACGGCCGCGCTGACCAGGCCAGGGCGCCCCGGTGCCCCCCACGGAGCCAGCAAGGTAGGGGGGGCGCCCGGCCCCGCGGCGCCGCGCCTGGCACCGGCCCCGACRGCACGGGCGGGGGAAGGGGTTGGGGTCCCGCTCCTTGGGCCGTGCGTGTCCCCCCCATCCTGCTCCGGTGGCCCCGTGTCCTGGCCAGCCCCCCGCACAGGGGTCTCTGTATGGGGGGCATCACCCCTTTGGCAGGGACGTGTCCCCCATCGGTCCTGTGGCCCTGGGGACTGGTGTCACTGGGACCCCCTGTGCCTGTGTCTCCGTGTCCCACCTGTCCCGTGTCCCTGTATCCCTGTGCACCCATGACCCTCCATCCCCAAATCCCTGTATCCGCATGTCCCCCCATCCCCATGTCCCTGTATCCCTGTGCACCCATGTCCCTCCACCCCCAAATCCCTGTATCCGCATGTCCCCCCATCCCCATGTCCCTGTATCCCTCTGCATCCATGTCCACTCTGTTCCTGTATCCCTGTATCCCCTGTCCCCTTGCCCCCCTGTCCCCATGCTCCCTGTCACCCTTTCCCCGTGTCTTCCATGCCCCATAGCCCTGGTCCCAGTCCCCATGTCCCCCATCCCTGTGCTGGTCCCCCCTTCCCTTCCAGCCCTGCAGGGGGACAGGGGCTCCCGTGGGCATCGCCATGGCAACCGAGGCGGGCGGCCCAAGGCCACCGGGATGGGCCATTGCGGAGGGTCGCGACCCCTCCCCGTGCCACCCGGGTGGCCYCGGGGCAAGGACGTTTCAAGGGCAGATTGGGAGGGAGCAGGAGACCAGGACGGGACCCGCATTAGGGCAGAGAACTGGATTAGCTGCGCTCCGGATCAGCCCGGCTCCCCATAGCCAGGCTCGGGTTACCTGCACTGCAGGTGCGGATTAGCCGCGCTCCGGATTAGCCGCACTCTGGATTAGCCATGCTCCGGATTAGCTGTACTCCGGATTGGCTGTGCTCCAGCTGTACTCCGGATTACCCAGGCTCCGGATTACCTGCACTCTGAATTTGCGGTGCCTTATCAGTGCTGTGCATTATCAGGGCTGTGGGTTGGTTAGGACAGGGACTGTCCCTGCTGCGGCTTAACCAGGCTGCGGCTTAACCAGGCTGTGGATAAACTAAGCCATAAGTTCCCGGGATAACTGGGATAGGGCAGCGGGATAACTGAGTGGTGGTTAAGCAGGCCATGAGTTAACCAGGTTGTGAATTAGTTGGGCTGCAGGTTAACCAGGCTGCGGCTTAGCTGAACTGCGGGTTAACCAGGTTGTAGGTTAGTTGGGCAGTGGGTTAACCAGAGGCTTAGTGGCGCTGCAGGTTAACCAGCTGTGGCCCCAGGCTGTGGCACTGACCTGCAGCCGGGTGGATTCTCTGATGGCTAYGTGGGGTTGAGCCCCTGCACTGCCCCGTTCCCTGGGAGCGCCGGGATTGGAGTCCGGAGAGGCACCGGTGCCGGTGCCACGATGTCGGGAAAGCTCCCGCTCCCTCCTGGCCTCGTGCGCTCCCATTGCCGCGCCGGCCGGGAGGCGCCACGGGAGCCGTGGGAGCCACCTGGTGTCACCCAGCCAGGTGGCTCCGAGCCATGGCCCCGGCACCGCCTGGAAAAGCTCCGCTTGGCTCCGTCCGCGCTTCCCCTGAGGCTCCCACGCGCCCCGGGGCCGGGAGCCGCCTGGGCCCGGACGCCTGGGCCCATGGGTGGGGGCGGGGGATGCAGCAGGGTTGGCTGCGGGGTGACACCATGTCCCCCACCAAGGGCAAAGTGGCACCCACAAAGTGCCCAAACCGCTGGGCTTTTTCCCTGMGAGTGCAGGGTGGATTCTCTGATGTCTAATAGGGGCTGTGCACAGCATCCCCTTTCCGCACTATCGGCTGGGAATCGGCTCCAGAGCTCCGGCAGGAAGGGCGCAGGGACATTTTCCAGCCTTGCCCCCCCTTCCCTCCCCCCAGCTCGTGTGGCCACCGGAAAGCCACCATGGCAGGGGGAGGGGGGGGCTTCAGGGGCTGCTGGC
>NW_020455804.1:27869-30297 GCF_003342845.1 Nothoprocta perdicaria
GGGGCTGCGCGCCCTGCATGCTAACGAAGGCGCCTCGTCAAAGCGCCTTTGTGCACCCGCAGCCCCATTGAGGCCTCTCCTCCGGGGCGCACAAAGGCGCCACTGTCCCTGTCCCCGTCCCCGTTCCGCCCCCCCCGGCTGCTTCCCCAGCTCCCCCCCAATGCGCCGCCCCACGGGACCTGCCCCACGCTGGGGACAGGGAGGGGGGCCCAGTTGCCCCCCGTATAAGGGGGGGCGGCACCTTGTTTTGGAGGGTGACAAAAGGTGGGGACACGGCCGGGAGCGCTGCCCGCGCTGGCCCTGCCACCGCGTCCCCCCCCGCCAGGCCGGACGCCTGGGCCCTGTGTGGCGGGGGGGGGGCGGGCCTGCAGGGACGGAGGCAGCTCAAGGCGGGGAAACTGAGGCACGGGGGGGCAGGGGGGTTAATGTACAACCGGCTGGCACAGGCGGCGGGTGGCAGCGGCTGTGCCCGCGGGCGCCCGGGAACAAGCAGCAGCTTGTCACAACCTGTGTCCTGGGCACGGGGACCGGCGGCGCCCGGAGGGCACGGGGCAGGTGGCACTGCCACCGAGGGTGCTGCGACCCCCGGAGGGCACAGGGACCCCCCGGAGGGGACAGGGACCCTAGAGGAGGGACGGGGACCCGCAGGGGGGTGCGGGGATGTCCCCCCGGGCGTCCTCCTGGGCTGCGGTGGCTCTGGGGACACCCAGTGGCTCCCGGGGTATGTGGTGGCTCCGCGAGCTGCAGCAGCCTTGGGGACAAGCGGCCGCTCTGGGGACACGGTGGCTCGGGGATATGCAGTGGCCCCGAGATTCACGGCAGCTCTGGGGACACCGGGTGGCTCTGGGGACTTGGTGACTACAGGGCCAGGCTGTGGCCCTGGGGACATGGGGCTCGTGGACACCAGGTGGCTCTGGGGACATGTAGAGCTCGGGGACACATGGCACAGGGGGCAGCACAGGGATGTGTTGTCCCCAGGTCCCCAGCACCTCCACAAGCGCGTGTGCCACCTGTGTCCCCATGGGGGTGGCGCGCTGGCTCCGCAAGGGACACCACGGCCAGAGCAGCGCAGGGGCCAGCGCAGGACAGGGTGTCACCTCTGTCCCTGTGTCCCTGTGTCCAGGAAACCCTGTGGGCAGCGGGGCCGGAGGTGGCACAGGTGCCAGCGGCAGAGCCACCCACGGCGCGGGGGTGCCCGGAGGCTCCGCGGAGGTGTCCCCGTGTCCCCGGCCCGCTGCCACCTCCTGCCAGCCATTGAGGCGGCTCCAAGGGCCTTTTCCGCGCCCGCCGCCGGGTTTTGTGCCGCCGGGAACGGGGCCGGGGCCGGAAAGGGGCCGGTGGCGCCGCCAGCCATTCGTCTCTGTCACCTCCCATTCACCGCGGGCAAAGCCAGGCCCGGACGCCTGGGCCCCGCTCTGAGCYCTGCCAGCCCTCCCGCCGTGGGGGGGACGGCGGCCCGGGCCGGGCGGCGCGCGGGGACAGCTGGGGACAACCCGGGGACGGGGGGAGGGTGGTGGGGACCGGGGCACCCATGGGTGCGGGGGCGATGCAGGGGTGTGCGTGGGGACGGACAGACGTCCGGCTGATCCGGACAGGAGGGAGGGACACGGGGATGGAGGGAGGAGTGCACGGATGTATAGCCATGTACCGTATATGCTATACACCATCCAGGTGTATGGATGGGGGGCTGTATGGATGGGGGGCTGTATGGATGTGTAGGTGCACAGATACAGGGCTGTATGAATGCAGGGCTGTACGAATGTATAGGTGTACAGAGGTGGAGCTGGGTGGATGTATAGGCGTATGGATGTGTAGGTGCACAGATGCAGAGCTGTGTGGATATATTGGTGTACAGATGTGGAGCTGTAGGGATGCCGGGGTGTACAGATGTGGAGCTGTGTGGATGTATAGGTGTACAGATGCGGGGTTGTATGGATGTAAGGGTGTATGGATGCAGGGGTGTACAGATATATAGGTATACAGATATATAGGATGTGGAGCTGTGTGGATGCGGAAATGGATGCAGAGCTGTATGGATGGATAGGTTTATGGATGCAGACTGTACAGGATGTACAGGATGTACACAGGACTGTATGGATGCGGGGCTATATGGATATATAGGTGTATGGATGCAGGGCTGTATGGATGTACAGGTGTATGGATGCAGGAGTGTATAGATATATAGGTTTATGGATGCAGGATGTACGGATGTATGGATATATAGGCRTATGGATATGGGGCTGTRTGGATGTACAGGTGTACATGTGGGATGCACGGATGTATGGATATAGAGGTGTATGGATGCGGGGCTATATGGATATATAGGTGTATGGATACGGGATGCACGGATGTATGGACATACAGGTGTATGGATGCGGGGCTGTATGGATGTACAGGTGTATGGATGGGGGGCTGTATGGATATAGAG
>NW_020455804.1:31198-36079 GCF_003342845.1 Nothoprocta perdicaria
TATAGGTGTACGGATGCACACATGTATGGCTATGGAGGTGTACGGACGCGGGGCCGGCTCGGCGGGCCGACGCTGCCCTGTCCCCGAGGCGCCCGGGCGCCCCGTCCTCAGCGCCGCCGCTGCCACCCCTTGCAGATGACGTCGGCCACCAAGGTGTACTACAGCCAGACGACGCAGACCGACAGCCGCCCGCTGATCGGCGCGGGGCTGCGGCGCCGCCGCGTCATGACCAAGGACGGCCGCAGCAACGTGCGCATGGAGCACATCGCCGACAAGCGCTTCCTCTACCTCAAGGACCTGTGGACCACCTTCATCGACATGCAGTGGCGCTACAAGCTGGTGCTCTTCTCGGCCACCTTCGCYGGCACCTGGTTCGCCTTCGGCGTCGTCTGGTACCTGGTGGCCGTGATGCACGGGGACCTGCTGGAGTTCGCGCCGCCCGCCAACCACACGCCGTGCGTCATGCAGGTGCACACGCTCACCGGCGCCTTCCTCTTCTCCCTCGAGTCCCAGACCACCATYGGCTACGGCTTCCGCTACATCAGCGAGGAGTGCCCGCTCGCCATCGTGCTCCTCATCACGCAGCTCGTCCTCACCACCATCCTGGAGATCTTCATCACGGGCACCTTCCTGGCCAAGATCGCGCGGCCCAAGAAGCGCGCGGAGACCATCAAGTTCAGYCAGAACGCCGTGGTGGCCCAGCACAACGGCAAGACCTGCCTCATGATCCGCGTGGCCAACATGCGCAAGAGCCTCCTCATCGGCTGCCAGGTGAGCGGCAAGCTCCTGCAGACCCACCTCACCAAGGAGGGCGAGAGCGTGCGCCTCAACCAGGTCAACGTGGACTTCCAGGTGGACACGTCCTCCGACAGCCCCTTCCTCATCCTGCCGCTCACCTTCTACCACGTGGTGGACGAGGCCAGTCCCCTGCGGGAGCTGGCGCTGCGCACGGGCGAGGGCGACTTCGAGCTCGTCGTCATCCTCAGCGGCACCGTGGAGTCCACGAGCGCCACGTGCCAGGTGCGCACGTCCTACCTGCCCGAGGAGATCCTGTGGGGCTACGAGTTCACGCCGGCCATCTCGCTCTCGGCCAGCGGCAAGTACGTGGCCGACTTCAGCCTCTTCGACCAGGTGGTGAAGGTGGCGGCGCCGCGCGGCGCCCACGACGCCGTGCGCTTCGGCGACGCCGACAAGGCCAAGCTGGAGGAGACRCTGCGCGAGGCGGGCGAGCGGGAGGGCGCCCCGCTCAGCGTGCGCATCAGCAACGTGTGAGCGCCCGGCCGCCCCGCGCCGCGCCGCCCGCGGGACGGGGCCCCGGGGTGCTGCCCTGGCGGCGCGGCAGCGCTCCCAGCCCCTGGGGACACCCACGGCCACGCGTGCCGGCCCGCCGGGCTCTGCTGACTTGGAGCATCCGGCCGGGAGGTGCCGAGACCCGACCCACTCGTGGCACCCAGGGCCAGGCAGAGGAGCCGCCGCTGCCTGGGGACCCGGTGCCAGCGCCCGCGGCTCGGTCACCTCCCTGGGGGGCAGGATGTGGCCAGGGACACATCCCCCACCCCAAACCGAAGCGGGGACCGTCCCGGAGCCAGGGCCTGCTGCCACCTTGGGGACGGCCACCGAAATGGGGACGTGGCCACGGCCCTGGGGGCTGCGCCCCCGTCCCTGCTTGGGGACGGCCACCGAAGGGGGGACGCGGCCCCGGGACCACCCGCTGCTGCTAACGTAGAGCCTCTGCCTATTAACGCGTCCCGCCCCGGGGCCGGGGCTGTAGGGCCTCCTAACCCTCGCTGCACTGAGGCCAGGTTACATATACATACATATATATATATATATAGTTCCACTAATATATATATACACATATTATATATATATATATAAATTGAGAAGAAATGTTTTACCCACTGGAAAGACTTGCTCACTAAAGGCCCTGGGACTGCCAGGGACAATGTGTTTTTTTTCCTGGGTTGAGGGGGAAAAAAGAGAATTACTAAATAAAGGTTTTATTCGTTGGCTGGTTCTGCTGCGCGGGAACGGGGGTGACGGAAGGAGGGGACTGAGGGGGGGCTCCGGCCATGGGGATGCAGGGGGGCTGTCCCCATGTGTCACTGGYGCCAGGATCAGCATTCCCACCCCGGACCCCACCAGGAAAGGGGACGGGCACACGGCACAGGGACACAGGTCTGTTTATTGCCAGCAACCAGGGGCATCACACAAGTGGTTATGAGTACGTGGAGAGAGGAGAGTGTCCGGTGCCACCGCTGCTGCCCTGAGYGCGCCCAGCGCGGGACACGGGGCGACAGCAGCGCCCCAGGGCGGATCCACCCCCTCCAAGGAGGATCTCGGACAACRGGGACCGAGGAGCCCCCAGGGCAAGGACAGGGTCCCCACGGGGGCTGCTGGGGACCAAGGRGCAGCACCGACCCCTCTGCGTCCCAGCCGGGACAGGGGTCCCGCTGGGAAAGGGACTGAGACACGGGGGTGCCGGGGAGGAAGGGAGCCTGCTCTGAAAAATCCAGGGGCTCCGAAAAGGCACCGCGTGACACTTAAAAAACTTGAAAATCATGGCTTAGCTACAGTAATTCAGCACATTTACAAGAGTCCTCCGTCTGGAGGAGCCGCAGTCTTCACACGAGGAAGGACGACGTCTGTTTGAACTCTCCCTGCGGAGCGGAACGGGGACGTGGGTGGTGACAGGGACGGGGCAGGAGGCGGGAGCATCCCGGGGGCATCTGCCCCTTCCCACTTGTGTCGGGCAGAGCGAGCGGCCCCGGGACACCGGCGACAGCGGTGGCCGTCCCCGTCACTCACCTCACTGCGGTGCGAGGGCTGGCTGTAAATGACCTTCTTGCCGGTGGTGCTGGAGGAGGAGAGAACATGAGGAGCCGCCGGTGCCCCCCAGAGCCCCCGGCCACCCCCAAGCGCCCGGGGCCACCCGGGCAGCGGCTCCCGGCRGCAGCGGCTCCCAGGCGCAGGGCTGAGCGGGCGGGCGGCGGCGGTGCGGGTCACTTACTCTCTCCTCTCTGCAAGGGAGGGAGAGCAGAGGGCGGTGAGGGCGGCAGCGCGGCACGGCGCGGCGCAGCGCGGCRCGGGGGGCGGCACTCACTGCTGAAGAAGCCGCGCGTGTAGGCGAACCAGACGCCGAAGGCCGCGAGCGCCAGCACCATGAGCAGCACCACGACGGCGGCCACGATGCCGCCCACGTTGACCTCGCCTGCGGGGACAGCGCCACGGGGCTCCGCTCCATCCGCACGGAGACGCGGGAGCGGGACAAGAACCACGGCGGGGACCAACCGGGGGCTCCCCGCTCCAGCCCAGTTCCTCAAAGCCGCATCCAAGCCCGGCTGGATGAGGTTGTCCCAGCACCCCCCAGGACACCCCTACCCCTTTCCTGCTCCATAGCATCATTCCCGGGCTTGCTTCAGCCCAGGATGCTCTGCAGCAGGCTCGTTAACCRCACAGCTAATTAACTGATCTCGGAAGCCTGAGAGCTGGCAAGATAAACTAGTTTGGGGTAATATTTTAACGCAGACACTGGCACATCCCAGTGTGATTTTTGCCAGATGTGCRAGGCAGAGTCAGCCTAGAAGGGGCCGCGTGGACGCCCCTCTCCTCCATTTCTTACTGGCTTCCATGCGGATAGCCTCGGATTTCTGCGGGGAGCCCACGTTATTCGATGCTTCGCAGTAGTAGTCGCCGGTGTCGAAGCTGCTCACGGGCTCGAAGGTCTAGACGGGGAGAAGACGGGCGGGTGAYGGGGCACGAAGGCCGGGGCTGGCGRCGCCGACCGCCGCACTCACCAGCACCCCCGTGGCGGCGTCCAGCGTGTAGGAGGAGTTGCGGAAGGTCGGGCTGCTCTTGGGGTCGGCGGGCATCAACATGCCGTTCTTGTACCAGCGGAAGGTGGGCGGCGGCGAGCCGTCCGCCTCGGAGCAGCGCAGCACCGCCTTGCTGCCGATGGTGGCCGACGTGGGCACGTGGGCCACCGGCTTGGAGGGCGGCACTGCCGGGGGGCGGCCGCGTGAGGCGCCGGGGGGCTGCCCCAGTGCAGGGGCCGGGGCAGCCGCAGCCGCCCCGCGGTGCGGGAGCGCGGGGCTCTACCCTGCGGGGTTCGGCGGAGGGCAGCAGCACGGGGCGCGCGCGCCCTACCTTGCACGATGAGGTTCACCTCCGACTTGGCGATCTGGCTGCTGCTCTCCACCACCTCGCAGATGTACTTGCCCGTGTCGGCGCGCGTCACCGCGCCGAAGCGGATGGCGCTGGGCGAGAACTGCACGCGCTCCCGGTAGGGCTCTGCGGAGCGGGGCGCGCTGAGCGGGGCGCGCTGAGCGGGGCCGGGGCTCCTACCTGAGCCCCTACCTGAGCGGGGCGGCCCTACCTGTGAGCTGCCCGTCGTAGTAGAGCAGCACGAGCGAGGAGCCCTTCTGGAACTTCCACTCGATGCGCGGGGTGCCGCGCTGGGAGCAGCACGCCGAGCAGGGGATGTCGGCGGCTGCGGGAGCGGGCGCTGAGCGGCCCCGCGGCGCGGGGGACGTTCCCGCRACGCGGGGGACCCACGGCATGACCCGGCTCCCCACGCACAGCCAACGAGGCCGCCCCGGACCCCGAGGCCCTCGTCCCCCACGCACTTACACTGGTTTTCAGGCACTTCTCTGGTCTCCGAGGTGACCTGCGCTGCTGTCACACACCCTGAGGGGACAGGAAGGGACGAGTGAGAGCGCACAGGGAGCACGGGACAGGCGAGACAGGAGCAGGCACTGCTCCCACGGGGCTCCCGGCGCTCCGGCCGCCCCGTCGGCTCCGCTCGCTCCTCGCAGGGCTCCTCCGGCCGCGCGCTGCTCCGCAGCCGGGGCACCGGGATGCCGGGAGCGCCGGCAAGGCGGC